>NC_090440.1:113095072-113398102 GCF_031143425.1 Pleurodeles waltl | reverse complement strand
TGTCACTGTTTTTTCCGTCCCCTGTGTCGTAGGTGCAGTACTCACAGTGGTCTTCACCGCCGGTTTTCGTGCTCCTGGTAGAGGAGCAAGAAGATAAAGGCTGGAAAAATGT
Organism: Pleurodeles waltl; assembly: GCF_031143425.1. NCBI lineage: Eukaryota > Metazoa > Chordata > Amphibia > Caudata > Salamandridae > Pleurodeles > Pleurodeles waltl. Next base: position 113,397,990 of record NC_090440.1, on the reverse strand, counting down.
GGAGCTCTGGTTCCATGGCGTCTTGGTTCCTCGTGGGGTGTGCAGAGGTGAGTGTTTTCCCTTCGAAGTCCTGCTTCCGCCGTGTTTTTGTTCGTGGTAAATCCGCCCCGGAAAAGGTGGCGGATTGGTAGGTTGTAATTCTGTGGGCGGTACATTGTTCTCCGTCTGTCTGTTGGCGGTGACCGCCGCACTGTTTGTTGGTACCGCTGTGGCGGTCGGAGTGTTAAAGTGGCTGTCTATGTTGGCGGTTTCCGCCACGGTCGTTATTCCATTTTTTTTACCGCTGGCCTGTTGGCGGTCTCACTGCCGCTTTAATACTGACTGCCAGGGTTGTACTGACCACCTATGTCTTCTCAGAAAGGCAGCTGATTGAAATATAAAAACAACCAAGCTGAAAAGCGAGCTGTGTCAAAATATAATAAAATGAATACAACTAATAAAATGTGTATATATGTGAAAGCGCACAGGCTATGGGCCTAAGGATGGGCCTAAGGGCCTAAGGATACCCTTATTGGATAAGGGTATCCAATCTAGGCTCTAAGGGGAACCCATGACACTGTGTTCTATAGAACATTCGGTGAGGGTGCTGACTATGGATGTTGTGAGAATTCTATGTAGTCAGTGAGAAACGGTGTGAGAGGAGTGGATTACAGTAAATGGCTAATGAAGACTTCTTATTCAACACTGTTGTCTTCCTGACACTGGCAACAAGATATCTGCATTAGGAGGCAGCCACTGACTCCTCCCCTTCTGATTCATCACCAATTAAGCCATCTACCATTATGCCTATGAACCGGGAGTGCCCATGCAATCCTCCTTTGAGATTTTAACATATATGGTACTGTCAAGGTTTCTGGCACTTTACCATAATTGATGGTTGCTTAACTGTTTATTGTTTTACTTACTCTGGAGAACCTTGGTTCCATTGGCAAGCTCCCTCTCAGGGCATACCTGATGTGGTGGCTAAGACAAGGCACTCAGGGCATACTACTCTTATGCCGTGGTGTTCTTCTCAATGCTCACCCAAGTTCATTCCAGCAGTGCATCCTTCAGTAATTCCATTTTACCACCTCTCATCATGAACCCATTTCCTGTGGTGCAGGAATTTCAGTTCTTGTTCCTTCAGATTCAGCATGCCAGTGCCTCAATGGATGCTTTCTGTGAGCTGTTCTCCAGTCTTGCAATGTGTACTTAGGTTACTTCTCAACCTCAATGCCTTCTTCCTCCATAGTCCCCCTTCTGACAGTCTTGCTTCAAAGTTTTACATGCCATTTAAGTTGAAGAGGCTAATCCTCTTCAACTTCACTTTAAGCCCAGCTATCAGCATGTCTTCCCTTTTGCTCTCCACCCTCTTCACCTTATCGGACATACAGAGTTGTGTCTCGCATATTTCAGCGTGTCTTCTTCAACATTATATTTACAAATTACTGTTTGGTGACACACACCTTATCTACTGTGATTGCTCAACTCTTCACTTAAAATTCTATTTGGAGTACAATCAGTGACACACCATAATTGCCAGGTTGCAGCAACAGTGACATGCCCACCTGCACATGTTTGTGGTGTTGGCTCAGTGAAACACACTACAATTAGCGTTTGCAGTAATGGTGACATGCACACCTACACATAAATATAAGATGTATAAAATTTACAAAGTGTTTAGCACTCTCCTCTAGAGTCATCTAACCTTATCCATAGGCATCAACCACATAAGTTAGGGTACTTATACCCGAACACCTCATTGATCACCTTCATTGTATCACACGTACTTCCTGATTTATGTCCAGTCGCGTACTTATAATAGTTTTTTGATGTGTTGAGTTAGGGTGTTGTACAATATTGTTTTGCTGTTAATTTCCAATTACACATGTTTTATTTGTATCATTGTGCAAAGATACAATGATTGCAACCAGTTGTTAATTTTATAGTAATGGCATGTTATAACACAGTCATAATTAATTTTTACTACTTTGTGGAATATAGTGTCTAGCAATATATGTAATGATAATCCCTTGTGTTGCTGACATCTTCACATATTGATCTTCTTTATACATCTTTATTCAAGGTTACCCCATTATCTCTTTACTAGTACAATCCCTGTTTGTACCATGGCAACTGCAAGTATGTTGCAGGCTCTACAATTTCTGAATGAAATGGGTGAACCTAATTTACCATGGGAGGAGTTTATCAAAATTGTTGAATCATACCTACCAGCTATTGGAGGAGACAAAATCAGCCTTCTAAGAAAACAGCATTATTTACTCTACAACCTGAAAACAGATAGAAGGAAAATTTATGAGAATCTTCCAGAACCAATCATACAACAAGATGTGGAGGATGAATGCATAGGTTAATCCAAAATAACATACTTAAAGGTTGGAAAGTCAATTTGGAGACAGAAGTAAATGTGGTATTAGAATGACACAGGTTTTTAGAAGAACTCACAGGAAACAAGAAAGAGTTCAAGCTACACTGCAGTCCTCAAGGGTTTAAGCAAACTTTGCGATTTTGACAATCTAAATTACTCTCTGGTAGCTAAATCCTTGAAGACAACCGCTTCAGAAGTATCTCACTTCTCTATAGAGAATGAGTGTAACAAAGCAAATTACGTATGACATGTATATGTCACAAAAGAATTCTGATCAAATAAAACTCCCTGGATGTTTGGTTTTTGTTCTAGACAGTTTCTGGATTACAACTGTGTATGAGTCTCACTAGCTGTAAGCTCTGTTTACATAAATCAGGAGTGCTACCCATGTCTAGCTTCTAAGTTAAGGTCCCCTGCTTCACAGCTGGGTTAAGAGGCTTTGAGCTGGTCACTCATAAACACTTGGGCACAAATGTGTACAAACATGCATGCTAACATGGGTCAATAAGACTACTGTCTAACTCAGATCAATATCTAAGCACAGGTAAACTTTCATAGATGGCACCGTTCATGGACTGGTGTCAATCTGTGCAGGCTTTATAATGTGAGTGGGCATTCATATTGTGAGTATGGAGTACAGTGATTTATTGAAAAGTGAGTGTGGTTCACTGTGTTGTATGTTATGGGTGAAATCTGCCTCACAGTACAGCTTTGCTTTGAATAGGCCTAGAGAATAGGTTGACTCGCGAATGCAATGGCTGACAAGGATATTGATTGGATCATGCCATTAGTTTCCACATACCTGCACTCCTTCTGGCACTACATGATTAATGTCTTTGAAGACATAACCCCACAGAAAAAAAGATAGCCAGACGTTTGAAGCCAGTCACAGGAGGGGCTCTCTTTAGAAGTTTTGGTGCGAAGGGACTGGGCCATTGTGGCAGTTATGGGCTTTCTAAAATGCTGTGCAGAAGAATTGAGACAGAGTGACAATGTGCCTTCTTAGGATTGGACAGAGGTGCCTACCACCTGAAACTTTCATCTCCCACTTGAATACCTCTGTATAGGGGAAAGTAGATACATTTCACAGGATGCTAAAGAAGACTGGACTGCTGTCAGAATGTTTTAGACACCTTGGACTGATTGTGCCTCTATAGATCTGGCAAGCGCTAGGCACACTAACCTGTGGTGTGCAATTTGTGTGGGAATGAGCTAGAAATACTGAAGCTCTTTCCCGGCTACACTTTCTGACTACCAAAGGGTAACTTGAACCAGCCACACAGGGTAGAAGGGGAATGGGATGAGAAGGCTAAGAGTCTGCTTGAATTGAGGATAATTTGTACATCTGCAGTTCTGCTTGTACATGAATCTCTTCAGTCACAGATGCCAAGCAATTCTTGTTGAGATGAAATTCTTGTTGCGTGTGTGCAAGTAAGATGTTATTGCTAGATCAATTCAATTCTCTCAATGACAGGGAATTAACAACTGCTTTCCTTACCTCAACATTTCCTCTTTCACTTGTATAGTCTAACACTCTGGGTTCTGTTGAGTGGTGTTGCCTTCTGCGGCCACTTAGAGTAAAAGTGCACAAAGTTAGTAGGTTTCTATCATGTTACACCATTGGATACTGCTACTTTTTGCTGGGTATTGAGTTATCCCTGTGTTTGACCTTTAAACGACTTGCAACTAGTATTCATTCACTATAGTTCTCAAATTATAAGGTTCATAGGTACCACTAGAACGCCTCTTAGTCTATGAAAACATAATCAATATATCTGAATAAAATAGTAGTTCATTTTATAACGTTGATTTTTTAGCTTTATTTCCAAAGATCACAATATCTACAAAGGCTTAACAAATTCTTTCCTTTTGAGGTTCTCTATTTTCACACACGGATGGTGCCTCATGTACCAAGGACTCCTTACAGTCCGTGTCTAGGATTTGGCACTCTCTGCGGGGTCACCCCGAAACATTTTGCCTACACCCCTCCTATTGTTGCTGAATTGTGGTTTTTTGACCTTAGGACTCTGACCATTTTACCACTGCTAACCAGTGCTAACATGCTTTTGCTCATTCCCTAAAATATGGTAAAAATGGCTTACATGCAATTGGCAGAGTTAATTCACTTATCAAGCTCTAGTAAAGTGAGACACTATATACCCAGCAGTAGCACTTATGTTGTCCCCCACTTAAGTAGCCCCTTAAAACATGTTCCAGGTCTGCTAAAATGAGAGCATATTTTCTGTAAATTCACACTCTCTTTCTCAGCAATTTGAAAATGAAGCCTGACATTCTCAGTAAAACATGTACTTCCAACAGGAGCAGCCTGTCAGTTGATTCCCTTGTGTTCAGTGTTGCCAGTTTTTTAGAGCATTCTCTAGCCAAACGCCAATGGAAATTAGCCCAAATTAGCCCAATTTTGCTACTTTAATGAAGATGGGGCAGTGGCAGGCAGTAGATGGAGCAGTAGATGGATATTTGTGGCTGGACAGTCTTACTGAAGTGGGAAATGCAGAATTTCTGTTCTTGCAAATGGTATACCGTCTCTCATTCTTTCAGGGTGCAACCCGCACAAGCCAATTTTTCCCGCACAACTGGAAAAAATATTGCCCAATTGTGCATGATCTAGATCAATCTGGAAAAACTGCTTGTGTTCGACTGCATCCTCCCTGTTCTAAAGAAACAACAAGAGTGCTAACAGTCAGTGACAAAAGTGTGGCACACCTGAAGCTGTGTTGACTAAATCAAACTGGTAAAACTTAAAATATTTAATTTAGAAAGGAACAAAATGAGGGGTTTCATTTTGTCACAGAAATTATGGTTAGTGCTGTAGAAAGGAAATTTAGGGCACATTTGAAGTGAGTTCTCAATTATCTTCCTGTTGTACTTCAACAGGAACAGCCTGTCAATTGATTCCCTTGTGTTCTACTGCAGCCTCCCAGAGTGTTCTAAATACCAACTAGAGTGCTAACAGCCTTACTTATGACCAAATTGTGGCACACCTGAAGTCTTCTTGACTGAATCAAACTGGTAAAATTTAAAACATTTAATTTAAAAAGGGCAAAAACATTTTGTCATAGAAATTATGGTTAGTGCTGTACAAAGAAAAATTAGGACACATTTTAATCAAGTTCTCAAACATCTTCATTAAAAAATTCTCACACGTAGACTGAAAAATGCACTTCTAATACCAGAAGCAGACTGCCAGTTAACTCTCTGGTAATCAGCATTTAACTACAGTGTTTCATTGAGTGAATAGAGGGCTATCTTTCTGAATTTATGCGGAAAGTGTGGCACATATGACTGTCATCTTGATGGAACTGAAGTGGAAAACTGAACACATTTTCTACTGAGGATAATGCAGTAAATGAGGAGATTAGGGAACTTCATAACAAATAAGACTCCTACAATGGCCACCAGAGAAAAAAGAGTCCAAATATCATCTAAATGTAACCCAAGTATAGCCCAATGACAGAAGTGTGCAAAACACTTAGGAACAGATTTAAGAAAAGTGGTGCTGCACGTAGTGCAGCGTCACTTTCCTTGTGCCCCTTAGCAAACCCTTACCCCCACCATGGGTGTGCCGTATTTAAAAAACAGAGCAACATGGTTCAGGGTAGGGGGCAATAGCATAATTTTTTGACACTATTGATGTACTCTGCAGGATTAGTGCCAAAATGTTGACGCTACTCCTGCAGAGCACATAGGGGCCCATTATAGATAATGGTATGCCCCCTTTTAACATATGCTTTGAGCCACTTTCTAAATATAGCGTGGAGAAAATGCCACTTTAGCGCCACCTTAGCTTAACAAAAATGATGCTATGGCAGTGATAAGGTTGCTCTAGGGGCTCTTAAATCTGTTCTTCATTTATTTGCAATTATATATAGCGCAGACGTGAACCAAAGGCACAGGAGTGCTTTACATCAGCTGCTTTACACAAGCTCACATTCCTTTTGGGCTTTAGCCATGGGGAGATTACATGATTTGCCGAGAATCACAGGTTCCCCAGTTGCATAGTCTGCAGCTCTGGCCATATCACCACATTCTTTCCCCCAAGTGCCACATATAATCAAGTAATTAATTGAAGGAAACAACATAAAGATATCAAATAACTTAAAAGTGCTTTGTAGCTTTTTGAGAACTCATAAAATATGTCCTCATTTTAGTTTTTTAGAGCACTAACCATAATTTTTATGGGAAGAAGACCCTGTAATTTGTATAAGTTCTACAGGAAATGCTTTAGGAATTACAGTTTTGATTACATCAAGATGGCTTTCCACACTTTTGAAATTCATATAGTATGTTAGCAATCTAGTAGTTCATTAGAATACTGAGGGGGGCAGATGTCAATGCCACGGACTCGGATAAGTGAGGGCAGAGAGGAGAGTGCAGAGGCAACAAGTTGACCATGCTGGGAGAGGAAGGGGGCAGGTGCACAGCAACAGATCAGACAAGGCAGAAGGGAGGGGACAGGGGCCTCCACATCGAAAACAGGGGGAGGGAGCAAGGGGGCAGGGCTGGAGCAGCAAGCTGACCATGGAGGGCAGGCAGGATGGGCACTGGAAGCAAAACACACAATGGAGGGCAACAGTGAGACTATAATGGCACACATACAGACAATGGAGTGGATGTGGAAGGGGTCAGCGGTTGCAAGCTGACCACACAGGACAGGCGGGAGGGGATGTGCCAGCACAGAAGACCATGGATGGCAAGCATAAGGGTTAGTGGCAGCACAACTTCCATGGTGGACAAGAGGGAGGGGGCAGAGGCGTGCACAAAGGGCCATGGCAAACAGAAGGAAGGGAGTAGAGGATGGATACAGAAAAGAGAGGGAAGAGCAAGGGACTTCACGATAAACCACCCAGGGCAGGCCGGAGGAGCAGTTGCTTCACAACAATGCATGGAGGACATAATGGAGGGGCAGCCAAATAGGCCATATAGGTCAGGAAGTTGGAGGGTGGAGGTGACATGGTCAGGTGGCAGTCATCTAATCATACTAGGCGAGTTGGACCAGCAGTGGCAGCTCAACAGAACATTCAGAGTAAATAGGAGGGCTAGTGGCAGGTCTATGGAACAGGGGGCATATTTATAATCCATTTGCATCTAATTTGTGTCATTTTTTTATGCAAATTTGGCGCAAAACGTGCTCCAGATTTATATTTTGATGTTAGACACGTCTAATATCAAAATATTGGAGTTTGCACCATTTTTTGATGTGTCAATGAGATGCAAGGTAGGCGTTCCCATCTAAAAAATGGTGCTAACCCCTTAGCCCCATATTTATCCCACCATGCTAAAACCATGCACAGATGGGAGGAGGAACTAAATAATGGTGTAAAGCTTGCTTTGTACCATTATTTAAGGGCTAGGTCAGAACAGGCGTAAGGGGACCTGTGGACCAATTTTCATGATTGAACACTATGAATTGAGTCCACAGTTACCCTCCTAAAACCCCAGGAACACCTCCACCCACACCAGAGGGACACCAGAGGAATGAGGATCCCAACCCAGGTAAGTAGGGTAAGTATAGGTAAGTATTTTGCTTTAAATTAAAGTACCATTGCGGGCCCATCTCGGGGCTCCCGGCATGGCACAAGGTGCAATGGCCATGCCCAGGGGAAACTGGTCTCCTGTGCTGGCCATTGGGGTGATGGGCATGACTCCTGTCTTTTCTAAGACAAGAGTCATGTGTAATGGATGGTTTTGTGTCAGAAAATGATGCTAGCCATTTTTTTTGCCTCTAACCAGCCTGTCATTTTTTGGTGCAAAACCCTCTTCTCCCATGCCGTCACCCCTACACAGCTAATGTCATTTTTTTTTAACGCTAGCCCACCCTTTGCACCGGCTTGCACCATTCCATAAATATGGTGCTCGGCTGGCACTCAAGGATGGCGCAAGCCTGTGCTAAATATTTGTATGAAAAACTGCGTTAGTGCAGTTTTGCATCAAAAAGTATAAATATGCCCAATGGTGAGCAAAAAGGAGGGAGCAGGGACATAGATATCAGAGGTCAGGGTAAAGAAGGGTAGTGGCAGCAGGCTAAGCACAGAGGCTTAGCAGGAGGGCAAGGAGGAGGCATGGAATTGGGCAACAGAGAGCAGGAGAAGCAGGCAGGGACATCAAGCTAAACGGAGGGCCATGGCAGCACATCAAACCATGCAGAGCAGGAGGGAGGAGGTTGGTTTCTGGACTCAGCCAACAGAGGGTAGGGAGGAGGTGGATGGGGCAGCGAGCAAACTGTTCATGGCAGGGCTGTGTCAGTACGACTGTCACACAGGGCTGTAATGAGTGTGCAAGGGCATGGACTTGGACAATGGATGGCAAAGGTGTGGGGCAGGAGAATCACACTATAGGAGGGGGCAACACAATGCCAGGCCAGACCCTACATCCAACTTCCTGCCCCCTTCACCGTGCATTGTGAATGGCATTTTACCTAAGGTAAAAAAGAAAAACTAGAAAGTCAATGAAAAAAAAACGAAGTTTATAGGGGTGTTATACTTAGGAAATATGTATATATATTTTTTAAACTTAAAGATTCACTTAAAAAACAAAGGTTACAGTGATGTAATAGTTATGTTCAGATTTTACACACACAAAATTATAGAAATACAGTTGTTATAATTATAGCTATTTCAAGTAACTTCAACGTGTGCCCTAAGGTAACTATGACTCGTGCCCTCCCCATGCAATGCTAATTTCCCCAAATATTGCATCACCCATGACATCTTCTATGACATCATTGTTAATATCAATGTAACATTTGCAGTAAAATTATTGATGAGAAAACTGTGCATGGCGCAAGCTATAATTATGTTAGGACACAAGTGATAGTTACTTGAGATAACTCTAATTATAGCTGCTGAATTTTAATCACTATGTATGAGTGAAATCTGAGCCTAACTATGATGTTCAAATAACCTTTGTTTTTTTCAGTGAATTTCTGAGGTTTTTCACATTTTATTTCCTAAGCCTAACTTCCCCGTAACCTTTCTTTTTTTCAATGAATTTCTATGTTTTTTTAATGCAATTTCCAAACTATAATCTCCCTACAACCTGGGGGTGTGGGGTGTGTGAATGGGTGTGTAAATGGTTGTGTGGGTCTGTAAGTGTGTGTGTTTGTGTGTGGTGAGTGTGTGTGACTCACTTTGTGGGTCTGTGAGTGGGTGTGGGAGTGGCTGTGTCCATGTGTGAGTAGGTGTGTGAGTGGCTGTGTGGGTGTGAGTGGTTTTGTGGGTCTGTGATGGGTATTTGAGTGGCTGCATGAGTGTGTGAGTGGCTGTGCAAGTGGGCGTGAGAATGAAAGTGTGAAAGCTGTATGGCTCTGTGAGTAGGTATGTATGTGGTTTTGAAAGTCTGTGAGTGGCTGTACGGGTATGTGAGTGGGTGCGTGAGTGGTTGTGTGGGTGTGTAAGTTGGTGTGTGAATTGGGGTATGAAAGCTCTGTGTGTCTGTGAGTGGGTGTGTGAGAGGTTTTAAGGGGCTGTGAGTGGGTATGTGGGTGGAAGTATGGGTGGGTGAATGGGTGTGTGAGTGGCTGTATGAGTGTGTCAGTGGGTGTGTGGGTATATAAGTGGTTGTGTGAGTGTCTGAGCAGGTGGGTGAGTCGCTGTTGTACTTTAAAGGCCTCTCTTTGAAGTCTGTCACAATTCAAAGGCACATCTGGGTATAATTACTGCACCCCAGACATCACCAAATCAGTACACCTCTGGACCTGAGGACATTCTGCCAGAAAGGTCTCCTATGCTACTGAAGGGACTATGCTGGAACTCTGCTGGACTTTGTTGGACTCTTGCTTTGCTGTTCCTAGCCTGCTGCATGCTGCCCTTCTTCCCTGCCAGTGAGACGGACTGGACCTGCATCTCTACATCCCCAGAACCAAAGTGACTCCAAGAAATTGCTATCTTGCCTCCTGTTCTGAAGACTCAGGGACATCAAAGACATCACTCCACTCTGCTACAGCTTCTGGACTCTGGAAACTGTGACTTCTGCCGTGCCATGTGGTGCCAATCTAGTCCTTGGCCCTTGGAAGTGGCTTCTTCAGCTGTTTTCTACATAAATCCATGCATTGCCATCACTTTGCAAATCAGAACAGGTGCATCTCTCCTCAACACCGATGAATCGCTGCTGTTTCTGAGGACAAAGACATTACAGCACCCACTGTGCATCTCGGAACCAGATCATCACCAGCTCATCACCCTCAGCCCAAGTGCATCGCCTTTGCATAGCCTACTGCCCGGCACACCAATGACGAGTCACCTTCATTGTAAAAGGTTTGATGCCACACATCAAGAACATCATATCAACAACAGAGTGGCTCAACAATGGAGCATCCCTGACTATGCAGACTGGAACTGATGCATCGTCTCCTCCGCTTCTCGCATTGGATCTTCAACATTGACGTAACCCTCCCCACAAGGTACTATTTCAGTGGGGCAAGGATGGTCCCTGTAGCTGACCCACGCTCCATTACAGTTGGCGTGATCTTCTGGATTTACCCCTGCCTAGTGTGACCTGATGGCTTTGGTTGCCAATTTAATTTTCTGGTACATTTGCAAATATTCACATCTCGACTTATACTTATTGAATTTTTGTCATTTTGGTCTTCTTTTCTTCATTAAATGGTGATGGTACATCATACCTGGCCATTCTGCGGTCGCAACTGCAAAAAAGGCCCTATTTCTCTAACCTAGTGTGGATTATTTTTGTGTAGTGTTTTCGCTGATTTACTGTTTTAAGTGTTGCATAAACACTTTACATGTTGCCTTTTATGTTAAGCCTGCCTGCTGTGTGCCGAGCTAACAGAGGGTGAGCAGAGGTTACTTTATGTTGTGTATCTGGCTTACACTGACTAGGATTGTGGTGCCTACTTGCAGAGGGTGCATAACTTTGCCAATTAGAGATGCAGGGCCATATTTATGGCCTGTTTCGCATCACTCTTCCACCACGCAACATGATGCAAGAGTGACGCAAAGCTTAAGAGAGATTTATGAAGCCAGGGAAGGCCACCTCGAGCAGTTCTGCATGGCTTCATAAATCTTGAGTATTGTAATACAGCACAAATCTCTGTGTTACATTACTCTGCACCAGGGAGGCATTTTGAAGGGTGTTGCATGGGTGTCCATGGCTTTTGATGCATGCACAAATTTATAAGAACTTTTAAACCTGGGAATGTGCAAAAAAGAAGAGTAAAGAGAAGAAATATCTTTATTTCTCCTCGTTTTTTCCTCTTTCAATCTGTACTGCATTCTGCAACATAGATGTGAAGAGGAAATAACCTCTCAGGGTTGTTTTTGTGCAGGAAGGTACCATGGTGCAAGAGTGCCTGCATTGGCGCTAGCTGACAAAAGGGCACCAGCGCAGGGGAAGGACAGGAATGCGCCACAATGGATAAACACGATGCATCCCTGTGATTTCCCTATAACACAGGGCAGAGCAGCAAGGTGACTTACTGCGCTGCCCTGCGCCTCAAATCCCATACAAATAGGCCCCATATCTAACATTTACTTGATGCATGTTTATGGTGTTCCTACATACTTATGATGGCCTTCATATTGGTTGTACTGCAACTGTGTTATTGCTGTTGTGCTACAACATACACCCTTTATCTATTGCTCCAGGGTTTGGACAGTTGCTTTTCTACTTGGTCCTGCCACCAATATCATACCATAAAGAAAAAGAGTAGTTTACTAATGTGGTCCCCTTATTCAGATCAAATGATCGAATGGAAGTTCAACCATTAATCTCAGTGACTTTGTTCCTCTTAAACTACAATTGTAATCACCACAATGTTATTTTGTGATGCACATCTGCCTAAAGACCTTTACATTCTTGAAAAAATAAATATAATTTGCATAATTAGCTGTAGCACAAAGATGCAACTTTTTTGTATATTGCACAAACAACACATGCAGCTGTATGCAGATATTTATGTCTCCGACTTTTATAATGCTTGCATACAGGAGTCAGCAGGCTACTAACTTTTCCAACCTCATGCATATTCTTCTTGATATAACTCATAACATGCTGAGGAATATTTCACAAAATCTTTAGAGAAATGGATCATAAAATCCTAAATCTGAATAGTTTCATTATTGAAAACTGACAAGATGACATAATTAGTGTCTCCCATATGGCGCAGGAAGACAGCAGTGCTCTTCGGGAGCTGGGAAGAAGTGAATTATTATTTTTCCTTGAATCAGAGCTGTCGTTTTGTCATACCCTGTGCCATTTCTTTGGTAAAGTAACAAAATGTACTCTCCCCAAACACATATATCTGTGTGGACTAATCAATATTGCTTGTGACCATACACTTTATGATTCAACAGAATTTTTTTTTTCACAAGTTCTTGCTAGTTTGGGTATGAATACAGTTCTGTTGAGTTTATTTGATAGTTTCACATTTAACTGTCAGAGCCAAGAATATCAGAGTGTTTCTTTCACCTGTGTTTCTCATTAGCATAAGTAAAAATGTTGGTATATTCACCATTCACCATTAAGCAAACAGAAAGGTATAAGTTTCTATTACGTTGACTTGAGACATTCTGTTCTCTGCACAGAATACAGAGCTGGCAATGAAGACGACACATTCTCCTCAACATCTCAGAAGGTGCAACTACACTTACATGTTATGTTAATGAAATTTATAAAGCGCTTATTTGTCCAAAGGCATCTTGGCACTAGCTATGCTGCTATCCAGAAGACCAAGAAACAAGAAGGATTGAAGCTCATTCTGCATTGAACAACCAGGTTTTTAAACCCTTCCTCAACATTCGTAGAGTTAGTGGGCATGGCTCTAATTTGCAGTGGGACAGTGTTCCAAGCTTTTTCTGCTCCAAATATGAAACTTTTTCCGCTTCATGAGGATCTTTTAAACCTGGAGACTACTCCACATTTGGCTGCTGTGGACCATTATGATCTACCTGGGATGAACCAGCGGAAACAGTATTTAAGAAAATCTGGACCTTGGTTAAGTAATGCTTAATAAGCAGTACATAGAGCTTTTAAAATAATTCTCTGTTTTACTCTAAGCCAATGTAGATTCCTGATAGATTTAGACGGTGATTGATATTTTGGAATTGTCAATAGTAGTCATGCTGCAGCGCTTTGAAAAATGTGCAGCCTGTTAAATAGATGCTTATGAAAGTTTAGATGTAGTCAATTTAACAGAGTACTGGCAAGCTGACTACCATTTTCTGCAGCTCTGAAGGAATAAAAGTTAGGATCTTTTTTATGGTTCCTAATGCATGAAATGAAGAGGATGTCACCACATTGATTTGATCTTTGAAAGTGAGTTTGTTTTAAATTACTATCCATAAATTCAGTGCTTTAAAAACTGGTGTGGGAGGAACCCCTAAATCTTGTGCCCACCAACTAGGGGTCTAAAAAGATGAATGAGAGCCAAATAGCAGACTCTCCATCTTTCGGAATGTAATCTTAAAAAGTTCCATTTCATCCAGAAAATGACCACCACCATACAATCATGGAATGTGGCCACCAAGACAATCAATTTGTTTGTTGTCAGCTTAAGATGTACAGGAGAAACCATATGACCTGATTACTTCTGCTAAGGAGGTGACATAGATACTAAATAAGGAAAGGCTAAGCAAGAATCTCTAGGGCACCCTGCAAGGGAGTGAGAAAGGCAGGGAAACAAAATCACCCAAAGCCATTGACTGTTCTCTACCCATGAGAAATTAACTTAATAAATGCTAGGCTGCCCCAGTAATGCCAATCGCAATCACAAGCTTAGACAGGAAGGCTCAATAAATTGATAGATTTTTGGAGCCAAGCTCATGGGCTGGGAATTGGCAGAATTGCACTTTTGATTTGTCTGACATAACTGTCACAGAAAATTCCAGCATTAATTGGTGTAGCTACACATTGTTATAATTGGATACATGCTTTCTGCATTGTTATAAGTGAATGTGGTTGGTCCATCCTGAGCAATTAATGACGTCTCTCTTTCTGCAAAGAGAGAGGTATGAAAGGGGTCAAGTACCCTAATGATATTGCTGCAACCAGCAGCAGCCCATCTGTTTGGGTTGAGGGGCTTCACCACCACCTCTTCCAGACAAGAAGAGTGTCTGTCAGGCTGAACAAATGTCAGCCCAACAGACACTCTTCTGCTTCACGTTCGGAAGCCAGGAGGTAGCTGCCTGAGCTGAACTTTGCTGGGCTAAAGAAGTCACATTTCCTGTAGGTGTGACCTCCACAGCCTGGCATAGATGCCTCAAGGCCCTCCCCCTCGTGAGGAGGGTTAGCATCACCAAATTGCCTCAGACCTTGGTGCTTTGGGTTTTATCCCTGAAGTGACCAATCAGTGACATACCATCACAGAGTGGGTGAAGTCAGCAGTCTCACTGCCCCCATCCCACTCTGTGACAAGATTGGGACTACTGCATTCTCACATTTACTTGATGGCTGTAGTTTGGGTGGGTGGAGAGTCACATGCGGGCATATCCATTTGTTGGGGAGGGAGGAGAAGAGAACTGTTGAAAGATAAAGGTGTGAGGAAGGTTAGGACGGATGAGGGAAGCATCACTAGAGGATACTTGGGTAAAGGAAGTGATAAAGAGATGGGGAGCAGTAAGAGGTGATTGAGTGGATGATGTTAAGTTAGGAAGTGAGAGGGTGTGCGGAAGTGGACGTTCAGGGCAAATGGAAGATGAGGAGGTTGTAAATGAACGTGCATTAAAAGATGTTTTGATGCTATGATGACATGTTTATGAAGTTCAAACAATAGAAATCATGTCCTAATAAATGGCTTTTTACACTCATTCCTCATGGATCATGATTGTGTCATGATGAAGGGACCCAGGGGAAGTAAAAGGCGCAGCCTACTCTTCCCCTGGGATTCTTTGTTACATCGGAGTACTCCAGCGACAGAATAGGCAGTTGGGGGTTTTATTTAAGGTTGGTGGGTGGGAACTTCATCTCGACGTAACAACACTACCAGGGAAGAAGCATTTGTCTTGAAATGTTTTTGGTACTCTTACCATGGTAGGACAGGTTGTGGGATGCACTGGTCTGCGAGCTGTAGTTTGGGGAGTGGAGAGTCACATGATGGCGTATCCACCCTTGGGGAGTGAGAAAGAGAGCCCTGGTGAACGATGAAGGTGTGAGGGAGGTTGGGACAGATGAAGAAGGCTTCACTGGAGGCTGCTTGGATGAAAAAAGTGAGAAATAAATGGGGAATCGTAAGTGACGATCGAGGGGATGATGTTAAGTGAGGAAGTGAGAGGGTCTGCGGGAGTGGAAGTTCAGGGGAAATGGAAGATGAGGGGGTTGTAAATGGAAGTTCATTACAAGATTTTTTGATGTTATGATGGCATATTTATGATGTTCAAACTATGGCAATTCTGTCCAAATAAATGGCCTTTTACACTCATGAGGCGTGCATGAGGCAAATACTTATATTTGCCTTGAGTGACGGCTGCAGTCATTGGAACAGTAATCCCTGGAGGGTCGCTATGCTCAGCACTTGGATAAACTGCCACTACACTCACAGTGTCTCTTAAGTCTTGTTTCTGCATCTTCACAATGATCATTTGAACCACTGACAGAACAAAAGACTGTGACCCATCTAGGAAAACATGGTTTTTGTACGCGGGTTAGTGTTCCTGAAAAAAGTGGGCCAGAACTAAACAGGAGAAAACTGAAGTACCAAGCACAGACTGCCCCTATCAGAAACTGGACGTTTCCCTGGTAGCCTTCCAAGGTGGCTGCTAGTTTTACTCCGGGGGGAGTTCGAAGCTGGGTGGCAAGCCGGCCATGTCTCCTCCCAGCAGTGCATTTTGTACTTTAAAAGGAAACAATGCAAAGACAAATGGTTTTAAAGTATGACCACGCTCACTACAAATTTGTTGGTTTATGTATTTGGTTGTTTCATTTCTCCTGTAAAGTTGCCATGACCAGCGCTGACCTTCAGGGCTCCAGATAGAAGGATGGTGCAGAGTCTGCTGCTAGCTAGCTCAAAGGCAACATCTGGGGGCATATTTATGAGTTTGTCATACAGTGATTCTGTGTTGTACTGTGTGGCAGGGAAAGGTCAGGCATCTGCCTTATTTAAGTAAATGCCATTTTAGAGGCTTAGCTTCAACATAGGCACCCTTGTACCACAGTGCAAGAGTGCCTGCATTGCATGTAGGATTGTTTTTGTGCAGGAAGGGGTACCTTCCTGCAAAAAAACAATCCCTGAGGCATATGTGCTGCAGAATGAAAACACATCTAAAGAGGAAGTAACATGGAGAAATACAGACATTTCTCCTTGTTATGCCTCCCTTGGTAAAGTATAGCATTTTGGTGAATTCCCAAGTTTACCAGTTCTGATAACTCTGGGAATAAATCAAACCCATGGGAATTGTGTGGTAACACCCATGCAATGCCCATGGAACACCTTGCCAGGGCACAGTAAAGCAATGCAGAGATCTGTGCTGTGTTGCCTTACTCCACATTTATGGAGCCACTCAGGACTACACAAAGAGGCCTTGGGTAGCTTCATAAATCGCATTTAAGGGTTGTGTTGTGCACGTACCATGTCGTGTGGGGAAAACGTGTTGCAAACTGGATCATAAATATGCCCCCTAGAGTTTACATCCAAATACAGAGTCCAGTACATATACGTTATAGACTTTTTACTATTTGAAAGTGTACTTCTTTATACTGTGACTGCTGCAATGCATTTCAGTTTAGTTTTTTAAATATACCATTACACTGAGAAAGAATTATAAGAAATAATAGAGTCTGAACATGAACTTCGAGGCATTCATGCCCCAGGCCCCACTGCTTTAATGTTAATGCTGTTGGTGAACCAAGAGGACAGTCTTTTGCTCACTACACATGGAATAGAGTGTTACTACAGATGGGTATATGTTTTTGTGGAGTGCAAACCTTTAACTGAGGTATTTCAAGGTGCTCACATGAGCATGAAGGGAAAGGAGGTGCACTGAAAAAAGTAATTGCTCAGGATGAAAAATGTGGTGAAGTGGAAGCCGAGATTGATACAAGCTTTCCTGGATTCACAATGTGTAACTCAACCAGTACATGGATATCTCTTTCTCTGTCTGATTTTCGATCAAAGAATACTTTTTTCTGTTTAATTCTTAGAGGAACTAAATCAGTGCAGTGCATTGTTTGGATATGAAATACGTCTGAGTTATGCAAGTTTAACAGGAATCGGTGGTGACCTTGTGTGGGGTTGGTCATGTTTAATGTAGAAGCGTAAAGGAAAAGAGCACCACCCTTAGTCAGTGCATTTGACCTGCCAAAATATGTCTTTATTCATTGCCATCCACCGTTTGCTCCACCGAAGTAAAAGTCTTTATTTATTGTCATCCATTCTTGAAATAAGTCATCCATCCACTTCTTACCCATCCAACTAATAATGCCTTCATTGAGCCATGCAGCCAAATCTCCAATGTCCATCCATCCATTTAGTGATTTGATTTTCTTGGGGGGAGAACTCCCCCCATATACTCTTGTAGCGGTAAGGCTTATTCGCTATACTCACTCGTTACAATCCATTCAATACAAATGGGGTGTACCCTGATTGATATCCTCACAAGGGTCTGGGCTAACCAGCAAAATACGAGAGGAGAAAAAGCTTTTGAATATTCTGTACTTTAATTTGAATGTAAAATAACTTTTATACAAAAACCCTATCTATAACCCCTTTAAGGAGAACTGAGTGAACCCATTATCACTTCCCTTTAAAACATAAACACCAAACATATACACAAAATAAAAAGCACACACACTCACAAAATCAAGGAAGCAAGCCCAGGGACCAGGGGATAGACTGTCCTGGAAGTCCAGTCCTTTTAGATTTTCAAAATGAGGCTCCAATACCTTCCATCATCCCAGTGCAGTATTGGCTTTTAGAGCGCACTCTGTCAATGTTTCGGTTCTCTTTTAACCATTCATAGAGACCATCCTCAGCACTTGATGGAGGTTCAACAATTTAGGGTAATCCGGAAGTTTGAACAAGGCTAAAGTCTTTCAGCAGTACAAAGCCACTTGCTGTAAATGTACACGAACATGGTCTTAAAAGTCCCCTCTGTTCAGCAAGCTGGCATTTCTGAGGATAAGGAACCGACTGGTGAATAGAGGGGAAATGTAATCCCATGTTCCCTTACTTACCTAATTGTCCTTTTGGCCCCATCTCATGTTAATGTATGGGGCTAATGTTTTGACTCCAATGAGATCGAATCAGCATTTTTCGTTTTGTCTCCTATAGCTGTCCTTTTTTCTTTGCATACTGGAAGGTATTTGTGACACATTTGGTAGGAAGGTCACCTGCCTGCTTCTCTTACTCCATCACCAAGTGCATGTTTTTTCTTCTTTTTAATGCATTGCACTGTCCTTCGTTCCTGGCTGGTGTAGTGTCTTCTTAATTATAATGCATGTATGTTGACTAAGGGAAATTATTTTGTTGAGACTCAAGGTGGAGCTATGATCCAAAATGAATGGTCTGTAGTTCACTCAGACGTTTACCCAGATAAACAAAACGGGGCAGAATTATTAACATTTTGCACTGCGTTGGCATCACAAAAGTATTTTTCTTTTTATCTAATTTCTAGACCAAACGTGTTTTGTGCGGGAAAGTTGCCTAAAAAGTAATGCACAGGAGTGTGGAGTCCATCAAAGGGACTTTACATGCATGGATCTAAAACTATATCTACCAAATATTTGAGACTAGGTGGCTCATTTACAAGTCCCTTGCGCGCCGTAGTGTTGTTTTCTTTTTATGCTACGGAGGTGCAGAACAGTCTTGCAAACAGGAGCAATGGTATCATTGCACCAGTTTGTAAACACTTGTGCCACATTATACCTGTGCCAGGTGTAATGTATGAAAGGGAGCCATTCCCCCTCTAAGAGGCCCACAGAAATGGCAGAGTGAAATTTGCAAGATGTCACTGTGTCACTCTAGCGTAATTTTTTAAAGCCTGGTCAGGACAGGCGTTCAAGAGATGTTAGGCTGTTTTCAATGGGCCTCCCCAAGCTTTGCTGGACTACTGTCAAAACATTTGATGCTTGTCCAGCAAAGCGCCACAACTGCGTCAGAAATTCTGAATCAAATGTGATAACCAATGTCATTGTGAACTGTTTTGTAATTATAGCCTACCAAGGTGTCGTTATGGGGGGTGCATGGTGGCGCAAGCAAAGTGGTGAATAGATGCACCAGTTTGTTGTAAATGAGGCCCAGGGTTTTTTTTACAAAAATTAACATGATGGCCATTTTAATTAAAAAAACATGAACAAAACTCATTGATATTGAAGGCAAACTGTAACAAGCAACTTCCACTCAGCAGCTGATGCCCCCGTGCTGACCTCAGAACTGTACCTCATAACACCACTTTCTTTCTCCTGGGTTGCTGGGTAGAGAGGTTAGTTTCAAATGATTGTTATAAGTGATTGTTGTTGGTCCATCCTGAGCAATTAATGTCTATCTCTCTTTCTGTAAAGAGAGAGGTACGATAGGGGTCAGGTACACTAATGATATTATTGTAACCAACAGTGCCCCATCTGTATGTGCAAATGGGCTTTGCCCCCACCTTTTTTCAGGCAAGAAGAGTGCCGGTCAGGCACATCAAAGGTCAACCAGCCAGACACTCTTCTGCTTCAGGTAAGACAGCCATAAGGTAGACATGCACTAAATGTGCAAGGTCCTGGCTGCCTGAGCTGTACTTTGTTGGGCTGAAGAAGTCACAGCTCCTGTTGGCGTGACCTCTTCAGCCTGGCAAAGGTGTCTCAAGGCCCTCCCTCTCATGAAGTGGGGTAGTGTCACTGATTGCCTTGGACCTTGGTGCTTCAGGTTTAAGCCCTGAAGTACCCAGTCAATCAGTGACACCTCATCACAGACGGAGGTGACGTCAGCAGTCTCACTGACCCATCCCACTCTGTGACAAGATTGGGACTGACCTTAGGTCAGCTAATGATGGAAGGCAGCAGTCCCAACCCTTTTGTGACCTCCGAGGCTTGAGACTGCAGCCTTCCCTCAGTGGCTGACCCAAGGTCTGCCAGTGAGTGAAGGCAGCAGTCACATCCCTCCTGGGACCTCCGAGGCATTCCTGTCAGAGCTGAGGATGTTGAGTGAATTTTTTTTATTTTTTTTATGCTTGATGAATGCATGTATGTATGAATGTTTGTGTATTTGTTAGAGAATAAGCAAGTGTGCATGTGAATGAATGGGTGTGAGTGATGAGCATGTTGTTTCCAAGTTATATTTGTTTTCTCTTTTTTCTTGTTCTAAGATCACACCTATGGGAAAGATGAACAGTTAGTTGCTAATTGACAATGATCCATTTTCTAGAGGAAACACGTTGTCCAGAGTGGACTCCATCACTTGAATTCCTTATACCATTGAAACAGTATGGTGATAAATTTGGAGATGTTCCATTGTTACCCAACTCTGAACCAAGCCCTTTGTCTTAGACCAACAGCTGATCAACAACATCATTTGATCATGCTGGTAAATAGGTGCAGACATAAAGTCAGCCAGCATGCCAATGCAAGTCTTACTTAGAAAATGGTATGGAAAGTCCTCTAGGTAAGTTCCATCAGTTTATCACCAAATTCTCTAATCTGCAGATCATACTAATCCAAGTACTGCTAATATAGTGCTTTGTAACCATGATGCTATATACATATTCCAACTCCATACTGAATGAACAATTTAACAAAATTTACAGCAAAAATGGTGAAAATTAATATAAACCCTCCTACAGCCTGATGGGTTTTACCAAACAATAAAGCATGCCATAACTACTGTAGACTGGACCTGCTTTAGCGCTGGTGGCACACAGCCTGCCAATCATTTTGGGCACACTACCCCATGACATCCTCCTCGGATTCCCTCATTACCACAGGGCAAAAGTACCCCTCATCTCTTTATAGCTCCTCTCTTCCATACATTTCAATTGTTTAAAGCACTGGTAAAGGCTGGCTTTACCAATAAGAATGTGTGTTTACGTAAAAGAACCCTTTATGACAACATTAGGTGTAGGCAATGAAAGACTGGGAAACATAACATACTTGTAGTGTCTTGCATGATTTTGAATGGCACCTTTATGGCTGCCTGGGACTCTCTAAGAGGTGATATAATTACGAGAATAGAATGTATGAGAGTTTGTTTTAATAGGTAGGAGTTCACAGATGCACATAGCGCTATAAAGGCGTGATTTACAACTCCTGGTGTCGCCTAATCATTCAGCTAATCATTTAGTGGGTACCAAGCCGGGGAGGACACTACAACTGGCAATGAAGTATACATAGAATAATGTAAAGGGTTTACAGAGCCCACTAAATAGAGCCGCTTCATTTCGGCTGACACGGGGCCCAAGTAGAAGCACAGGGTTTGTGCTAAAGGAGTGGCGCATATTTCCAGTGGCCAGAAACTCGGCCAAAGGCCATTCTACAGATGACGCCCGGCAAAGACAACCCTAAGGTTGGCCTATCGCAGGGCTAGGTCCAGGGCACAAATTGAACAGATCCTGATTTCCAATCAGAAAGGCCAGGGAAAGTGCTACTCTCAACCTTACTGAGTTCCACACAGTTTCAATGCTTCCATCTTCCTTAAACCACCACCACCATTCAACACTGGCAAAAATCAAAATACTGGCAGTACATGGACTGCCTGGGTAGAGACATTTGAATATTCCATTGATGCACTTGAAGAAACTGACAACAGAAAGATTATCAAATATCTCAAAACTTTTGCTGAAGATGGAGTGAAAAAAACATAAAGAAAATGGCAAGAACTGACAAGGAAGTCACATACCATCAGATTAAGAATGCCTTGAATCTCAAGTTTTGATTATTGATCATTATTATTTGGTTCAATTAGCCTAATGATGAAGAAGCCATGTAGGTCAGATGGCTGCTTGTCCGATTCATTCAGAAGACTAATAGTGAGAGAAAATCTTAGGGGTGTATTTAAGAGCCCCTAGCACCACTGGAGTGTCATTTTTAGTGACGCTCCGATTGATCTATGCACTGCACCATATTTACAAGGTGGCGTTAAGCCACTTTTTTTTGCTTGATGACACCTTGTAAATATGGCCCCTTCACACGCAGCACTTTGCGTGGAAGGGATGTGCAATGGGTGTTGCTGTGGGTATGCCACAGCAACACCCATTGCATTTTGACGCTGCCCCAGATTTACAAGTTTTTGTAAACCTGAGGCAGCGTCAAAATCAAAAGCCACCGCGTTAGCATAGCACAATGAAGAGAAATGCTTTCATTTCTACTCATTTTTTGCTCTTTCAATGTGTGCTGCATTCTGAAAGAGAAAGAAAGAAAGAGCAAAATGCCATTTAGGATTGTTTTTCTGCAGGAAGGAGTTCCTTCATGCTCACAAAATTTCCTCTTCAACGCAGCCATCCTTGCACAATGGTGCAATGGTTGCTGAATTGGTGCACAGCAGCAAATACTGAGCCGGCGCAGGGGGCAACACAGGAGTGCTCCGTATTCTATTTAATATGGCACATCCCTGCGTTGTGTAAATGATCGTGCGCAACACTGCCAAATTTGACGCAGCATGGCACACCATCATTTACCCTTCAATCTGGCCCACAGTCTGGAGCAAGTGGTATACCCACAAGGCGAAGGTGCGACATCAGCTGAGGCAAATAGATATTAAAGGAAGTTGATCATCATCTAAATCATTATCAAACAGCTTTCAGCCTCAATAAAAGTGAAAGTCAAAAAAGTGATTGTGCCATGTCAGTGCTTACCTCAGAGAAACATGCACATGTAGGACTGGTTGCCTATGAGGATAAAAGTCACTCAAGGAAAAGTCGACATGTCAAAATAACAAAATCATACAAACACTGTCTAAATATTCCACTGAAAATAAATGGATGTTCAACACCTTTCTTCATCAAAAGTGCTGCTTTAATAAATATAATGCCTGAAGAAAAGTACAATGAACTATTTATGTTACAGCAGCTGACGCTATCAAAGTGCAAAGTTTACACTTGGGCTGCATCAATACCTATGAAGAGTAAATTTTCATTTATGGTGACAGTGAAACAAAAGAGAACAAAGGTGCAAGCAAAGGTGAACTGATACAAGTAGTTCAAGGTACAGCAGCAAATGCCTGTTTGCTCATTTTCACCATGGCTGATGGCATGGGGCTGATTTCAGTGAATTACAACATGAATGTTCATCAAGGGTGTTTCAGTGGAGGGTGGTTCATCAAGGGTGTTTCAGGATTCGTTGGGGGGAAGGAGGCAGGCACGGACACACTGCCGAGCTGCTCTCACTTTGCTGCTGTTGAAGAGCTATAAAGCACCACTCCTGCTTCCTCAGGGACTCAGTGACCAAAGTTTCATTGAGGGCCAGGTGGCAGACCAGGATACACCTCCCAGCTGTTCTCACTTTGCTGCTGTTGAAGCGCTATAAAGTGCCATGCCTTCTCCCACAGCGTGGGACGCATGTGGGCTGTGCCGGGCCATGGGAGGCCCATCCTGTGCCCATCAGCAACAGGAAGAGGCAGGGCAGAGCCACCCCCCTTTGCTCTGCACTTTAACTGGCTGTTATGTACAGGCACATACTCACTCATAGCATCAAGGCATGTTGCATGAGCAACTGTATAACCCTAGTTGTTGCATCTATTGGTTGAGGGCCTTCATCCTCCACACTGTGGCCATTGATCAGGATTTACCTATAACTTGTAATTCATTCTAGTCCTGCTTTTACATCTTCGTCATGAAAAATTACTAGTAATTCACTGTTTGGGGGGGCTCTATTAATTACCCCATGTTGGAATGTGTGTAAGTGTATTCTTTAACAGTCAAGTGTCCATAATTAGCAACCCTCTCTCTCAATGAGCAAGTGGGAAGAAAAAGAAGAGCTATAAGCTGGGTGCTAGTGATTCAGCAGTTGATCCTCACCCTAACACAATGCTAGAAGGCATTGGCTATTTTATAGAGGAGGTTCAAAGGCTTTTAGGGGGTAAGAAAAGGGAAAGCCAGGCCCAGAGGAAGGGGGGGGGGGGTAATTTCACCCATATTCACAAATAAAGGGAGGAACAAACCAGCTGCTACCAATAAGGACCCAGCTGGGATGATGGTTTCATTGCTGGAGATACCACCGGAACCCATCAGCGATAACTTTGTTGACTGTAATCTGAAGGGAACTGAGGTTTTCCTTGCTGATCTTCCTGTAGCATGTGTCAATAGGTATGCTGTTCTTGCCGTCTATTATGCGGGCAATGCTCATGAGGAAGGGAAAGTACTGAGCAACCCAGGGTACACCTTGACACAGCACTTCGTAGTACTTCGGTCCCTGAAGTAGGGCATTTGATACTACGATTGATATTTCTGAGCTGGTTAAATCCTTGTACAATTAAGTACATACGCTAAAACAGCATGTTGCCACCTTGCTGGATGATGTGGGGAAACTGAGGCATCAGGGGAGCATCCAGCACCCTAAGGACTCTTATAGTATAATTACTGGCAAATAAACAGCCCAGGATAATCAAAATAGGTGGAAATGCAGTAGGGATAAAGCTGGGCACCCTCAGGTGACCATGGTGGTGGGTGCTAATTCCCTGGCTTCAAACTTCAACTTCTCAAAAATGCAGCATAGAGCACTCCCCCCTTCCACTATTTGTGCTGGAACTGTACGTAAGGACCTCAGGGGCCAGCTACATCCAAAGTACCATGCCATTGGTTTGCACTCGTCCCTTGGGACCACGAGCAGAGCTTAGTGGAGGGAGGGGGTTAAATGGCCAACCAGGGACACTGTGCAAGGTCTTCATGACCAAAGTCCCCAAATTGAGCCCTTGGGTCAGAGAGGACATGCATACACTCCTAAGCAAATGTACCCTCAATGTAAGATTGGTCTGCCAATGCCATTCCCTAATTCACTCAGATATCTTACAAGCCAAAAGGTTTAATGATCCATCAACAAATGAGGATGCCTTTGATTATATTAAGCTTTGTCTAAAAAGCCAGCTGGTAAAGGGGCTTGTGGGGGTTAGAATTGCGCAAAGTTCCCCTGACTGACTCCCAAATCCATTTCAAACTTAACCCCCATGCCTGCTGCTGCCTCAGTCCATCATTCGATCTTTAGTCCCGATTTGGCATCATCAGTGGTGGGTTGACTCAGCAGTAGTAGATCACACCTTTCCGTGGGAGGGTTAGAATTTCCTGGGATTAATGGCATACCACTTGTGAATGCTCCTTATGAGGATAGGGCCCTCCCTAATGTTCTGTCACCAATGATATCATGTTCTGAGGCAGTTGAAAACCAGCAAACAATCCAGAATAATGTAAACATTATGGCCCTCATTATGACATTGGAGGTACAACCCACTAACCGCCATGCTGACTGCTGCCAACATACCACCGCTGCGGCAGATATCCGTTCACCATATTATGACACATGCACACCAATCCATCACTATTCAGCCACACACACAAATCCGCCACACCAAAGGTCAGTGATAAACTGGTGGTATCCAAACCCACACTGTTATGCAAACAGAAAAACGCCCACCACATTATGACCCACGAATCACCACGGCGGACATTCAACAGTGGTGAACTATTGGCGGTACATACCGCTGCGCTCAAAATACACACGCACATATGAAACAACACCACATTAGACAACTCAAACTACACACACCTAAAAACCATACACACACCACACCCACACACCCACACCACCATAAAACACACACCCACATTACCCACAATCCTTTACCATTACAAACTATTGGCATGAGACAGACACCACAACTACAGACAAAACCAGAGCTACACACCACCTACACCTATACACCACCCACATCACACATCCCAACACACCACCCTACACACCCTCACCTACACAACTCACACAACACCCATTTCACCACAAAGACACCCCAGATTCTCAGAGGAGGAGCTAAGGGTCATGGTGGAGGAAATAATCTGGGTAGAGCCTCAGCTATTTGGAGCACAGGTGGAGCAGATATCCATTGCTAGGAAGATGGAACTATGGCTGAGGATCGTGGACAGGGTCAACGCCATGGGACAGCACCCCAGAACAAGTGACAACATCAGGAAGAGGTGGAACGACCTATGGATGGAAGGTACGTTCCATTGCAGCAAGAAACCAACTTGCTGTACAGAGGACTGGCGGTGGACCCTTACCTCTTCCCCCACAACCAACAACATGGGAGGAGCAAGTCTTGGCAATCATGCATCTTGAGAGCCTGGCCATAGTAGCAGGAGGAATGGACTCTGGTAAGTCAACTCTATGCTACTGTAACCCCCTACCTGCATGTTATCACATACCCCCTCCCTCACCCTCACTCCCATCACTCCACCATCTCACCCCCCCCCACCATTACCGCTCACTCATCCCAATGCCAAGCCCTGCATGCCATACCAATGCATGGACACCACTCACACACTTGCTTGGACACCCATCACTAAAGCATGCACACTAGAGAGAACTAATCATCAGACCATACACCAGCGTATACAAGTGAAAGATGCCAGGGCAAATACAAACAAAGAGGGCAAGCCACTGATGCACAGTATGTCACACAAAGAAACAATAACACACTGCATTTACATCCCCACAGGTACTCCAGCCAATGTCAGTGGTGAAGAGGTGCCAGTACTATCCAGTCTCCCCACAGAAGAGGCCTACAGTGATGACAGCATCTCTGGTCACCTGGATCTGGATGACCAACCTGGCCCACCAGGGACCTCTGGAGAGCCGGTTACCCAGGCCGAGTCACACATCACCACAGAGCCTCCCCCATCTGGAAACACCACCACAGCACCCACCCAGCGTACTAATACCTCTGTCCCCAGGACACATCAATGAGCAGTGTGTCCAACACTACAGGGACCTCAGGGCACACCTCATACCCAAGACAATCAGGGACCTGGGGTCAGTGGCAGTGGGCACACGGTTCAGGGGACAGAGGCACAGGACAACAGGGAAACTGGGAGGAGTGCTGTGCGCCAGTGGGAGAACAGGCCCAGGTAACCAACTCTCCAGGAGGCACTCTCTGAGATCCTGGGAGCCTACCAACATTCCCCAGATACGCTGGGCCAGATCCTGGACAACGTGCAGGAGAACAGGTGACTGCAGGAGGGACAGTACCAGGGGATCAGGGAGGACTTGCAGGCCATCAATACCACCATGGTTTCCATAGCAGGGGTGCTGGCAGACATGGCCAACATTATAAGGGAGGCAGTCTCACACCAGCGGGCCCCTGGCACTAGCCAGACATCTGAACTGCCTTCTAACTCCGCAGCCACTAGTGGACAGGTGGCCCCACCAAAGGACCAACAAGCCACCAGCACCCCTCTCCTTGCAGAAGGAGAACCACCCCCAAATGTTCCCTGCGATACAGGCAGAAGCCAGAGACTATTGCCAGGAAATTAGACTTTCCTGATTGTCACCCTTGTGTCACACTCTGTCGACCTATCCACCTTAAACTGCCATTGCTCCCCTTCTTATGTACCCTTGGACAATACATCTGTGCTACTTATAGACTGGAACACTACCCTGGACTTTCCTCCATCATCACCCCATTCCATTGCACTTGCTCTTCTTCTTCTTAGCACTTCAATAAACACACTTTGAAAAAATATGGAGTATGTCAAATGTTTTAAGTATGTATTCGTTTAAGGAGGTTCAAACATTGCAATTCAACTGTACAGTAATGTTGACATAGTAAAGACCTGTGGTTGGCTGCAGTGTTCACACCAGGAGCAATAGTGGGGCACCAACATCTGCAAAATGAGTTGCCAAAGGGTACAGTGAGTGGGCATAGAAGTGGAAATTAATAGCATGCCAGTGCCATAGATAATTCAAAAAATGACAATGAAATGTGAAGTACCACTCTTACCTGTGTGTCATTGGAAATATTGTTGAATCACTGCAGTTCTTTTGTCCTCATCCTCATCCTCTGTCTCCTCATCCACACTGTTCACAGGGTCCACTGCTGCCACACGGCAATCTCCAGCCTCCTCCTCCTGCAGAAAAGGCACATGGCATCTCAAGGCAAGGTTACGCAAAATGCAGCATGCCACAATTATCTGGCAGACCTTCTTGGGTGAATAGCACAGGGATCCACCTGTTAGATGGAGCCACCAGAACCTGGCCTTCAGGAGGCCATTCGATAATCCTTCTTGTTCGCCCATGTGCCTCATTGTAACGTTCTTCTGCCCTTGTCCTGGCATTCCTCACAGGGGTCATTCATTAGCCATGATAGGTTGGGGTAACCTGAGTCACCTGCAAATATCGAGGGACAACATTTAGCCACACACTATCCTATGTGGCCCACACCATACCCATACACCAACATCTACTGGGTGGGAACCAGGGCTCACCTATTAGCCACACGCAGTGCCTCTGTAGTTGGAACATCACAATTGGGATGCTGCTATTCCTCAGGATAAAGGCATCATGCACAGACCCTGGATACTTAGCACTGACATGGGAGATGTACTGGTCCACCAAGCACACCATCTGCACATTCATGGAGTGAAAACTCTTTCGATTTCTGAACAATTGATATATCCTATTGCATTGAAGTCAGCCTTTACTGTGGCCAAATCTTCAACCTGGGGGAATACAATGTAGCTGCACATGTGTTTAATTAGGGCAGACAACACTGTTGTCAGCACTATTGAGAACATAGGATGTGACATTCCTTCTGTGAAACCCACTGTCATGTGGAAAGAACCAGTTGCCAGGAAATGGAGCACAAATAGGACTTGCACAATAGGGGGATCCCAGTGGGGTGAAAGATATCAGATGTCAGGTCAGGCTCCATTTGGGCACACAGCTCCATGATTGTGGCCTTGTCAAGTCTATAAGTGAGGATAATGTGCCTGTCCTCCATTGTTGCGAAGTCCACCAGGGGTCTTCACACTGGGGTATGTCTCCATCTCCTATTCATCGGCAGCAGTAGCAATCTATGGAGCAAAAGAGTGAGGTGCCGGTCACAAACTGAATATTGTAGCCACAACAGTACAATGCATGATGGTATTTTGTAATGGATAAGTGGTATTTGTCCTATATGTCCTATTTTTAACTGTGACACAGTATTTACCAGGGCCTGTCCCCCCCTGAAATGGCGTTTGCCTGTTCTGTGTGGAGGGACAGGTGGAAGTGATGTAATTCCACTGTCGTTCTGCGCCGTTTAGGGAGGCGGTCGTGAACCAACGTGCAAATCCTCACTGGATAACATTGGGTCCTGTGGGGTACAGTGGCCAATGGTGATGTACACCGGCTGTGACGGTATGCACCGCCGCGGACGTGACCGGCATTTTCTATCTGATCACTCACTTGCTACCTGAACTTCAACAGGAGAGGACCAACACGGCATGTGCTGATGTGACCTGTGTCTGGAACCTACCATGGCTCGTGTGACTGGGGAAAGGGCCCCTGCCTTCACCTAAGCGGAGTTGGAGCGATTTGTGGATGGGGTCCTACCCCAGTACGGACTGCTGTATGGGCCTCCAGACCAACAGGTGAGTACGCTGTGAGCACGATGCATGTTGCATAAATGCATGGAATGGTGTGTGTGAAGGCCTCCTGTAAGGGGGTGGGTGGATGTTCCCTGGGCGGCATGCAGCTTGTGTGCTGGGCCCTGTGTGTGCAAATGGCGATGTGAAGGGGTATGGTGGGCCATAAGTGTAATAGGCAAGATGGTCTAACTGATACAATTTCCTGTGTGTATTTCTCTGCAGGCCAGCGCCCATCAAAAGAAGGGAATAAGGTGTGCCATCGCCAAGGATGTGTGGACCCTGGGGATCACCCACTGTCGGAAACAGTGCGAGGACCTGAGACACTGGGCGCGGAAGACAGTGGAGGCCCAGCTGGGGGTGGTCTCCCAACGAGGAAGGGGTGCCCATTGAACTCTTACCCCCCTGACAGCCCGCATACTGGCGGTGGTCTATCTGGAGCTGGATGGGCGCTTGAGGGCATCACACAGGGGGTGAGCACAGTGCCCATCATCACTACTTAATCATGGTAGGGGGGTACCCAGGTGATGGATGTGTGTTATTGGGTGCCCTTAGGCCAGGCCTGACATTGCAGAGTAGGTCCCTTGGTGGGCAGGGTTCTGAAGTGATAATCCTGCTACACAGCTTGTAGGCATCCACAACTGGTCAGGGCTTTGTGGGTCTAAGGGGTGCTGAATTTGGCGGTATGTGCCCCTCCCCATGCCTTGATGGCTAGCATTTTCACAGGTAGTGCATTGCAGAGTGCCTAGGGCTGTTCCCTGTGTGTGACGGTGGTGTGTACATCAACTATAGTGTTGGTGCAGCCATTGACCAAGTGTATCCTTTGTCTCTCCCCCCACTTTTTGTTTTGTCATCCTGTCCTTATGTGCATTAGCATCATCTGGTAGAGGAGCACAGGCACCGGCGACAGAGAGAACTGCATCCACAGGACCCAGGAGACAGAGTCCGCAGATGCTGAGGGCACCAGTGGGACGGAGGGCGATGGGAGCACCACGGGGGAGACTGGAGGGGACAGTTCGGACACAGATACCTCCTCCGATGGAAGCTCCCTGGTGGTGGGGGACACTTCTGTACCCACCCCAGCTACAGGTACATCCGCCACCCCCTGTACCAGCACCGCACTCCCAGCAGTCCCTCATCAAGTTGCCCGTGCCCGCTCACCCAGGAGAGTGGGTATTTCCTTTGCCCCAGGCACCTCAGGTCCTGCCCCAGTTAGCCCTGCTGCACTGAGTGAAGAGGTTATTGCCCTCCTGAGATCCATCTCTGTTGAGCAGTCAACCATTGTGAATGCCATCCAGGGGCTGGCAACCCAAATGCAACAGACAAATGTATTTCTGGAGGGCATTCACACTGGCTTGGCAGCCCAACAGAGATCAATCCATACTCTGGCCTCCTCTCTGATGGCAGCCATAGTACCTGTTTCTACACACCCCCCTCCAACTTCCTCTTCCCCATCCCATTCCTCTCACCCCCAACCTATCCTAAGTATACAGGCAGATGAGCATGAACACAGGACAACACACAAGAGTGGCACAGGCAAACACAGGCACCGCACATCATCCCACAGGCACTTACACAAACACCATCCATATCCAGACATACCAACATACACTGCCTCCACTGTGTCCTCTCCTCCTCCTCCACCTCCCTCCCAGTTGCGTCTCTACTCACACCTGCATGCACTACATTCTCAGCCACTACCAGCATCATCACCACAACTAGCAGAACACACACCTCACTTGCAGACAGCTCTGCAACAGCCATGCACATGTCCCCTGTGTCCTCTCCCACTGTGTCTGTCACCCCCCAAAGTACACAAATGCAAGCACTCAGACACCCAACAGCCATCCACCTCACAACAGCATCCATCCCATGCACCTGCACCCAAACACAGCAGACAGACACCTCCTACAACCACTCCCTCTTCCTCCACTCCCAAAACTTCTCCATCTTCCCATCTTCCCAGTGTCCCTAAGGAGCCTTTCCTCTCCACCATTGACCACGTCCCTACCCCTCCCACTACTGTCCTTCATGTCTGGCCTGGATGGCAAAAACACAGGCAAGCACCTCAGCCACCCAGTCCACGGGTCCAGTAGTCTCCACACCCACTCGTGGTGGGAAAGGATCCAGGGCACAAGCCAGCCTCAAAGAAAGTGTGTCTGCTAAGGCTGCTGCCCGGAAGGGCAAGGAGCCTGCCCCAGCTGCTGCCCGGAACGGCAAGGAGCCTCACCCAAGTGCTACCAGGAAGGGCAAGGGGCCTGCACCAGCAGGCAGGAAGGACAAGGGGCCTGGTGTAGGGACTCAGACAGAGCCCCCACCACCAACAATGGTTGTGCAGCCATCCGAGGCTGCAAGGGATGGGCTGGAGCCTCCACCCCACCACCATCACCAACAGCACCACCATCAGCAGTGGGCAGCCGTCCGAGGCTACAGGGAATGGGCTGGAGCCTCCCCCCACCACCACCAGCAGCAGCAGCACCACCACCACCAGCAGTGGGCAGCTGTCCGAGGATGAAGGGGATGGGCTGGAGCCTTCCTCCACCACCACCAGCAGCAGCACTACCACTGAGCAGCTGTCACCGCCGGCGGACGGTATGTAGTCCTGCTTCCATGACCTGCTGTGCGGCCTGTCTCCTGCAAATCCTGTGGTTATGACACTCAGCTGAGAGACTGTGACCTTGCACTTCCCAGGATCAAGAGCACAGGGCACGATGCCCCCTCCAGAACAACTGCGTAAGCCACCCACCAACCCCAGCCTCCCCAGGATCAAGAGCACAGGGCAAGATGCCCCCTCCAGAACCAGTGGGTAAGACACCCACCAACTCCAGCCTCCCCCGGATCAAGAGCACAGGGCACGATGCCCCCTCCAGAACAACTGGGTAAGCCACCCACCAACCCCAGCCTCTCCATGATCAAGAGCACAGGGCAAAAAGCCCCCTCCAGAACAAGTGGGTAAGACACCCACCAACCCCAGCCTTCCCAGGATCAAGAGCATAGGGCACGATGCCCCCTCCAGAACCAGTGGACAAATCCCCCACTTGAGAGACTGTGGCCTTGCACTCCCCAGGACCAAGCACAGGGCATGTTGCCCCCTCCAGAGCATGTGGGCAAGTCACCTACTTGAGAGACTGTGGACTTGCACTCCCCAGGACCAAGCACAGGGCATGTTGCCTCCTCCAGAGCATGTGGGCAAGTCACCCACTTGAGATACTGTGGCCTTGCACTCCCCAGGACCAAGCACAGGGCACGTTGCCTCCTCCAGAGCATGTGGGCAAGTCACCCACTTGAGAGACTATGGACTTGCACTCCCAGGACCAAGCACAGGGCTGCTCCAGAACCAGTGGTTTTGTTCCATCTGTCGGCTAAGGTGACCCCCCGTTCCCCATCTCCCTGAGGTGCCTGCCTATTTTCCAACTGATGCCACTGCAGTGTTCTCTGAGTGTTGGTGCAGGTGACAAGTGGGGCCTTGGACTTTGGCCTGTGGCCCTGTGACCTATGCACAATGAGGACTGGGCAGTGTCCCTTGAACTGTACATATGTATATACAATGAGATTGACTTTTCATATTTCTACTGTGTTGTTATTATTACACTCACTTTATCACATTCCTGTAGTCCTTGCATTATTCCTCAGGGGTACAGGGTAAATGGGTTTTATTACTGCAGCTGATTGTGTGTATGGTGTTGGGGTGAGTGTGTGTGTGTTGCGTGTGTGTGTCACTCTTGTATTCCTCCCCCCTCCCTTGTGTGCTAGGCAGCTATACTCACTGCGGTCGCCTTCGCCGGCGTTGGTGTTCGTGGTGGAGCAGGACATAGAATATCATAGGGAATATTTGAAGTTCAGGCTCCATGGCAGCGTGGTTCTTCCCTGTGTTTCCAAAGGTGAGTCCTTTCCCTTCTATGATGTGTTTCCGCCAGACTTTTGGTTCCGCCCCGGAAAAGATGGCGGATTGATGTGTCTTAACATGGTGGACGGAACATTGACTTCCTCCTGGCTGTGGGTGGCTACCGCTGTGGTGGCTGTTGTATCCACCCTGGCGGTCGGTGTGATAAAGTGGCTGTCTATCTGAGTTCTCACCGCCATGGTCATAATTTGGCGGTAGTTACTACCACTTTATCACTGACCACCAGGGTTGTAATGAGGGCCTATGTCTTCAAAAGTGGCAGGTGTTAGGTCCAAGCTTGGTGATCCCAATTGGGGCCTGTTCATTGCTCAGTGTGATATATGTTTGCTACAAGAAACCTGGCAACAGATTAACAAGAAAGTGGCACATCAGTACTGATGCGCCACATTTCTTGCATCTCCCTTGACCACCTAACAACACAATGTGTGCCCCTATTTATGATATGGCACACCATGGCAGTCGGTATAAACAATAGTGTTGGAAAATGGCCTCTCTCAAGGGTCACCCCTAACTTTTTGCCTTCCTCCTCTTCTTTTTCTGACCTAATTTTTGCTGGCTTTAGGATTCTGGAAACGTTACCACTGCTAACCAGTTCTGAAGTGCATGTGCTCTCTCCTTAAAAACATGGTAACATTGGATCATACCCAGGTGGCATATTTAATTTACTTTCATGTCTCTAGTAAAATGCACTACATGTGCCCAGGGCCTGTAAGTTAAATGCTACTAGTGGAAGTGCAGCACTGATTGTGCCACCCACATAAGTAGCCCCTTAACCATGTCTCAGGCCTGCCATTGCAAGGAATGTGTGCGCAGTTTCATTGCCACTTTGACTTGGCATTTAAAACTATTTGCAAAGTCTTAAACTCCCCCTTTTCTACATACAAGTCACCCCTAAGGTACGCCCTATGTAACCCAGAGGTTGCTATTTAGGTAAAAGGCATGACATTTACATGTGTGTTTTATATGTCCTGGTAGTCAAAAAGTCCTACATTAGTTTACCACTACTGTGAGGCCTATTCCTTTCATAGACTACCATTAGGGCTGCTCTCACATACTTCTTGAGTGGTAGATCCGGATCTCAAAGGGGTAACCAGGTCATATTTAGTATGGCCAGAATGGGAATAGAAAATCTTGCTTATTAGTGAGGTTGGATTTTCTATTATTATTTCAGAAATGCCACATTTAGAATGTGAGCATTTCTCTGCACTCAAAACCATTTGTGCCTTTCAGCCTGTCTCCAATCAACGTCTCATCTGCGCTGGTTGATAGCTCCCTTGTGCATTTCTCCCAGACAACCACAAACACAGGACACTCAGTCTTATCTGCATTTATCTGCATATTGAATGGGACTTCCTGGGCTGGAAGGGTAGAGGGCCTGGCACTTACAATTCAAAGGGTAGTGGCCTGCCCTCACACAATAGACTGATCACCCCCCTCCCCAGCACTAGGACCCTGGCAGACAGGACTGGACTGAAAGGGGAACCTGTGCACTTCAAAACCACTCTTTGAAGTCTCACCCACTTCAAAGGCATTTTTGGGTATATAAAGTGGGTCGCTGACCCCAACAACTCAGACACTTATGAATCTACACCTGCATCCTGTCAAGAGGAACTTCCTGGCTGTCCAAAGGTCTCATCTGGACTGCTTTGCTGAGAAGGAACACTGCCCTGCTGTTGCCCTGCTGCCCTGCTGGCCTCTGACTTTGCTGAGAAGGACGCTGCCTTCCCCAAAAGTGCTCTCCAAGCGCTTGAATTGAGCTTGCCTCCTGTTTTCTGAAGTCTCAGGGCCAAAAAGGTTTAATCTCTTCAGGAAACTCCTTGTGCATCGAAAATTGATGCACTGGCTGCAGAAAATGACGTGAAGCCTTACTTGCGAACATGGAATCGCAGCACAGCCAACCAGAATGACTCAGCCCGAATTCCCAACTGGAAAGTCGATGCAGGGCCTGCCTTGCCACAGAAAAATTTGATGCATCACCAACAGGAATGATTCAGTGCCAGTGCCTTCTTCCAACGTGTCAAGGATTTTCCCCGCATCGTCCCTGGACATAAAAATATCCCCGCACCGCAGTGAGGAACTAAGACTGCATGCCGATAAATGACACAAACCCCTTGCAGCATGGAAAGAAACAACGCATTGTCTGTGCCGCGTCTGAAAATCCGACTCACACCTTATTTTTACACACATCTTCTGCAATCTCCGTGCATTGTTATTTTTGACGCATAGCAGGTATTTTGTGAAACAAAGAGACAACTGTTTATTTCTATGGATTAAGACTCTTTTAAACCTTCTAAAAGTGATATTTAAACTTGTGCGTATTGGATCTTTGTCGTTTTTACCTTATTTTATTCAAATAAATATCATCTATTGTTCTAAACATGTGTTGTGTATTTTTGCTGTGTTTTCAATTTGATACTGTTAGAAATGGGGTTTTTGGTTGGCAGTCAGGTTGCCCTCTGTCCAAGCAAGAACCCTCACTCTAGTCAGGGTAAGTCACACACAATCCAAAATCAGCCT
The DNA here is from genome assembly GCF_031143425.1 of Pleurodeles waltl. Classification (NCBI taxonomy): domain Eukaryota; kingdom Metazoa; phylum Chordata; class Amphibia; order Caudata; family Salamandridae; genus Pleurodeles; species Pleurodeles waltl. The sequence goes on along the minus strand of NC_090440.1, from coordinate 113,361,713 downwards.
GTGCTCACCCTCTGGTAGCTTGGCACGAGCAGTCAGGCTTAACTTAGAAGGCAATGTGAAAAGCATTTGTGCAATAAATCATACAACACCGTAGCATAACACCACAAAAATACACCACACAGTGTTTAGAAAAATATATAATATTTATCTGGGTATCTTCAGGTCAAAACGATCAAAGTTGCAATACAAATTTGTAAAGATATCACTGAAAAGTGATAGAAAGGGTCTTAAGTCTTTAGAAAGTAAACAAAGTCTCTTTCAAGCACAAAGTACCTGGTTTCTGGTGAAAAATCTCCTCAGAGGGCCACAGGAGAAGAGGTGCCTGGAAAACTGGTGTGTGCGTCGATTTCTCCTCAGCACACACGGACTTGCGTCGTTATTTTCCACGCGGGGAGTCGTGCGTCGTTTTCCGGCACGCGGACAGTCTCTTACTGTGGTTTGCGGGGAGTACCAGATGTCCCAGGTCTGTGCGTGGATTTTCCTGCTTGTTTTCTGGCTGCGTGTCGTTCTGCGGGGCTGCGCGTCGAAGTTTCGATCTCACAGCAGGCGTCGCGCCGATTTCTTCTGTGGAGTCGGGCGGCGTTGTCCTTGCGAGGCCGTGCGTCAAAGTTTCGATCTCACGGCAGGCGTCGCGTCGATTTCTCCTGGGAAGTCGGGCGGCGTTGTCCTTGCGAGGCCGTGCGTCAAAGTTCCGATCTCACGGTAGGCGTCGCGTCGATTTCTCCTGCGGAGTCGGGCGGCGTTGTCCTTGCGAGGCCGTGCGTCAAAGTTTCAGTCATCCCGAAGACGTTGCGTCGATCAGCGTTGTGTGCGGCGTTTTTCTTGCCGCGGAACAAGCTGTGCGTCGAAAAGTTCGGCGCACGGAGCGTCCAAGAGGAAGAGAGAAGTCTTTTTGGTCCTGAGACTTCAGGGAACAGGAGGCAAGCTCTATCCAAGCCCTTGGAGAGCACTTTTACAGCCAGACAAGAGTTCAGCAAGGCAGCAGGCCAACAGCAAGGCAGCAGTCCTTTGTAGAAAAGCAGACAGGTGAGTCCTTTGAGCAGCCAGGCAGTTCAGCAAGGCAGCAGGCCAACAGCAAGGCAGCAGTCCTTTGTAGAAAAGCAGACAGGTGAGTCCTTTGAGCAGCCAGACAGTTCTTCTTGGCAGGATGTAGTTTCTGGTTCAGGTTTCTTCTCCAGCAAGTGTCTGATGAGGTAGGGCAGAGGCCCTGTTTTATACTAAGTTGTGCCTTTGAAGCGGGGGTGACTTCAAAGAGTGTCTAAGAAATGCACCAAGCCCCCTTTCAGTTCAGTCCTGTCTGCCAGAGTCCCAGTAGGGGGTGTGGCAGTCCTTTGTGTGAGGGCAGGCCATCCACCCTCCCAGCCCAGGAAGACCCATTCAAAATGCAGATGTATGCAAGTGAGGCTGAGTACCCTGTGTTTGGGGTGTGTCTGAGTGAATGCACAAGGAGCTGTCAACTAAACCTAGCCAGACGTGGATTGAAGGGCACAACAAGATTTTAGTGCAAAGAAATGCTCACTTTCTAAAAGTGGCATTTCTAGGATAGTAATATTAAATCTGACTTCACCAGTCAGCAGGATTTTATATTACCATTCTGGCCATACTAAATATGACCTTCCTGCTCCTTTCAGATCAGCAGCTGCCACTTCAACAATGTATGAGAGCAGCCCCAATGTTAGCCTATGAATGGAGCAGGCCTCACAGTAGTGTAAAAACGAATTTAGGTGTTTTACACTACCAGGACATATAACCACACAAGTACATGTCCTGCCTTTTACCCACACCGCACCCTGCTCTAGGGGTTACCTAGGGCACACATTAGGGGTGACTTATGTATAGAAAAAGGGGAGTTCTAGGCTTGGCAAGTACCTTTAAATGCCAAGTCGAAGTGGCAGTGAAACTGCACACACAGGCCTTGCAATGGCAGGCCTGAGACAAGGTTAAGGGGCTACTGAGGTGGGTGGCACAACCAGTGCTGCAGGCCCACTAGTAGCATTTAATCTACCTGCCCTAGGCACATGTAGTGCACTCTACCAGGGACTTACAAGTAAATTAAATAGTCAATCCTGGATAAACCAATCAGTAGTACAATTTACACAGAGAGCATATGCACTTTAGCACTGGTTAGCAGTGGTAAAGTGCCCAGAGGTCAAAAGCCAACAACAACAGGTCAGAAAAAATAGGAGGAAGGAGGCAAAAAGTTTGGGGATGTCCCTGTCAAAAAGCCAGGTCCAACAGATACTGTATGTTTTATTGCACAAATACTTTACACATTGCCTTCTAAATTAAGCCTGACTGCTCAGTGGCAAGCTACTAGAGAGCGGGCACAGGATAATTTAGATTGTGTGTGACTTACCCTGACTAGGATTGTGGTCCCTACTTGGACAAGGGTGTATAGCTCTGCCAACTAGAGACACCATTTTTAACAGTAGGCATAGAGTGAGTGGTGTAGACTGGAGTGGCATTAACTAAAGTGGAGTTGAGTAGAGTGGCATAGGGCAAAGTGGTGTTAAACAGTGGCATAGAGTAGAGTGTCTTGGAAGTGGCTTGGAGTAGCATGATGAAGTAGAGTGGCGCAGAGTAAGGTGGCATTGAATGGAGTGGTATGGAGTGAAGTGGTGCAGAGTGGAGAGTAGTTTAGAGTGGGGTGAAGTGGGGAAGAGAATAGTGGCCTGGAGTAGAGTGGTGTTGAGTGGCATAGAGTGGAACAGAGTGGCATAGAGTTGTGTACAGTAGAGGACATAGACTAGAGTTGTGTGGAGTACATGGGCATAGAGTGGGGTGTTGTACAGTAGAGTGGCTTGAAGTGGAGTGACGTAGAGTGGAGTGGCATAGAGAATAGTGAAGTGGAGTTGAGTGGCATGTGGCAGGGTGATGTGAAGTGGCGTGGAGCGGCATAGTCTAGTACAATTGTGGGTGTCAGTAACCAAAGACTCGATAGGGTGAAAGCAACATAAATAGGATGATTTATGCTTGTGTTAAAAGTACGAAAGCACATTCCACGTCCAGGAATAATACTGAAATACTTACTAAAAAGTAGTGCACTGCAAAAAGACTTGGAGTTGGTCCAGGTTCCATGAAGGAGTTAAGTAAAGAAAGGAAGGGAATTCAGCAGGAGCTCAGTAATTAAAAGATTTCAAGTGAGCGTTTGGATGAAAGCATCTAATAGTATGCTGTGGGCGGATTGTGAATTATAAACAACACATCTCGCACAACATTGAGTGAGCTTTGTAGGTGAGACCTAAACAGGGCAATTCTGCACAGCCTCTGTGGCTTTAAGATTGCCGTTTGATAGTCACAAATGCATTATTTTCAATGCACTGTGGGGACTACAATTAAGGAAATTGCACGTAGTCTGAAAACGGGTCCCATTTGTTCCCTGCGAAAAGCGCTGAACTGCTGTGACAGGAACAGCAGCATCACAAGTCCCCATTCTCTAAACACGCACTCTCACAACGCAAGGGCCCTTTCAAAAGCAGTCTTGAGTGGAAAGAAATGCAACAGAGACAAGATGCAGATTGTTATTCACCTTACCATATTTCTGCACATCTTGACTATTTCTCCATTCCAAGCACAAAGACGTACACTTATGTAAATATTGCCTCATTTTGCAGTTGAATGACCTTCCTTCATCTGAAACAGTCATTGTGAGCCTTTTCTGTGCAGGGAAATCCATTACGTTTCCTTTCACAGTGACAAGAAGGACTTAGAAACGCTTGAGTTGATATTGAAATCTCTTGATACCAGTCTAGTAACAGATCACTCAAGTGTGTATGGCCCTTTCTGACTGTCAGAGCCTCCTACTTCCTTCAAACTAGTGTAATTAAATAACTATTTGTCGAACCCATCACCGGGAGTAGTACCATATTAGCAGCACGACAGGGAGCGAGTAAGAAAAACATGAAGGAGATAGAGAGAGAGTGTTAAACAGGGAAGTTGGCAGAAGAGCGACAAAGCGAGAGCGAGTGAAGGACAGGGGGAAACAAGGAAAAAGACAGAAACAAGGAAAGACAGTGAAACAGAGGAGACTGAACTGGAAACAAAGGGGAAGAGAATGAGAGAGAGAAAAGTGTGTGTGGTGTGTGTGTGTGTGTGTGTGAGAGAGAGAGCGAGAGAGAGAAGCAAAGGCCATTCCTGAAAATAGTAGAGCCACATGACAAGGGCTGTTGAAGGAGACAGACTGGATTATCGCTGTCCCATGTTTATAGAAGCCCCACAATAGTGTCGTGACCAGGCGCCAGAATTCAAAACTCTGCTGCTAGAGTTCTTTCTGGTGTTACCCGCTTGGAGCAGATCAGCACAGCTCTTTGCAAATAAAACTGAATGTCGATTGCTGACGGGGTGACGTTTAGGTTGTTGGTTCTGATTCATAAAGTGATTCGGCAAGCTGGCTCCAATTACGGGTCTTCTTCTCTACCTGAAACCGTATATTCCAGGCAGCTATTTATGGTCCAAGGATCAGACACTGGTGAGTTCTTCCAAAGTTAAGTAGGCTGCACTAGCAGGTAGTCTGCTTCAGGTACGGGGAAAGCAATGGTGACTCTCCAGAGCCAAGGAATGTTGCATGTCTGGAAAAATTGAAAATAAATGTAAAACCCCCTTTTTATTCTAGTTAGACATAAGTTGGATTTCTTTGCACCGCTGGAACAGGGCATTTTACAATTTGATTTAACCTGACATGAAGATTTGAGCACTGCTCTAAAAGTGCATCAGGGGATCGCAGACTATTTATAAAACCGCAATCCCCTACTTGGAATCAAGTACCTGAACTGACGAAAACTCTCTGTAGCTGCAAGGTCATTCTCTATCATGTCAGATGTGCCAAGGCTCTTTCATCATGTGAGCATCAGTTGCTATCAGCAATGCAACTATTTAGAAAACTTATTAAAAGAAATGGGAAGAAGCACGAATGTTCATGCCCAACATTGACTGCATATATGAACAAACACATGGCGTGGATAACAGCAGTGATGACCATCTACATATAAATGTCCTATTATTTTGAAAACAACCAACTCAACAGCATTCCAAAGCATGTGGCTGGGGAACAACACGTATAAAACATGCCACTTACATCTCTCTCATACTCATGCTGCCTTCCTTTCCAGTTAATCGGTCAGTTAAGTTTTATATAGTGGCAATACCAGCGCTGCCGCAGTACCTACAACTAGAAATTGAACCAAGTGTCATGGGAAGAATAGAGCAATATCAAGTAAGTGCCCATCTAATTTAGACACTAGGGTTCAAAATCCAATCAGACTAAACATCCATGACAAAAGACATTAGAGGGGGTGGTGTGAGGCAGTAAATTAAGAAATGACTTTCTTTTTAATTAGTGGATCATCCTGACACTCGTGTGACCAAGGAGTGTGACCAAGGAACCACCTTTGTCACAATGGTGGAGGGAGAGTTACCTCATTTAAAAGAAACTAATCCATGGTGGTAACACATTATAAGTTTTAGAAATGGGGTCTTTGGTGAGCAATCAGTTTACCCACTGTCCAAGCAAGGACCCTCACTCTAGCCAGGGTAAGTCACACACAATCCAAATTATCCTGTGACCCCCCCCCCCCCACTGGTAGCTTGGCACTGAGCAGTCAGGCTTAACTTAGAAGGCAATGTGTAAAGTATTTGTGCAATATATCATGAAATAACACAGTATAGCACTGCAAAAATACACCACACACTGCTTAGAAAAATATATAATATTTATCTGATAGCATGCAGGTCAACACGATGAAAAAGGCAATAAGCAGTCGTTGAGATATCACTGTAAAAGTGATATAAAGTGTCTTTAGTCTCTTAAAAACAACAAATGTCTCTTAAAAACAATAAGGCCCATATTTATACTTATTTAGCGCCACTTTTATGCCGCTTTTCGGTGTAAAAATGGCACAAACTTACAAAATACAATTGTATTTTGCAAGTTTGCACCGCTTTTGTATAAAAAAATTACGCAAATGTGGTGCTAAAAAGTATGGGCCTAAATGTCTCTTGCAAGCACAAAGTACCTGGTTTGCGTTCAAAATCTTCACAAGGTACCACAAAGGAGGCGATGCATGGAAAATGGGGAGGTGTGCGTCGGTTTTGCCCCTTCGCACACCGACTTGCGTCGTTATGTTTCACGCAGGGGAAGCCTTTGTGTCGATTTCCGGTGTGCGGACTTGGTTCCTCTTTGGGTTGCGGGGTTTTCAGGCACCCTGGGGACGATGAGTGGAATCCTGGGCTTGTGGAGTGAAGTCACAAGCGCTGTGTCCATCCAGTGGGCTTTGAGTGGAAATTTCTCCCTCATGGAAGGCGCTGCGTCGATTCCTCTCTTGAAGTTGGGCTGTGTCATTCCGGGTCAGCTGTGCGTCGATCCAGTGGGCCGTGCGTCAAAGTTTCGGTCGCTACGTTGGTGCTGCTTCAATCTTCTCCTTGCGAAGTCTGGCTGCGTTGTTCCGGTTCGGTGTGCGGTGAATTTTTCACTGCGATGCAGGCTGTGTGTCATTTTTAGCAGGCTTTGCATTGAATTTTCGCCGCACAAGGAGTCCAGTTGCAGGAGTGAAGTCTTTTTGGTCCTGAGACTTCAGGGAACAGGAGGTAAGCTCTATCCAAGACCTTGAAGAGCACTTCTCCGCACAGCCAGAGAGCAGCAAGGCAGCAGGGCAAAAGAAAGGCAGCAGACATTTTCAGCAAAACGGCCAGGTGAGTCCTTTGGGCAGCCAGGCAGCTTCTCTTGGCAGGTTTCAGGTTCTGGTTCAGAATTTCTTCCCCAGTGGTATCTTGTCCAGAAGTGTCTGAAGAATTGTCTGTAGAAGTGTCTAAATTGGTAGGGTCAGAGTCCCTGGTTAAATACCCAAATTTGCCTTTGAATTAGGGGAGGCTTCAAAGAGTGGCTTAGAAGTGCACAAGGTCCCCTTTCAGTTCCATCCTGTCTGCCAGGGGCCCAGTAGGGGGTTTGGCAGTCCATTGTGTGAGGGCAGGCCACTGTCCTTTGACATGTAAGTGTCAGGCCCTCCACCCTCCCAATCTAGGAAGACCCATTTAGTATGCAGATGTGTGCAGGTGTGACTGAGCATCCTGTGTTTGGGGTTGTCTCTGTGAAATGCACAACGGAGCTGTCAACTAACCTAGCCAGACGTGGATTGGAAGGCACAGAAGGATTTAAGTGTAGGGAAACGCTCACTTTCTAAAAGTAGCATTTCTAGAATAGTAATATTAAATCCAACTTCACCAATAAGCAGGATTGTCTATTACCATTCTGGCCATACTAAATATGACCTGGTTACTCATTTCAGATGAGAATCTACCACTCAAACAGTATATGAGGGTAGCCCCAATGCTATCTTATGAAAAGTAGCAGGCCTCACAGCAGTGTAAAACAAATTTAGGAGTTTTACACCACCAGGACATAAAGAACCCACATGTCCATGTCCTGCCTTTTACCTACATAGTACCCTACCCTATGGGCTACCTAGCAACACAAAAGGATGATGGACGGAGTGCTGAACAATGCAAAACTCACCCCCTTTCACAGATCTGGGTTTAATCCATCATTCTTTTGCTCACCATGCCACCCCAGTTTGGACCCAACCATATGCAAATCAGTCTTGACACTGTTCCTCATGGGAAGAGTTCTCCCTGGACCAGAAACAAGCATCCTGGGACCGGTTTCAAAGTATCACCCTTCATCAGCCAGGCTAGCTTGAATCCAGTGGCACAGTGAGCACGGGACCCACGTCTGGGCACACACTTCTCACTTAGGGCAACTTTAGCAGCACAAAAGGATGATGGACGGAGTGCTGAACAATGCAAACACTCACCCCTAGTCACAGATCTGGGTTTAATCCATCGTTCATTTGCTCACCATGCCACCCCAGTTTGGACCCAGCCATATGCAAATCAGTCTTGACCCTGTTCCTCATGGGAACAGTCCAACCCGAATTGCCAGGCCAGGTCCTCCCTGGACCGAAAACAAGCATCCTGGGACCGGTTTCAGGGTATCACCCTTCATCAGCCAGCTATGGGCTACCGAGGGCCTACCTTAGGGGTGACTTATATGTAGAAAAAGGGGAGTTTAAGGTTTGGCAATTACTTTTAAATGCCAAGTGGAAGTGGCAGTGAAACTGCATACATAGGCCTTTCAGTGGCAGGCCTTAGACATGGCTAAGGGCTACTTATGTGGGTGGCACCACCAGTGCTGCAGGCCCACTAGTAGTATTTAATTTACAGGCCCTGGGCACATGCAGTGCACTTTGCTAGGGGCTTATAAGTAAATTAAATATGTCAATTTGGTATGAGCCAATGTCATCATGTTTTAGGGAGAGAGCATATGCACTTTAGCACTGATTAGCAGTGGTAAAGTGTGCAGAGTCCTAAAGCCATCAAAAATGAGGTAAATAAAAAGAGAAGGAGGAAGGCAAAAAGTTTGGTGGTGACCCTGCAGAAAGGCCATTTCAAACAGACTTCATCAAATGTCTTTGTGCAACGAGCCAAGATATGTCTTAGTGGTTGTGTGCATCTTCTTGTATTGGGTGGAGGCCTACCGGTCTAGTAAAAATCACAGTCTCCCATTAGTTCTTGTTGAGGAAGTTGATACCTAGGTTTAATTTCCCGACTTCGCTGGAGTCAGACCGAGGGGCTCATTTCAATAATGAGGTCCTAAAACTGTTGTGTGCAGCGCTACAAGTGGAGCAGAGACTACATTGCAATTATTGGCCAGAGGCATCTGGCATCATGGAGCAGGTGAATGGAACAGTGACAGCCAGATTGGCCAAAGTGTGTGCATCAACATCTCTAAAGTGGCCAGATGCTTTGTCTTTTGTGCTGATGAGCCTTCATACTGTTTCTGACAAAAATCAGGATTGTCCCCATATGAGATAATCATGGACAGTGCAATTAGACTGCCTTTAAATGTGCTTGTGAACATTCTGGATGACATGGTTCTTGAATATTGCAAGAGACTAGCTGATGTGCCCCAATCTGTATCCCACAAGCTGGAAGCTGTTGCTGCCTCTCCATGTCAGGAGCAGTGCCATAACCTCAGTCCTAGTGACTCGGTCTTGGTGAAAAAAGACATTCAGAAAGTGTGTCTGGAGCCTATGTCCCGTGGACCGTAACGGGTCATCATAGTGACAAATACAATTGCTGTTAAGTGTGGGGGCCTTTCCAACTGGATTCATGCAACCCACACCAGTAGAGTGGAGTGTCTTCTTGATGATGTGGCAGTACCTCTTCCTGACATGAAACCCACAACTGAGAAACAGCAAGAAGCAGGTGCACAAAGTAGGGAGCCTAGTCAAGAGCCTATGACACCACATCCTCAGCCTGATGGGGCACTTGATGAACTGACAGTGAAGGAGTCTTGGCATGAACCACTAATTGAGTCAGATTTAGACCCTGATGGAGGGCCTACAGCTGTGTCACACTGAGTAGAGACTGAGGACCATTGGCTGAGAAGGCAAGAAAGAGAGAGATTAAGATTGCCTATGGAACAAGGACTGAGTAGTGTCCCAGAGGATACTGAGAATTCTGGCTTAAATGGCAGTGAAAGTGAACAACCTGTACTCAGGAGATCAAAAATAGCTAGAGTGCCATGTTGAAAGTTCTCATCCCATGAACAGACATATTTTTCTGGTAACGATTGTGAAGGATAAATCTGTGATTTCGAGGAGAAGAGTGAGATCTCAGTTGAGCCTCTGTGAATTTGAATTGCAACCTGAAATGAGTTTAAGTCTACACTCACGTTGAAAATCTGTTTTGACATAATATTGACATGACCATTTGAACTGAACTTTAACCTGTGCTTTGTCAAAAGTAATAACAAGGACATTGTTCAAAAAGAATTAAGAAGATTCCCCAGGCCTGATGCATCAGAAGGACCATAAGGGTGTCATTCAGAAGGAGAAGGGCTAGTGAAGTCTCACAAGGATTCTGTAAATAATGTAATTGTACATTGTTTGAACCTTGTTCTGCTATTTGCTAAAAAAGAAGACCCTGTTGCTGCTAATCTTTACTCAATGGTCTTATTCTAGATAAGTCATGGAAACTAAGAACACAAATAGATGTATATATATATATATATATATCTATATATATATATACATATATATATATATTAGTAGGGATGATGTCTAGCACTGTTGAAGTACCAACTGTTCTGCTTGTAGTGTTATCTTCACCTCCCCAGTAGCAGAGCTTAAGCCTAGTCTTACCGGTAAGACCCCAAGTCCTACAGATAATAGTTTGCATGCACTAGATTATGAAGCTTTGCATGTAGATTCACCTTGAAAAGATTAATCTTCAAATGTCTATTCTAAACTGCTGTAAGAAGATGTTGACACTATGGATGCAAAGGATTGTTATGTCTCTAAGTAGTTACCTGCGTCAGTGACAGAGGAAACTTCCTATCACCATATTCCTCTTCTGTATGATGCTATGTTTATCCTTCTTTTGTGGAAAGCGACATTTCCAATATTATTATTCAAATTATGAGTTGGTACTTTCTGAAGTTCATTTGTTCAAGTATTTGAATCATTGTTTCTGAGGTAAGACAATGGAGACATTCTTGGATTTTATAAAAGACAGGAGGACAGCAATAGATGGAAGAGAGAAAACAGGATGGGATTGGAGATATGAAGGACAGTATTATGAGGAAGAAGCAAAACATCAAGACGTAGGTGTTATGTCTGCATAACCTCCAAATTGGTAACACAAAAAAGGGAAATTGTGTGAGAAGAGATAAATCTCCCCTTAACATTATGTACATCAGTAGAGGTGATTGTGACCATATTTTTGAATATGTACAAACTTAGGTTCTGTTCTTAGGAGGACAAGATCCTATTATTCCTGGAGGTAATCTTGTTTGTGGGAACACACATACTTTTGCCCAGGGTATGGTATTGTACATGTTATTTAGGTGTAGTTTTCCTAAAGATATATCATGTGGAACATTTGAATGATCCTGTGTGAGAAACAATGACTAGAACTAAACAAGGTAGTAGTGCTGAATTTGTGAGAGACATTTTTGGTGTAGTGATTCAATGTGTATGGGCAATCTTGAATGATGTTAAGATTAACAAAGTGTCCACATCAGTAGTTAAGTGTCCACAAGTAGAACACGTTTCTTATTAGTTGTAGATACTGAAATGATACCTATGAAATCTATGGTTTTACAGAATCTTCCTGAATTAGACATCCTTCTTATGAAAGAGAGCAAAGTATTGAAATGTTAAAGGTCCAGCAATGTTGCACCTATATCCCTGAGAAGAGTGAGGACTTAAATATATTAAGAACATTACTAATGTGAAATGTAGTTTGAAGGAATTAGAAGCTACAGGTGTTTGAGAAGCAAGTGAAAATGGGTTTTCAAGGATTGGCAAATGGTTTGGAAACCTAGGAAGTGGAATAGGGGTATCTATCATGAGCCCTCTTATTGTTATTGCCATCTGTATGATATGTCTGATCATCATCTTTAAAGGATATAAGAGTATAAAAGAAGAAAGGACAGACAACATGGGAAGCGACTGAAAAGAGCTAGAAGGGATATGGAAATGGAGGAGAATCGGTTTAGATTTTATGATAACATGAAACACATGGAAAGTACTAGATGAAAATGATCGAGAACTTCAAGGCTTTGATTTGGATCTTACATGATGATGATTCACATATGTGTTATTGTCATGGCTAACATCGTCATTAGAGTAGCACAATTTAGACTCCATCCTTCAGGTGTCATCATTGCACAATTTCTCGTTTATTTTTGACTTTATATTTACTGTGTGCCTTAAATAATAGTAACATGAGTGAACATTTAAACACATTAATGAAATATAACTAATAAGTAACTGAAACTTTATAAACATGAAAATGCTTACATGTTTTCATTATTTACATTTTGTAGTTACACGTCCTAAGTAAACATGCATTTTCTTATTCATGTTTTGCATTTATTTTGAAAGTTATATGTGTGCATGTATAATTGTATGTTTGAAATGCACATTAAATGTTTAGTTAAAGTTAGCCTGACTAAAGGCCTTCATTTTAAAATGTATTTTGCTTGGTTATCGAGTTCTTAATTTTGCAGGTGCTATCTCATGACTCTATTAGCTAGAGAAAGGAGTATTGTTGTATGTATTAGTTTATTGATAGCAAGGCCTAAGAAGAGAAATCTTAGCAAGAAGAGTGAAGACCCAATGAGCAGATGGAGCCTTCATTATGTACCAGGAACAGGGAATGCTCATGGGTTTCAGTAACTGTCCAAGTTGTGTGGAATGAGAAATTCAGGGGATGTTGTGAATGCACACCATGAGAAGTGAAATGGTTGGTTCCTGGTGGCGAGGGAGGAGCTAGGATTGATGCTGAAGGCTCCTTTTGTTTTAATTAATGTTCACTCTATTAGAAGACAGCAGGTTCCCTTAGACTTTGAGCAGCAGACCTATCTGCTTCCTTGCAGGTATGAATCTCAACTAAACACTTATTCCAATTCTGGACGTTTTTACTATGCTGACATCTTCTTGCATTTCCAAATCTCCCCAAGCCTTCAATCTAACCATCCTCATTCCTTATTTAGAATGGATTCAGATTACATGATTTTAAAACCATGTCATGTTTAAGAGAGAGAATAGGAGCTTTGATTATTTTGTATTTTGTAAATTATCCTACTGAGACTGAACTAGATTGTGATATTTTAGCTTTCCAGCAGTAATCATGCAACTCTGTAATATTCTCTTGCCATGCATATATACTAAATTGATTCCTGGTCCTTATTGTGTGGGCAAATGGGTTTCATGAGAATTGAATTGTTTCATAATTGCTAACTCCCTTGGCATCTCAGTCAACCTAAAATAAGCCATAAAATGAGAGACTGTAAATCCCACACCCATGCGCTCTCATGGGTAATAATATTAAAAGATAATTAGGTTTGTGAGTCTTTCTGTTTAATTTGCATGAGAACTGAGGTAACCTCGCTCCTGCTGTTTAGCAACCTGCAATTCAGGTAGTCACATTTATTCCCACAAAAGCAGTCTGGCTTTGTAAAAGAGACTTCTGCCATATTGATTTTTACTAGCAATTGCCCCGTTCAATTTCTGTGACCAGGAGTCAAATCTCATATTCTTTTACTTACATCAACATGAATTAAAACATAGAGGTGTTAGTGGCTGCTAAGGATAGTGTAAAGTAATTCCTATTTACAGAGAATCTGGTGTGGTGCCCACATCATGCTTTGTATCCTGCCTTCAGAGCTGCAAAGTGCCTGCAGGGTCTTTGCCTGCTAAGTTTAATGGCAACTGAAAAACTATTTTCTCATCCCTATTGGACGCCTTGGCAGACTTTGAAACCTGTTAATTAGTTTATGGTAGTCCCATTGGAGCTGTGTGTAAGATGACTGGAGTTGTTGGAACCAGCCAGTAAGAAATACAAGAAGCAAGTAACATAGGACTACAACTGCCACAGCATTCATGGTCAGCACTGTTTAAGCCACTGGATGGAGAATGCATGCTTTAATACTTCTATCAGAGGATTGACACGATTCTAAAAGACTACTCTAAAGAAGTCACAACCTCACCAGATTGGATTCCACTTATTAACCTTGTCTTCTTCTCAGAAAATCAATTTCCTCAGTTTTCTCTCAGCAGATCGCACAATCTGTAAAAACTGGTAATCAACTCATGTAACATAAAAGCAACAGACACTAGCCTCTCAAATGAAGATCCAACTAATGAAAGGTTAGGCCAGCATCCACTAACCTCTCCTACAGTCTCTGCAGTCTTTGCAGTAAAATACAAAATTCTCAGCTTAAACTATTTCAGCTCACTCCATGTATCTCACATGGGCATCACATTTGGCTTAGCTTTGCAAAATACAAGTTCCTGTCTGGACCCACTTGACAGATTCTTCCACAACACATCCAAAATCTAATATGAACAAAAAAAAAAAAACTTACATACCACAAAATTAAAACTAACCATATCCATGTGTTGGCCTCACTTTGTTTGTTGGTCCCAATGAAATTAACCAAGAAGGCTATAGGCCTCCTTCTGAAGTGGGTGGTAAATGAAGAACTGCCAAACATTGTCAATTGTTCTGCCCCCCATGATTCACATCAGCCACCCCATTTACAATGTAGTAATGGTGATTTTGCTAACAGAAGAATTGCTACCAGAACTGCTTTTAGGAAAACCTTTTTTTGATAGGTTAACCACCCATAGATATGATGCATAATAGCATCTACTATTTTAGGGTGCCCCTTCCAAAGCCCACATGCAGCTCTTTTCTTCCCAGGGATCACTGTATAAACAAGGAGGATACTGGATTAGAAAATTACAAAAATATCCCTTGCACGCTTTAAGAAATATCTTTGAACATCACGGACATTAGCTTTCCACTTTTCTAAGCATAAAACCTTGGTTTGAAGGTTTGAACAGTCTCCCATTTCACCATGTAATTGGGGATCAAACATTACTGCTTTATTGACAAGAAAGAAACTCTGCCTAAGGGGCCAACTCTAAAGTTAACAGGTTGCCTGGAGCTTAGTAGGTCCTTCTACTGACCTAGCTATTTGATGATTGTTGGAAATGGCCCTTTCTGTAGGGTCACCCCCAAACGTTTTGTCTTCTTCCTCCACTTTTCTGACCACATTTTTGTTGGCTTTAGGAATTTGTGCACTTTACCACTGCTAACCGGTGCTAAAGTGCTTATGCTCTCTCCCTTAAAACATTGTAACTTTGGCTTAGTTGTAATTGTTATATTTAATTTACTTATCAGCCCCTAGTAAAGTGCAATATATGGTACCTGTATTGCCCTTCTCTAGGGACAGATAAGTAAATTAAATATAACAATTGGGCCTGTAAATTAAATGCCAATTATGGGCCTCCAGCACTGATTGTGCCACCCACTTAAGTAGCACTCTACCTATGTCTCAGGCATGCCTTTGTGTGTAGTTTTACACTGCCATGTTGCCAGGCCCAAACTCTTGCACGGTTCCTATTATGGTAATAAGATTGCATGTTTTAGGGCAGCAGCACCACCACATGTGGGTGACTAAGTCAGTCCCACACCATCTGGAAGGTGTCGGCCTGGCTAGCCCACGGTACCCTACCCAATCCTAGGAAGGAAAGATGATTAGTGGCAACCTAAACATGGCACTCTGACTCCTCAGGGAAGTTGTGGTGAACAGATCATACCCCTTTCACTCAGATACTGACACATGCCAAGGAAGGCTAAGAGATTCAAAGTGGATTTCAATGCACTTATTGAAGCAATTGCGTCCTATTATAAATAACATGGCCTGCAGTATTTAGGCAGATGAAACATAATAAAGTGATCATTCTTACAATCATAATGAAGAGAAATAACCCCACCATATTTGTGTGATCCTAAAGCCCTAAGATTTCTACCTACCCTGTGTCTAAAATCTGAGAGTAAACTGTTGGTAAACCTTCTGCCTCTCCCAGTCTAAGAGAAGGACCCCAAATGCTATACCTGATTAGGCTGGCAAGGGTCTGCCTGTTGTCTGGATGTCAATCCTTTTGGTTAGCTGAAGAGTTAGTGCCAGGATTAGCAAAGCTGTCAATGGAATGGTGTACATCGTAGGGCGGTCGTGACTGGAATGCCCTCTGCCCACTTAATCTTATGTGATATTTATATAATAAATCCTGCAGTGTTCTAAGAACAGGCCTGATGTGATGATATGTCTAGAAAGTGGGGGCAGACTCCTGAGCTCCTGGAGCAGCAATACAAATTAGAATATCATGTACCAAACACTGTAGCCTTGAAAAGGGCACAAAATGAAATGCATGCAAAGGGCATATAAAATGTGTAGTGGGTACAACTATGTCTTCTCAGAAAGAAGCTACTGATTATAATATAAACCAACGAGTTAAAGGCTGGCTGTGCTACAGAATATGAAATTAATAAAAACGTTTTTACGTGCAAAAGCCACAGACTACGCGCCTAATGCTAAAATAAAGGTGTCCAACCGAGGCATTAAAGAGAATCCACAACAAAACCTTCCTTTTTTTATACATATATGTTACCCCTGAGGTAGTCCCTAGACAATGCACTGTGTTCCCTCCCTGCTCTGAGGGAAATTAAAGAGGAACACTGCTCCGTGAGGTTTGCAGGGAACATGCTTTATTTGTCCTCAATGGGAGACTGAAGAGCAAAATAACAGCTCACCCCACTCATGCAACACCACCATCTACTACCATAACTGATTTTGTTATTAGTTCTTAAACTGATTTTCCCCATTTCCCAGATCTAATGTTGATTAATATTATTTTGAGTGACGACAAATTTTTACTTTTTGTTATAAATGGGAAAGTTGACAATGTTCATTCCTGGCGGATGCCTGATTGTGATGATGTGTTTTTGAGCACTGTGAATGGAAGCTATTATGGTCTAAGAAAGATAAGCAGTCACTATCAATAGAATTAAGGAAAATTGTTGAGACCCTTCCCCAATTAGGTTGGCTACCGGTTTTCAAATTTTAGAAGCATATGGAAATTTTGTGGAGGTAACTCCAAATCTGACAGGCAGCATTTGTAACAAATCCACAAGGCAGTCCAATAATTTTAATACATTGTTTGTTTTTAATAAGCTTATTTTTCACTTACAAAGAAAGCAATATCTCTCACTCCAAAGAGTGTTCTAAGTGTCTCTCTCAATTGAAGAGAAGAACTAGGTGGGTAAGAATAAAAAAAAAAAAAAAGATAAGAGAAGCAGTGACATGCAAAAATAATAAAGCCTTTTGAAAAATCTTAGGGGAGAGCAGTGGCTCTTTCTCCAAGCCTAAGATAGATAATATCACTAGCACGGAAAGGCAAAATGATATAACTTTCCTCTATGCTTTGAATAATCAGAGGGATAGTAAGAGTGGTACAAACCCCGTAAGTGAGATATCAGTTGGGAGAAGTACTCCCCTTTCTCCTCCGTCTAGACAGGAGCATTGCATTATCTTAAGGTTGCCAGTAGCACAAGTGCAAGAGGCCCAGACCAATTACCTACTACTATTATAAAACTAGATCTGGACCTAATGGCTTTCTATGTGGCATATTTCCACTACTGTTATTATACATCAATGGTTCTTGGCTTTTGGAGGGGTATTGATACCATGCTGCTGCATACAGAAGGTCCCTTAAACATTCCTAGTAATTATATGCAGATTACCCTGCAGGATGCCACAGGAATGATTTTCTCTAGATGTGTAGTATCTAACCATCCTAAATGGATGGAGGAAAAAATATTATTACACTGGAGCAGGAACTGTTTATAGTAGGCCACTTGACTTTGGATAATATATTGGTAATACATCTTATATTGGATGAATATGTGAAATTAAGGGGGATGCCTGTTCATGCGGCCTACATTGACTACACAACTGCTCTTGACCATGTAGACAGGCATAATCTCTGGAACATGTTGAGCACCATGAGAATTACAGGGAGTCTTTTGAAACTCATTGTTGCCCTTTACACTTCTACTTGGTGCAATGTTATGCTAGGAAGTATGCAGGGTATAATACCACAATCCCTACCAAAAATGGCTTGAAACAGGGATGCTTCCTGGTTCCCCTCCTCCTTATGCTATATATGGTGGATTTGCCCAAGGTGTGGAATAAGATAGTTGGTGATGACCCAAAATTGGGCTCCTATCCTCTAGGCACACTCCTTTGTGTAGACAAGATTATTCTACTATACCTGACTCCTAAAGTTCTTCAGAGATGACTTGTTACTTTGTCATCATATTCAGATACTCAGGCCCATATTTATACTTTTTGACTCTAAACTGCGCTAACGCAGTTTAGCGTCAAAAAATTTAGCGCCGTCTAACGCCATTCTGAAGCGCCATGCGGGCGCCGTATTTATGGAATGGCGTTAGCCGGCGCTAGCAGACCGGCGCTGCCTGGTGTGCGTGGAAAAAAACCACGTAGACCAGGCAGCGCCGGCGTAGGGGGAAAATGGCGTTAGGGCGTCTTAAAATGGGGCAAGTCAGGTTGAGGCAAAAAAATCGCCTCAACCCGATTTGCGCCATTTTTTTCGACGCCCAGACGCCATTTAAATGACTCCTGTCTTAGTAAAGACAGGAGTCATGCCCCCTTGCCCAATGGCCATGCCCAGGGGACTTATGTCCCCTGGGCATAGTCATTGGGCATAGTGGCATGTAGGGGGGCACAAATAAGGCCCCCCTATGCCACAAAAAAAAATAAAAAAAAATAAAAAATTATACTTACCTGAACTTACCTGAATGTCCCTGGGATGGGTCCCTCCATCCTTGGGTGTCCTCCTGGGGTGGGCAAGGGTGGCAGGGGGGGTCCCTGGGGGCATGGGAGGGCACCTGTGGGCTCATTTTGAGCCCACAGCCCCCTTAACGCCTACCCTGACCCAGGCGTTAAAAAGTGGCGCAAATGCGGGGTTTTTTGCCCCGCCCACTCCCGGGCGTGATTTTTGCCCGGGAGTATAAATACGACGCATTTGCGTCGCCGTCATTTTTTTAGACGGGAACGCCTTCCTTGCATCTCATTAACGCAAGGAAGGCGTTCACGCAAAAAAATGACGCTATTTGCCCATACTTTGGCGCTAGACGCGTCTAACGCCAAAGTATAAATATGGCGTTAGTTTTGCGCCGAATTTGCGTCGAAAAAAACGACGCTAATTCGGCGCAAACGGAGTATAAATACGGGCCTCAGTGCCTGAATGTATATATAAATGAAACTCATAAGGTTTCATCCAAAGTGTTGTCAGATTAACACAAAGTAGAAATGTCTTTGTAACAACCCCACCTTAGAAGTAGTAAACACCTACCATTGTCTTGGAAAAATTATGTCTGCAAAGGGAGGTGATAGCGAGCATATTTCACACATATCAAATAAGGTGTTTGTCCATATAAATACACTAAAGGCACTTTATGAAGCAAGAGGGCATAGACATTTTAATCATCTCATAACAGTAAGAATCCAACAACAGGTATAGAAACAATAAACATTGATCAATGGCAGTTTATGTATAAGGTGGAGGGGAAAATCCTTTGCACCATCTGCACTTTAAACTCAATGGTCTCTATAGAAGCCTCAAGGTTGGAACTAGGATTGTTGAGCACTTTTATAAGCATACTTGCTGCTATTTATAATGGTATCATTGTCCATTACTTGCTAAAGAAAAGCCCTTAAGGAGTCGTATGGCTTCAGAATGTTTTGCTTCTACCATGGAGACAAGGTCATTTTTAGCTAATGTTTCAACTGCACTTCAGTACTATTCTTTGACTAGATTAGCTATCCAGAATAAGAGTTATGTTCACCTTTAAAATTATCTAAAACATACTATATAAAAATTGCTCCATGGAAAAGGATATAAAGATTTGTAGAGCAAAACGATTCCAAAGTATAATTCAATCATGTCAGGCAGCAGTCCCTCATAGGTCTTTGAATTGAAATTTAGAATTTAGAGTGAGAAGATGCATAAGGTTATGTAGACTGAAATGTTTACCTTTAAAAACTGTGAAAGGTGCATGGCAGAACATAATTTGGGAGGAGTGAATATGCATCTTATGCTACAATGATGTACAGATCATTGAACATACTATGGGGGTCATTCTGACCTCGGCGGTAAAAGGTGCTTACCGCCGGCCAGAAGACCGCCATAACACCGCCGCGGCCGCGGTAAACCGCCACGGTCATTCTGACCCGCAACTGGCAAACCGCCAAAAACCCGACATCCACAAAAGTCCGCCACACCAAAGGTCAGCGAAAATATGGCGATGACCACACCTCCACCGTCACGCCAACAGAAATACGCCCATACCATTCTGACCCACAAATCCACGCGGCGGTCTTTCACACGCGGTATTCCATTGGCGGTACACACCGCCGCGGTCAAAATAGACACACACATAGAAAACTCGGCCTTATTGGTCAGTTTGAAATACACACACCTGATACACATACTAACACCACTCCCACACACCCATCACAATATAAAACACACACCCACATCACCCACAAGCCCCTACGCCCCGAAATCATTACCGAAGGCTAGAGAGAGCACAGATTAGACAATCCCACAACACCATCACCCACACAAAATCCACGCACCAAACACCACACACCACCACACGCACCACACTCATCACCACAAACGCCACCCCACACCTCAACCACACCACCCCATGGCACCCCAAAGACACCCCAGGTTCAGTGACGCCGAACTCAGGGTCATGGTGGAGGAAATAGTCCGTGTAGAGCCCCAGCTCTTCGGGGCACAGGTCCAGCACACCACAATTGCCAGGAAGATGGAGCTATGGCAAAGGATAGTGGACAGGGTTAACGCGGTGGGACAGCATCCACGCAATCGGGAGGACATCAGGAAGAGATGGAACGACCTACGGGGGAAGGTGCGTTCCATGGTATCAAGGCACAACATTGCGGTGCAGAAGACTGGCGGCGGACCCCCACCTACTCCCCCCGAATTTACCGCATGGGAGGAGGAAGTCTTGCACATCCTGCATCCTGAGGGCCTCGCAGGAGTATCTGGAGGAATGGACTCTGGTAAGTCAAATCTTCACTACTGCTTCCCACCCCCACCCCACCTGCATGCCAAATCATACCCCCACCCTCACCCCCACCCCCATCACACCAACTCCTTGCAAATGGCTCACCATCACAACCCACCCATCCCAACACCATGCCCTGCATGCGACCACAAAGCATGGACACCCATCACCAAAGCATGCCCACTGCACACACACATCACCCCCACAAGCCACCCTCACAAAAGTCCCCACAAGGAAATGCCTGCACTTGGGTACACGAACACCCACCCATTACACGAAATGCCACACACAGAAGCCATAACCATACCTTTATACCCCTGCAGGACCCGAACGCCACCACACCGCCACGGAGGGTACAGAAATGTCCATCCCACCCCCAGAAGAGGCCCCCAGCGATGACAGCAGCTCTGTCTCCCTGGAGCCAGATGACCAGCCCGGCCCATCGGGGACCTCTGGACAGTCGGTTCCCCACAGACAGGCACAGGCTACACCAGACCCAACCCCCTCTGGGAACACCACCACAGCTCCCACCCAGCGGGCCCATGCCTCTGTCTCCAGGACACGTCAATCAGCGGTGTGTCTACCACTACAGGGCACCCAGGTTGACCCACCACCCCAACAACAACAGGGACCTGGGGGCAGTGGTAGTGGGCACACCGTCCAGGGGACAGAGGCCCAGGGACACAGGGGAACTGGGAGGGCTGCTGTGCGACAGGGGGGGGACAGGCCCGGGGAACCGACTCTCCAAGAGGCCCTCTCCTCCATCATGGGAGCATACCACCGCTCCCAGGAGACGATGGCGACGGTACTGGCCCGGTTCCAGGAGATCCAGGAACTGCAGGAGGAACGGTACATGGGGTTCAGGGAGGAACTGAGGAACATCGGTTCCGCAATGGGGACCATCGTCATGGCCCTTACCCAGATCGTCACCACATTGCGGGACCATGTGGCACCCCAAAGAGCCCCTGTCACTAGCCCAGGCCAGGAACAGCCTACCACCTCCGCCGGCACTAGTCGACAGGAGGCCCCCACACAACGACAGGCCACCAGAACCCCACCTCCTGCAGGAGAAGAACCACCCCGCAAGCGGAACCTGAGATCTCACAAGAAGACAGAGTAGGATTGCAAGACCCCCGCCAGCCAAAGATACCCCCTGATGTCATCCCACTGTCCCACATTGTCACCCTGTCCAAACTTAAACTGCCCCTGCTCCATCCTTCCACAGGCATATGGACAATGCACCTGTGCGACTGAAAACTGGACTCTGCCATGGACATTACTCCACCCCCACCCATCACCGTTTCACAATCATTAACCTATATGTAGCACTTAAAATAAATCACTTTTTGCACTTAAAATAACAGGAGTCTGCTTGTATTCATTACAAATGTATGACACATAACGGTGCAATAATGTCCAGTTACTTTGTGATGACAACATACCAATTGCAATAAGCTTTAGTCCATGGGCAAACAAAGCTGAAGTCAGGCAGTGGGTCACACAGCTCTGCAAAGGGAAGGGAAAGTCACAAATCAGTCAACAGGAACTGGGGGGGAACACAGACAGTGGAGACCCATGAGGCCGTAAGTAAATGTAAAATGGCGTGGGTGATTCTTACCTGTGTGCTACTGAAAATATTGTTGTATGACTGTATCCCTGTTGTCCGTGTCGTCCCCGTCGTTTTCCTCCTCTTCACTCTCCACAGGCTCCACAGCTGCTACAACACCACCATCTGGACCATCCTCCTGCAGAAAAGGCACCTGGCGTCGCAAAGCAAGATTGTGAAGCATACAGCAGGCCACGATGATATGGCACACCTTCTTTGGTGAGTACATTAGGGATCCCCCTGTCATATGCAGGCACCTAAACCTGGCCTTCAGGAGGCCGAAGGTCCTTTCTATGATCCTCCTAGTGCGCCCATGGGCCTCATTGTACCGTTCCTCTGCCCTGGTCCGGGGATTCCTCACTGGGGTCAGTAGCCACGACAGGTTGGGGTAACCAGAGTCACCAATTAGCCACACACGGTGTCTCTGTAGCTGTTCCATCACATAAGGGATGCTGCTATTTCGCATGACATACGCGTCATGCACTGACCCAGGGAACTTGGCATTTACATGGGAGATGTACTGGTCAGCCAAACAGACCACCTGGACATTCAGCGAATGATAACTTTTTCTGTTTCTGTACACCTGCTCACTTTCTTTGGAGGAAACCAAAGCCACATGGGTCCCATCAATGGCACCAATGATGTTGGGGATGTTTCCAAGGGCATAGAAATCACCCTTCACTGTAGCCAATTCGCCCACCTCAGGGAAAATAATGTAGCTCCGCATCTATCCATGGTCCGGCCTCACCCATGTGTCCAGAAACCTGTAGGCCTAGTCACAATAACTGAGTAGTGTACCCCGATTGCGCAGCCTAGTTCAGGGGTCCTCTGTGTCTGTCCTCTCCGACAACGGTGTTGGCAATGCATGCACTCAACCTGTCTTCATTTCTCCCCCCCCCCCCATTTTCTTTGTCTTCCTGTTCATGTGTGCATTAGCATCATCAGGCGGAGGAGAAGTGGCATCGGCGCACGAGGGAGCTGCATCTCACATGGCCCCGGAGGGCCATACAACAGACTCCGAGTACACCAGTGAGACGGAGGGCGAGGGGAGCTCCACAACGGGGACCCGTGGAGACATCAGCGACACCGACACGTCCTCGGAAGGGAGTTCCCTAGCGGTGGCGGCAACATCCGTGCCCACCGCCACAACAGGTACAGCCGCCAGCCAAAGCACCAGCCCCGCCCTCCCAGCAGCCCCTCAGCCTTCGCTCCGTGCCCGCTCGCCCAGGAAGGCGGGCATCTCCTTCGCCCCAGGCACCTCAGGCCCTGCCCCAGTTACCCCTGCTGCCCTCAGTGAGGAGGTCATTGACCTCCTCAGGACACTCATTGTTGGGCAGTCTACCCTTTTGAATGCCATCCAGGGTGTAGAAAGGGAGGTGCATCGGAGCAATGCATACCTGGAGGGCATTCATTTGGGTCAGGCTGCCCATCAGCGATCGTTCAACGCTCTGGCCTCAGCACTGACGGCAGCCATTGTCCCTGTCTCCAGCCTCCCTCTTCTGACTCCCTACACCCAATCCCAGTCTCCTGTTCCTCTGCCTATCCCATCCACACCATCAGACCAGCCTGCACACACCTCAACACCCAAGGGCAGCTCATCCAGACATAAGCACCACAGATCACACAAGCATTCACCCAAGCAACATCCAGATGCAGACATGCCAACAGTCACTACCACCTCTGTGTCCCCTACCTCCTCATCTCCCTCCTCCCTCCCTGTGACGTCTCCACTCACACCTGCATGCACACCACCATCAGCCAGTACTTCCATCACCAGCACACCCTCCATTACAGTCCACACGTGCAGTCACCACCCCCACTGCCATTTACACATCCCCTGTGTCCTCTCCCAGTGTGTCTGTCACCCCTTCTTCCAAAGCACACAAACGCAGGCAGCCACCCACCCAACAGCCATCCACCTCACGACAGCCTCTGTCACAGGCACCTGCACCCAAAGACAGCACACTTGACTCTCCTACAACCACATCCTCTTCCTCCACTCACCAACCCACTACACCTACCCGTCCCTGTCCTTCCCAAGTCCTTTTCCTTTCCAACCTTGAGCTCCTTCCAATCACTGACCCACCCCCTCCATCTGGTAAGAGTAAAAAAAGCACCTCAGCCACCACCAGCCCTGCATCTACTGTAACCATAGTGCAGGGCTATTGGAGTCCACCAGATCCTAGGGCAGGAACATCGGCCAGCAGCAAGGGGACAGCCAGCCCACCCCCTGGGAAGAGGACAAAAAAGAAGAAGGCCCGGTGCGACAAGAGTGAGACGGCTGCCACCAAGGACAGTAGCCTTGCCCCGTCACCTGCCACATCATCCAAGGGAGGCAAGGGCCACAGAGCTTCAGCGAAGGAGGGCAAGGGCAGCAGGGCGGAGAAGTCAGGCAGGAGGCGAGCTGCCCAGGAGTGCCCCACCAGCCCCATTCCGGGTGTGTCGGACGACACCCACGGGCCCAGGACTCCATCACAGGAGGGCGCCGCGACCGCAAGTTCGGATGGTGAATGAGCGGGAAGTCTTGCCCAGGTCTTGCTCCCTAGACACACAGGACAAGCACCGCTGAACAGGGCCCCGCCGGGATGAGCACCGCTGAACAGGGGCCCGCCGGGACAAGAACCGCTGAACAGGGCCCCGCCGGGACAAGAACTGCTGAACAGGGCCCGCCGGGAGGAGCACCGCTGAACAGGGGCCCGCCGGGACAAGAACCGCTGAACAGGGCCCCGCCGGGACAAGAACCGCTGAACAGGGGCCCGTCGGGACAGCATCCGCTGAACAGGGCCCCGCCGGGAGGAACACCGCTGAACAGGGCCCCGCGAATAGGAACACCGCTGAACAGGGGCCCGCCGGGAGGAGCAACGCTGAACAGGGGCCCGCCGGGAGGAGCACCGCTGAACAGGGCCCCGCCGGGACAAGAACCGCTGAACAGGGCCCCGCAGGGAGGAGCACCGCTGAACAGGGGCCCGCCGGGATAAGAACTGCTGAACAGGGCCCCACCGGGACAAGAACCGATGAACAGGGCCCCGCCGGGGCAACATCCGCTGAACAGGGCCCCACCGGGAGGAACACCGCTGAACAGGGGCCCGCCGGGAGTAACACCGCTGAACAGGGGCCCGCCGGTAGGAGCACCGCTGAACAGGGCACCGCCGGGAGGAGCACCGCTGAACAGGGCCCCGCCGGGACAAGAACCGCTGAACAGGGCCCCGCCGGAAGGAGCACCGCTGAACAGGGGCCCGCGGGACAAGAACCGCTGAACAGGGCCCCGCCGGGAGGAACACCGCTGAACAGGGGCCCGCCGGGAGTAACACCGCTGAACAGGGGCCCGCCGGTAGGAGCACCGCTGAACAGGGCCCCGCCGGGAGGAGCACCGCTGAATAGGGCCCCGCCGGGACAAGAACCGCTGAACAGGGCCCCGCCGGGACAAGAACCGCTGAACAGGGCCCCGCCGGGAGGAGCACCGCTGAACAGGGGCCCGCCGGGACAAGAACCGCTGAACAGGGCCCCGCCGGGACAAGAACCGCTGAACAGGGGCCCGCCGGGACAACATCCGCTGAACAGGGCCCCGCCGGGACAAGAACCGCTGAACAGGGCCCCGCCGGGACAAGAACCGCTGAACAGGGGCCCGTCGGGACAGCATCCGCTGAACAGAAGCCCGTCGGAACAGCATCCGCTGAACAGGGCCCCGCCGGGAGGAACACCGCTGAACAGGGCCCCGCAAATAGGAACACCGCTGAACAGGGGCCCGCCGGGAGGAGCAACGCTGAACAGGGGCCGGCCGGGAGGAGCACCGCTGAACAGGGCCCCGCCGGGACAAGAACCGCTGAACAGGGCCCCGCAGGGAGGAGCACCGCTGAACAGGGGCCCGCCGGGATAAGAACCGCTGAACAGGGCCCCACCGGGACAAGAACCGCTGAACAGGGCCCCGCCGGGACAACATCCACTGAACAGGGCCCCACCGGGAGGAACACCGCTGAACAGGGGCCCGCCGGGAGTAACACCGCTGAACAGGGGCCCGCCGGTAGGAGCACCGCTGAACAGGGCCCCGCCGGGAGGAGCACCGCTGAACAGGGCCCCGCCGGGACAAGAACCGCTGAACAGGGCCCCGCCGGGAGGAGCACCGCTGAACAGGGGCCCAGGGGACAAGAACCGCTGAACAGGGCCCCGCCGGGACAAGAACCGCTGAACAGGGCCCCGCCGGGACAACATCCGCTGAACAGGGCCCCGCCGGGAGGAACACCACTGAACAGGGGCCCGCCGGGAGTAACACCGCTGAACAGGGGCCCGCCGGTAGGAGCACCGCTGAACAGGGCCCCGCCGGGAGGAGCACCGCTGAACAGGGGCCTGCCGGGACAACATCCGCTGAACAGGGCCCCGCCGGGACAAGAACCGCTGAACAGGGCCCCGCCGGGAGGAGCACCGCTGAACAGGGCCCCGCCGGGACAACATCCGCTGAACAGGGCCCCACCGGGAGGAACACCGCTGAACAGGGGCCCGCCGGGAGGAGCACCGCTGAACAGGGGCCCGCCGGGAGGAGCACCGCTGAACAGGGTCCCGCCGTCTCTGCACCGCTCTGCTGGGCCCTTCATCTCAAGCACCGCTCCGCTGGGTCCCGCCGTCTCTGCACCGCTCCGCTGGGCCCTTCATCTCAAGCACCGCTCCGCTGGGGCCTTCATCTCAAGCACCGCTCCGCTGGGGCCTTCATCTCAAGTACCGGTCCGCTGGGGCCTTCATCTCAAGCACCGCTCCGCTGGGGCCCGCCATCTCTGCACCGCTCCGCTGGGCCCTTCATCTCAAGCACCGCTCCGCTGGGGCCTTCATCTCAAGCACCGCTCCGCTGGGCCCTTCATCTCAAGCACCGCTCCGCTGGGGCCTTCATCTCAAGCACCGCTCCGCTGGGGACCTCATCTCAAGCACCGCTCCGCTGGGGCCCGCCGTCTCTGCACCGCTCCGCTGGGCCCTTCATCTCAAGCATCGCTCCGCTGGGGCCCGCCGTCTCTGCACCGCTCCGCTGGGCCCTTCATCTCAAGCACCGCTCTGCTGGGCCCTTCATCTCAAGCACCGCTCCGCTGGGCCCTTCATCTCAAGCACCGCTCCGCTGGGGCCCGCCGTCTCTGCACCGCTCCGCTGGGCCCTTCATCTCAAGCACCGCTCCGCTGGGCCCTTCATCTCAAGCACCGCTCCGCTGGGCCCTTCATCTCAAGCACCGCTCCGCTGGGGTCCGCCGTCTCTGCACCGCTCCGCTGGGGCCTTCATCTCAAGCACCGCTCCGCTGGGGCCTTCATCTCAAGCACCGCTCCGCTGGGGCCTTCATCTCAAGCACCGCTCCGCTGGGTCCCGCCGTCTCTGCACCGCTCCGCTGGGGCCTTCATCTCAAGCACCGCTGGCCCATTGACAGTGCTGGTTCTGTGTCGACCAGGGCTTCAGGAAGCACTCTGGGCAGCATGCCTCCTCCATTAACAGTGGAGTCGGTAATCCATCTGATGGACTGTGGCTTTGCACTTCCCAGGATGGAACAGTGGGCAACCCACCCACTGTAGAGACTCGAGAGACTGTGGCTTTGCACTCCCCAGGATGGAACAGTGGGCAAGCCACCCACTGTAGAGACTCGAGAGAATGTGGCTTTGCACTTCCCAGGATGTATCAGTGGGCAATCCACCCACTGTAGAGACTCGAGAGACTGTGGCTTTGCACTTCCCAGGATGTAACAGTGGGCAACCCACCCACTGTAGAGACTCGAGAGAGACTGTGGCTTTGCACTCCCCAGGATGGAACAGTGGGCAAGCCACCCACTGTAGAGACTCGAGAGACTGTGGCTTTGCACTCCCCAGGATGGAACAGTGGGCATGGAGGCCCCTCGTGAATCTGGCGTCAAGGACTCATGTGGCTGAGGTGCCCCCCCTTCCCTTCCCCCTGAGGTGCCTGTAGTTTTGTCATCTGATGCCCCAGCAGTGTTCTCTCCAATGGGATCTGGTCTCCTGTGTGGGCTTTGCCCATGTGTTTGTGCACATTGGCCCACGGACAATGGAACTTTGAGGGTATGTGCAGGTCTTATTGCCTATGTATATATTGTTGACTCTGTTCATTCCTTATTTTTGTATCTTTTTTATGGCATATTTCCCATACCTTTAATGGAGCTATTTCTACATATATTTTATAGATCAATTTAATTGTGTCTTTGCATTATTCCGGTGGGTTTGGGGGGTGTCACTCTGACTTGTTGCTCGGCATTGGGGTGTAGGTATTTGTGGTGGGGGGGTGGGTGTATGGCGCATGTGTGTGGGCGTAAGCTTTCCTCCTCCCCCCTCGCCTGTGTCGTAGGTGCAGTACTCACCGTTGTCGTCTGCGCCGGCGTTCGTACTCCTGGTAGATGAGCAGGTAGACAATAGCTGGTAGGATGTTTAATTCGGGTTCCATGCTGTCCTCCTTCCTCGTGGAGTGTGTATAGGTGACTGTTTTACTGTTTGAAGTGTTGCACAGTTTACACATTGCCTCTTAAGTCTGACTACTCTGTTCCAAGCTACCTGAGGGTGAGCACAGGTTAACTTAGGGTGTGTTTGTGACTTACCCAGACTTTGATTGTGGATTCTGCTTGGACAAGGTGCATACCTCTGCCAACTAGAAACCCAGTGTTTAACAGCAACCACCCCACATAACTCTTTTTCATGAGTTAACCACTTTGCATTGATTTGTAATTAACATATTTTCCCAGTATTCATTATGGAAACCACTTGGTTTCTGTAATAACAAACAATTTTCACAGGTCAAGCTACAAAAGCAAGAGAAATAATATCCTTAAGGTAAATGAAAATATTTTGGTTATGCATCTACTGGAGCAAGTTATTCATTATTTATTAATTTATTAATTAAATACCCATAATCCCTTAAGCATACAGAAATGGAATTTACACATTAAATCAGAGTGGGGCACAATTTATTAACATCCTCTAATGCTATCATCCTAATACAATAGTTATGTATGAAAAAATACACTATTTTATGGATAATAGTAAAAACAAAAACAGATATATAATTATGGTGGTCATTATGAACACGGCGGAAACAACTGCTGTGTTCATGCTGGCGGTCAAAACACTGGAGCCGCCGTCAATGCCTCTGTGTGGCAGGTGCAGTTGCACCCGTCGTGCAGATCACTGCCTAAATATCGGGCAGTGACCTGCGCGACGGGGCTCTGCACCGGGGCTCGTGCACTGCCCATGCAAAGCGAGCGGGAAATTAAACATTATCCGCAGGTTAGCGCAGCTACCCTGGCGGATGGTGTTTCAACCCGCCGCCAGGCTGCCTGACGGCGGGAGCCTGGCGGTGGGTGACGGCTGCTGCTGGCGGCCGTCACCATGTCCATTATATGGCGGTTTGGCCCGCCATGCCGGCTGGCGGCTTCAGACGCCACTGCCGGCATGGCGGACCAAACCGCCAAGATCGTAATGAGGGCCTATATTTCCACAAATACTTATACATACAACAGTGGAATTTACATGCTAAAAGCGGTTTAGGGCTGAATTCACTAGCATCCTTTGACTTAACAAAGTCCCTTTACTTGGCAGCTTTTTGTGATTCCACCCAAAAAAACAATTCTGCATGCTCTGAATAAGAGTAAAGCTTCTGGAAGAGGGACACTAATAAATTAATGTGCTGTAAAAGATTTTAATTTTTAAGCTCCCTTTCAAAGCTGTATTAATGAATGTATCTTTGTATATTGTAGGTCTCATTGAAAGATCTAAGGTGGTCATTACAATCCTGGCGGTCGGTGTTCAAGAGTTGGTAAAACCGCCAACAGGCCGGCGGTAAAAAAAATTGAATTACGACTGTGGCGGAAACCGCCAACATAGACAGCCACTTTAACACTCCGACCACCACGGCGGTGCAAACAAACACCGCAACGGTAACCGCCAACAGACAGGTGGAAGACAATGTACCGCCCACAGAATTACAAGCCACCAATCCGCCACCTTTTCCGGGGCGGATTCACCGCGAACAAAAACACAGGGGAAACAGGACTTCGAAGGGAAAACGCTCACCTCTACACACCCCGCGAGGAACCAGGACGCATGGAACCAGAACTTCAGATACTCCCAGCCTTTATCTTCCTACTCCTCTACCAGGAGCACGAACACCGGCGGCGAAGACCACGGTGAGTATTGCACCTACGACACAGGGGAGGGGGGAGGGAAAAAAACAGTGACACACACACACGCAATACGCAACACCCCCACCCTCACCAACGACAACACACACACCAATACATATTGATACATCTCAGTTACACCCCCTCAACCCACCCTGGAAGAATGCAAGGACAAAAGGAAATGAGTTCAATGATTGTAGTATATTAAAATACAGTAATCAAAAATATTTACATATATTCACATGTACACTATGAACAGTTATATACACCAAGAACACAAGTCCAAGGGATTCCACCATCATAGTCCGTGGACCACTGGGCCCAAAAGGCATGGGCGAGGCCCACACTCAATACCCGAACAAGACGGAGAGAACACTGCAGTGGCATCAGATAGAAATAAAACAGGCACCTCAGGTGGAAAGGAAAGGGGGGGGGCACCTCAGCCGGATGAGTGCACGACGCCAGCTCCATGAGGGGGCTCCATGCCCATTGATGTACCCTGGGAGTGCAAAGAAACAGTCTCTCAAGTCTCTCAAGTGGGTGGGCTGCCCACTGTTTAATCCTGGGGAGTGCAAAGCCACAGTCTCTCAAGTCTCTCAAGTGGGTGGGTTGCCCACTGCTGCATCCTGGGCAGTGCAAAACCACAGTCTCTCAAGTCTCTACAGTGGGTGGGTTGCCCACTGTTCAATCCTGAGGAGTGCAAAGCCACAGTCCCTCAAGTGGATAACAGTCTCCACTGGTTCTGGAGGGGGCTTGGTGCCTAGAGTGCTTCATCCTGCCAAGGACAGAGGTAGTGGATGTAATTCTCCACTGGTTCTGGAGGGGGCTTGGTGCCCAGAGTGCTTCATCCTGCCAAGGACAAAGGTAGTGGATTTAACTCTCCACTGGTTCTGGAGGGGGCATGGTGCGCAGAGTGCTTCATCCTGCCCGTGGCGGCCTCGGTAGCGTAGTAATCATTGGCGCTCACTGTCCTGCGGTGGTGCTGGCGGTCTTGTCCTGGGCAGCGGGGCTGCTGCTGGCGGTCCTGTCTTGGGCAGCGGGGCTGCTGCTGGCAGTCCTGTCATGGGCAGCGGGGCTTCTGGCGGTCTTGTCCTGGGCAGCGAGGCTGCTGCTGGCTGTCCTGTTTTGGGCAGCAGGGCTGCTGCTGGCGGTCCTGTCTTGGGCAGCAGGGCTGCTGGCGGTCTTGTCTTGGGCAACGGGGCTGCTGCTGGCGGTCTTGTCTTGGGCAGTGGGGCTGCTGGCGGTCTTGTCCTGGGCAGCGGGGCTGCTGCTGGTGGTCTTGTCTTGGGCAGCGGGGCTGCTGCTGGCGGTCTTGTCCTGGGCAGTGGGGCTGCTGCTGCCGGTCCTGTCTTGGGCAGCGGGGCTGCTGGCGGTCTTGTCCGCCGTGCTGATCTTCCCAGACTTGCCAGTTTTAATGTGCCCCTTCCCCAGCTTGGATGGTGTCGCAGCTGTCTCCACACTCCCAACTGTACCCCTGGGAGCGGCTTCGGTGGCTGATTTCTACTTTTTATGCTTGACGGGTGGGGGACTGTCCGTACTCTGGCTCCTTGCCACACTGACTGCCCTGCTGCCTGGTGCACTCCATAATCCTGTGACTACTGGCACCACTGGTCCCGCCGATGTTGTGCTAGGTTGGGACCTGGAGAGTCGGGCCCTAGGAGACTGAAGGGGTAGGGGAGGTGAGTGAAAGAGGTCAAGGTTGGTCAGGACAGGTAGCTGGAGGGGGTTTGGGAGTGGAGGAAGAGGTAGTGGTTGTAGGAGGTGTACGTTTGCTGACTTTGGGTGAAGGTGCATGGGCTGGAGGCTGTTGTGAGGTGGATGGCTGTTGGGTGGGTGTGTGGCTGCGTTTGTGTACCTTGGGAGGTGGCCTCACAGACACACTGGGACAGGACACAGGGGACGTGTGACTGGTAGTGGGGGTGGTGAATGCACGTGAGCGGGGTGTGCAGGTGATGGACATAGTGGCTAAGGATGTAGTGCATGCAGGTGTGAGTGGAGACGAGACAGGGCGGGAGGAGGGAGATGAGGAGGGGGGCACAGTGGAGGCAGTGGATGTTGGTGTGTCTGCATGGGTCTGATGCTTGCGTGAGTGCCTGTGGGATGTGTGGTGCTTATGTTTGCCTGAGCTTACCTTGTGTGTTGAGGTGTGTGCATGCTGGTCTGATGGTTTGCTTGGGATAGGCTGAGGTATAGAGGTGTGGGTCTGGGTGGAGGAAGTTGGAGGTGGGAGGCTAGAGACAGGGATAATGGCTGCCATCAGTGCTGAGGCCAGAGTCTGAAATGCTCGCTGAAGGGCTGCCTGACCAGAGTGAATGCCCTCCAGGTATGCATTGGTTTGTTGCAACTGTCTCTCTACACCCTGGATTGCATTCAAAATGATAGACTGCCCAACAGTGAGGGACCTGAGGAGGTCAATGTCCTCCTCACTGAGGACAGCAGGGGTGACTGGGGCAGGGCCTGAGGTGCCTGGGGCGAAGGTGATGCCCACCCTCCTGGGTGAGCGGGCACGGGGCAAAAGCTGAGGGGCTGCTGGGAGGGCAGTGCTGGTAGGGGGGTGGCGGCTGTACCTGTAGATGCCGGGGCACAGATGGGCCCGCCACCACTAGGGAGCTCCCATCAGAGGAGGAGTCCGTATTGCTGGTGTCAGCTCCTGTCCCCGCCGTGGAGCTCCCCTCGCCCTCCGTCCCACTGGTGGCTTCAGACTCCGTAGTGTCGCCCTCCAGGGCCATGTGGGATGCAGCTCTCTCCAGCTCCGTTGCCACTGCTCCTCCGCCTGATGATGCTAATTCACACAAGAACAAGGATACCACAAAAAGGGGGGGAAGACAGAAGAAAGACTTGTTGAGTGCATGCAATACCACTACAGTTGGCGGACATGACAGACACAGAAGCCCCCTGCACTACGCCGCGCTCTTGGAGTCCACTATTCAATCCCAGGGACATGGGTTACAAGGATATAGCCGATTTCTGCACACATGGATGTCACAGAAGCCTGACTAGGTGTAGCTGGCACTGTACACAGGTGCAGTGGGGTGCCACAGGGCCTGCCTTAAGTAGGGTCCTTGCCTACTAAACTCGCCCTGGCCTAGGGGAACCCACTGCCCACCTTCCCCACCCAGACACCTCATAATGCGCACAGAGTCAGCTGAATGAGAGTGTACTCACCCCCTTGTGGCTGCTGTGATACCCTCAAGCACCCATCCAACTCCAGATACGCCACCGCCAGGATACTGAACATCAGGGGGGTCATGGTGCGACGGGCACCTCTCCCACATTGGGAGGCCATCCCCAGGTAGGCCTCCGCCGTCTTCTTGCTCCAGCGGCGAATGTCCTCCCATCTTTTCCGGCAGTGGGTGCTCCATCTGTGGTAGACCCCCAGGGTCCGGACTTCCTTGGCGATGGCACGCCAAATGTCCTACTTCTGGTGGGCGCTGACCTACAGGAATAGTACAGGGGAAAAGGAGAAGATATTACCGCCCGCACCGACACAGTCATTGGCCCGCATCCCTACCCTTGCCATGACGCACATGCACTCACCGTCTTTCCATGCACGCCTCATTCTCACCCCCCCTATCTTTCATCCACCCCACTCCACACAGGCATTGCCCATACAGCATGCTCACAGTGAACTTACCTGTTTGTCTGGAGGACCGTAGAGTAGCGTGTACTGGGAGGACCCCATCCACGAGTTTCTCCAACTCCTCTGTGCTGAAGGCAGGGGCCCTTTCCTCAGACACACGAGCCATTGTCTCTTCCAGACTCAGGTCACAGCAGCACTTGCAGTGTAGGTCCTCTCCTGTCGAAGATCAGTTATCAAGTGATTAAACAGAGAGAAAATGGCGGTCACGTCCGTGGTGGTGCCTACCGTCACCGCCGGCGTACATCGTCATTGGCTCCTGGGACCCATAGGGTTGAATGTTAACCAATGCAGGATTGCCCGTGGTCTTCGACCGCCTACCGCAACAGTTTACAACGCCAGCGCAGATACCTCATATCCCCTTGTCCCACTTTACAGGTCAGGCAGCCGCCATTTCATGGGCCCACATGGCATTATTTTTGACTGCGTCACACATATGTAGGCCTTGCCTAAACACTCATGCAGGCTAATTTTGAATTGCTAATATTTTCAGATTAAGCTGTGTTTATGTACCACAGAGTTGGTTGACTCTCTGCTCGCTGTTCTCCTCCATAGGCACCGTCCGCTGGGGCATGTGAGGAGATAGCTGCATCCTCCGGTGTACAGACCGCTGGTGGACCTGTCGACAATGGAGCAGCGGCACGTGATCATCACCTACAGGCTTGATTGTGCCACAATTCATGAACTGTGTGCCCAGTTGGAGCCAGGCCTGATGTCAGCTATCTGCCATCCCACT
Source organism: Pleurodeles waltl (assembly GCF_031143425.1). Lineage (NCBI taxonomy): Eukaryota > Metazoa > Chordata > Amphibia > Caudata > Salamandridae > Pleurodeles > Pleurodeles waltl. The sequence goes on along the minus strand of NC_090440.1, from coordinate 113,327,059 downwards.
GGAATCCCCCCTCAAGTGCAGGTGCTGTCAGTACTCCATTTCCTAGCAAATGGGTCTTTTCAAACTACAGTGGCCATAGTATCAGGGATGTCCCAGCCTATTTTTTCCAACGTGTTGTCCAGAGTGTTGTCTGCCCTGCTGAAACACATGCGGAGCTACATCGTTTTCCCTCAGGTAGAGGATTTGCCTACAGTGAAAGGTGATTTCTATACCCTGGGACATATCCCCAATATCATAAGTGCCATTGATGGGACACATGTGGCCTTGGTACCCCCCGCAGGAGTGAAATGGTGTACAGAAACCGGAAGAGTTACCATTCCATGAATGTGCAGATGGTGTGTTTGGCAGACCAGTACATCTCCCATGTTAATGCCAAATTCCCTGGCTCAGTGCATGACGCTTACATCCTGCGGAATAGCAGCATCCCTTATGTGATGGGGCAACTCCAGAGGCACCGGGTGTGGCTATTAGGTGAGCACATGGACCCAATACAGTGGGAATAGTTGTCTGGGTGTATGGATGTCCCTATGAGTTTGTGTGTGTCTAACAGTTGTCCCTCGCCATTTGCAGGTGACTGGTTACCCCATCCTGTCATGGCTACTGACCCCAGTGAGGAATCCCAGGACAAGGGCAGAGGAACGCTACAATGAGGCCCATGGGCGGACTAGGAGGATTATAGAGCGGACCTTCGGCCTCCTGAAGGCCAGGTTCCGGTGCCTCCATATGACAAGTGGTTCCCTATTCTACTCACCAAAGAAGGTATGCCAGATCATCGTGGCCTGCTTCACAACTTTGCTTTGTGACAACAGGTGCCTTTTCTGCAGGAGGATGGTCCGGATGGAGGTCTTGTGGCAGCTGTGGACCCTGTAGACAGTGAAGATGAGGAAGGAGAAGAGGAGGACATCGACAACAGGAACACGGTGATCCTGCAATACTTCCAGTGAGACACAGGTAAGAAGACAACACTGCCTGCTACATCTGATTTAAATGTACTACCTCTCTACTGTCTGTCATTTTCACCCAGTGTATGGTCATTGAGTTGTCACTTTCCCTTACGATTTTACAGATGTGGATCCCACTGTGTGACATCTGCTTTGTTTCCTCATGGACTATAGCTGTGTGACATAGGTATGTTGTCATTACATTTGAATGAGCATTTTGCCACTGTAATTGCTAATACACTATTTTGAATTCACAGACAGACTCCTGATTGTTTTGTGCTTTAAGGGTGCTTATTTAAGTTCTCAATATTGGAGGAGGTTGTAAAATAGTGAGGGGTGATGGTGGAGGAATGTCCATGGCAGAGTCCAATCTATTAGTCTCACAGGTGTATTGTCCAAAGGGGCATAGAAAGTGGAGCTGGGGCAGTTTAAGAATGGATAGGGTGACAAGGTGGGACAAAAGGATGACAATCAGGGTGGTCTCATTTCTTGGCGGGGGTCTTGGCATCGTTCTCTGTCTTTGTCCTGGATCTCAGGGACCGTTTGCGGGGTGGTTCTCCCTCTGCAGGGGGTGGGGTGCTGGTGTGGTGCTAGTGTCAGGGGCCCCTTGTTGTGCCACAGTGTCCCTCTTGGTGTTGACGAGTTCCTTCAGCACCCCCTACAATGGTGCCCAGGGTGGAATTGATGGATTTGAGTTACTCCCTGAAGCCCAAATACTGTTCCTCCTGCAGCCGCTGGGTCTCCTGAAACTTCGCCAGTACCGTTGCCATCGTCTCCTGGGATTGGTGGTAGGCTCCCATGATGTTGGAGAGGGCCTCGTGGAGAGTGGGTTTCCTGGGCCTTTCCTCCCCCTGTCGCACAACAGCCCTCCCAGTTCCCCTGTGTTCCTGTGCCTCTGTCCCCTGAACCATGTGCCCACTGCCACTGCCCCCAGGGCCCTGGTGTTGTTGGGGTGGTGGGTTAGCCTGGGTTCCCTGTAGTGGTGGACACACTGCTGCTTGACGTGTCCTGGGGACAGAGTTATGGGTCCGCTGGGTGGGTGCTGTGCTGGTGTTTACAGAGGGGGGAAGGTCTGTAGTGGCTTGTGCCAGTGTGAGGGGAACCTAATGTCCTGAGGTCCCCGATGGGCCGGGCTGGTCATCTAGATCCAGTTGCACAGAGCTTCTGTCATCACTGTGGGCCTCTTCTGTGGGTGGAGTGGACATATCTGGACCCTCCTGTCTGGTGACATTGGGTAAGGCTCCTGCAGGGGTGTAAAAGCATGATTATTGCATCTGTGCGTGCCATGGTGTGCAATGAGTGGATGACCGTGTACCTATTGCTTGCATTGTGTGATAATGGTTTAGGGGGGTGTATGGGTATGTGCAGGGGCGATGCTTTGGTGATGGGTGTCCATGCTTTGGTGTTGCATGCAGGGCTTGGGTTTGGGATGTGTGGTTTGTGATATTGGGGCATGTGTGAGGAGTTGGAGTGATGGGGGTGAGGGTGTGGGTGGGGGTATGTGATGGGATGCAGGTAGGGTGGGGGATGAAGTAGGAAAGATTTGTCTTACCAGAGTCCATTACTCCAGCTACTCCTGTGAGGCCCTCAGGATGCAGTATGGCCAAGACCTGCTCCTCCCATGTTGTTAGTTGTGGGGGAGGAGGCGGGAGTCCGCCGCCAGTCCTCTGTACCACGATGTGGTGTCTTGAGACCATGGAATGCACCTTTCCCCGTAGGTCGTTCCACCTCTTCCTGATGTCATCCCTAGTTCTTGGGTGCTGTCCCACTGCGTTGACCCTATCCACGATGCTTCGCCATAGCTCCATCTTCCTCGCTATGGAGGTGTGCTGCACCTGTGATCCGAATAGCTGTGGCTCTACCCGGATGATTTCCTCCACCATGACCCTGAGCTCCTCCTCAGAGAACCTGGGGTGTCTTTGCGGTGCCATGGGGTGGTGTGGGTGATGTGAGGGGTGGTGTGTGTTGTGATGTGTGGGGTGATATTTAGAGGTGTGTTGTGTGAGGTGCGTAGATGTTATGTGGGTGATGGTGTTGAGTGCCTGTGGATGCGAGTTTGTAGATGGTGGTGTCTCTCTCTGGCATTCTGTCGCAATTGTGGTCGTAGGGAATTGTGGGTGATGTGGGTGTGTGTTTTAGATTGTATTGGGTGTGTGGGAGTGGTGTGTGTATGTGTGTCAGGTGTGTGTATTTCGAACTGTCCAATGTGGTAGTGTTTTGTAAGTGTGTGTGTATTTTGAGCGCTGCCGTGTGTACCACCAATAGATTACCGCAGTTGAAAGACCGCCGCGTGGATTCGTGGGTCGTGATAGTGTGGGCGTATTCCTGTTGGCGTGATGGTGTCGGTTTTGTTGTCGCCAGTTTATCACTGACCTTTGGTGTGGCGGACTTGTGTGGGTGTCTAGATTTTGGCGAATTCCGGGCTTTGCATCATAATGACAGGGGCGGAATTCCGCAGCCACGGCGGTGTGTTGTCGGTCTTCTGCACGGCGGTAAGCGGCTTTCACTGCCAATGTTGTAATGACCGCCTAAATCTTTAATAAAAACATAAACTTGAATTTGACTATCCAGAGGGCAGGGAGAAAGAGTGTGAGGTTAGGAGCAGGAGTGCAGGGCCTACCTGAAAAGAGGGAATTGTCTGGCCTCCCCATGATGCTGTAGGGCTGGGCAAGGGCTGAGCTGTACTAATGCCTACCATCCCTGCTTCTGCAGAAGCAAAGATCGGCCCAGTTTCTTGACATGAAGGGGGTCATTCCGACCTTGGCGGGCGAATACCGCCGCCCACCAGGCGGAAACCGCCATGCGGCCGCCAATGCGGCCGCACTCACGCGGCCCCCATTCCGACATTCCCGCTGGGCCGGGGGGCGCAAACTTGGGAACTTGGGAATGAGGCCGCAACACAGGAGCCGGCTCCGAATGGAGCCGGCGGTGTTGCGGCCGTGCGACGGGTGCAGTTGCACCCGTCGCGCTTTTCACTGTCTGCTATGCACACAGTGAAAAGCTGGCCGGGGCCCTGTTATGGGGCCCCAGGACACCCCTTACCGCCAGCCTCTTCCTGGCGGTGAAAACCGCCAGAAACAGGCTGGCGGTAAGGAGGTCATAATCCCCAGGGCAGCGCTGCTTGCAGCACTGCCCTGGCGGATTATCACCGCCGGGGCAGAAACGGCAGAAAACCGCCGGCCCCGGCGGTGCGACCGCGGCTTTACCGCCGCAGTCAGAATAGGGAAGAAAGCACCGCCAGCCTGTTGGCGGTGCTTTCAGTCATTATAGCCCTGGCGGTCTTTGACCGCCAAGGTCAGAATGACTCCCAAAGTCCCTAACTTCTGTCTCCATCTTAACTAGGCTCCGACTCCATCTTAGCTCATAAAGGCCGCCATCTTCCTTAGCTCTTAACTTAGGCAATGGGCAACACCATATTCTCTGATTTATGCAGAATCAGTGTCATGTCCGCCTTTTAATGTAGTTGTTGCCAGACCTTATCTTTCTCACTCCAATGATAAAGCTAGTCTTTGTGTGAGCAAGATACGTAGTGAACCTCTTCTCCCTAAGAAACTCTACAATGCAAGTTTTTCTGCTTTTCATGATCTCATAGTATAGCACATAGAAATAGGCATCAGGTTCTAGATGACATTTTAACTGACATTTTAACAATGCCCGAAATGCTCATTTAATTCTCATAATTTATAACCTGTCTCATTAATGTTTTTCTAATATTCTGTGTAGTTGTTTTAGATGTACTGAAAACAGATTGTTCCTGTAGTAACAAATATTTTTTATGTAAACGTGTTCATTCATCTCAGTGCAGTTTGTGCTATACTGTGGATAATGTAATGTTTGTTTCTGTTTCCATGGTGCCCCTGTTTCCTTCATGGGATTGTTAGTAACCCAAAAGCAATACTTCTATGTCAACTACACATTGATAGTGTTTCGCTGGGCTATGATCTCTTGTCTTTCACATTTATCGCTAGTGTATTGAACCTAGTTCACGTGTGACACCTATGGGTGGGAAAGCACCCCTTGTAGAGTTATCCCAAAGTAGTAATTTATGCAGTAATCTCAGGGTGCAGAATTATCAGGAGTTTGCTGATCAGGTGATTCAGGGCTTGAACAGACTAAGAATTTACAGTTTGAGGGATTTTAATTAGAGTTGTTGGTCCTGGTGAAATACACTAATTTGTAATGCAGACCTCAATGTCCAGCTGAGTGGTTCTATAAAGTAGAAAGACAAGAACAGGAAGACTTTCATACAGACCACCCCTTTGGATCAATCTTCTCTTCTCCCCTCAATCATCTTTTTCCAGATTAAGTACAATTTATGTCATGATTGGTATATTCAGCACAGGATGTGGTTTGATGGCTAAGGCTCTCAGTCATCTAGTGAAGAGACGCTAGAACAACTGATTAATGTAAACAGAAACACCTCAATCTGTTCACCTCATTATCCCACCATCACACTATTAAGAGCTGCAACCTCCTGATGGTCATTTTTACACTCAAATTATTCCCATATAGACTTCCTTGAGAAGCACTCGACTAGAGTGTAGCGTGCTGCCCATCCAACAAGGTACTTGAGCACAAAATTGGTGCTATGAAGCACTACAATTACAACTACAATTACCCTTTCATGTCTTTATCTCATATGAACATTGCACATTGAAATGCAAGCAACACAAACATAAACGATATGCATGCTTTGATGTTTACAGAACATAAGACTTTCATTGAATGCCTTCTATTGTGAAAGGGGGCTGGGCTTATTTTCAAGGGGAGTTGTCCTTACTTACAGTTTCAGTCAATATATGTCCTTAATTATATGTCAATATTTCAAAGGGTAAAAAATACAAATGTCTAAATAACGCCTTCACAACACTAACTACTACTATATTGACAAGGTAAGCATATATAGACAAGTGTAGATTTACTATGTTTACCTCCACATCTACTTATTTTCAGGGTTTGGATACTGCCAATGTAAGCAGGTGTGCAGTTTCTATGCATGTTTACCATGTAAAAGATTGTTAGCTGATATTTTGGAGTCAATATTGTTGTAGGTTGATAATAAAACCTTGATTTTGTTGACAGCATTCATCATGATTTCTGTCAGGGCCAGGCTGTAGTCAATGGTAATGCTGTAATGGTATTCTTGGCTGTACCAACAATACTCATATTGTGTCTTAACATTACTGATGAAAAGTGAAGAATCTAAATCATATTATTGAAGGTGCATTCACAGTAGAAGATTAATAGTTCATATATGTGTGTATTTTAATGTTGGTTTTAACATAATGGACTATATTATTATACACATATACATTCATGTACTCTGATTGTGGTATAATGATGACCTTGCATATGATCGTGTTTCATTTATAATCATATTGTAATTGAAGATGCATGTGTAATCATGCATTTCAAATGTGTAATTTTAAGTTATATTAACTTAATATTAAGTCAGAATAACCAAAGGCCTGTAATGTTGCTTTCATGTCTCTAACCTTCAAGACAGAGTTTTGCTCGTGTTGCAATATTCTTCATTTTCAGGTGCGTCCATCTGAGTCTACAGTTAATGAAAGGCATATTGTGCATCTGAGATAGTGGGTTATGGGAGGATTCTTTGGCAAGGGCAAAGGAGCGCTAACGAACTGAGAAGAAAAGACGCCTGTTTGTGTACCAGGCTCCAAGAGACACTGATGAGAATGTGATGGGATTTCCCAACTTCAACTGTGCAAGGAAGATTGACATCTACTGGTGTTAATGAAGTGTATTTCTCGAAGGTTCTGTAGGTTTAATTGGATTTCACTGAGTTAGATGAGAGCAGATTCTCTTTAGTCTTTGACAAGGTCAGATGTCCCTGAGACATGGAGTGGAACAGACCTCCGTATTGTTTATTTGTAGGAAGCTTGCCTGGTTTGTGGTGGGTACCCAAGGTACTTACACCTTATACCAGGTCTAGGAATCCCCTCTTAGTGAAGTGAAAGCAGTGTCTAGAAGCCAGGCTCTCTTGAGGTAGCTGTGGATAAGCAGCCAAAGGCTTATCTAGGAGACGTGCAAAGCTCCGTCAATACCACTGTAGTCGCACAGCACTTACATACATGAAAGAAAACTCTCAGTTGTACAAACATAAAGGTACTCCATTTTTGGCACAGATTATCACAAATCACTAGACAGGTGACCCACCCTTAGGAGGGAGGTAAGTAATACACTAAAGTTTCTACACTAGCAATCAGAAATAGGCATAGAAGAGGTTAGATAACAGTGCAAACAGAAATAACCAATAGTGACCCTATGGGGTGCACAATCCATATACTGAAAAAATGGAATGTGAAGTAGGTACCCCCACCTAGGTAAGTAAGATGTGTGGAGGGGATCTGGGGGTATTAGAAAACCACAAAGGTAAGTAACACAGTACCCCCCCCCCCAGCGACCAGGAATGCATGAGTAAAACACTGGATTTTCCTACACCACCCAAAAGGAAAAAAAGAAGAAAAAGAAGACACCCAGAGAAGACTGCAAGAAAATCAGTGGTGGATTTATAAAGAAAGAAGACCTGTGGAGAGAGAGAACCAAGTCCAAGAGTCACAGGGGAGTAGGAGGTACTACCCACCCAGCTGTGGATGCAGGAGTTGGTCGATGGTTCTGAAGAAAAGGTCAGCACTGGTTAGCAAGATCCCAGTGAACACAGTCAAACACACTAACACCAGGCATAAAATGGGGTATCTATGCCAAGAAAGAGGGCACTTTCCTACACAGCCCCCAAAACGAAGGACAAGAAGGCCAACCTTGCCCAGATGAGTCTTCATTGTTTACGTGGAAATCGCTAGAGAGTCCCTCTGCATTAGAGTGATTACTCACAGGTCATGTGCCACTGTATAGTTCATTCCCTGTAGGGATATGGACTACCTCAACAATTTAGGGTTTTCACCTTTTATCTGTTTGAGCCATGGAAGGCTTCTGTCTTGGGTGGTCTGCATGAACAATGAAGTGAGTGCCTAACAAGTATGGCCTCATCTTCAAGGCCCAGACCATAGCAAAGGCCTCCCTTTCTGTAGCTGACCAAAGCCTCTCTCTAGGGGTCAATCTTCTGCTGATAAAAGCAACTGGTTGATCCTGGCCCTCAGTGTTGAGCTGAGAACGAACTGCCCCCACCCCTTCCTCTGAAACATTAGTTTGGACAATGAGGGGGTGATTCTCACCCTGGCGGGCGGCCAGAGTTCCCCCCTCCAAAATACCGCTCCGCGGTCGAAAGACCGCTGAGGGTATTTTGGGATTTGCACTGGGCTGGCAGGCGACCGCCAAAAGGCCGCCCGCCAGCCCAGTGCAAATCATCCTTCCCACGTGGACGCCGGCTCAGAATTGAGCCGGCGGAGTGGGAAGGTGCGATGGGTGCAGTGGCACCCGTCGCGTATTTCAGTGTCTGCAAGGCAGACACTGAAATACAAAGTGGGGCCCTCTTATGGGGGCCCCTGCAGTGCCCATGCCATTGGCCCCACAACACCCCATACCGCCATCCTGTTCCTGGCGGGCGAACCGCCAGGAACAGGATGGCGGTATGGGGTGTCAGAATCCCCCATGGCGGCGCAGCAAGCTGCGCCGCCATGGGGGATTCCCAGGGCAGCGGAAAACCGGCAGGAGACCGCCGGTTTTCCCTTTCTGGCCGCGGCTGAACCGCCGCGGTCAGAATACCCTGTGGAGCACCGCCAGCCTGTTGGCGGTGCTCCCTCCAACCCTGGCCCCGGCGGTCCATGACCGGCGGGGTCAGAATGACCCCCTGAATGTCTTACAGTAATCAGGGCATTTTAACACTGGTGCAGAGCATATGGCCTGTTTCCAGTCCTCAAAAGCTTTTTGACAGCTAGCTGTCCATAAAACTCTCTTGGGCATCTTTTTGGATGTAAGTTCATTAAAAGGGGCTGTAATGGAGCCTTAATTCTTAATGAACATCCTGTAGTACCCAGTGAGGCCTAAGAAGGCTCTTACCTGGGTCTGTGTTGTAGGGGGAGCGCAGTCTAAGACAGTCTGGATATTTTCCTCCAATGATTGAATCTGGCCTCCACCTACCAAGTGGCTCAGATATACAACCTTCCCCTGCCCTATCTGGCACTTAGAGGCCTTGATAGTGAGGCCTGCTTTTTGCAGGGCCTCCAAAAAATTCCACATGTGGACCAGGTGGACATCCCAGATGGAGGTAAAGTTTGTTTTGTCATCAAGATAAGCTGCATTATAGGCTTCCAAACCTTGGAGGACTGTATTCACCAGCCCAGGGAAAGTGGCAGGTGCATTCTTCAAGCCAAAGGGCATAACAGTAAATCGATAATGCCCTCCAATGATTGAGAATGCAGTCTCTGGTTTTGCATCCTATAACAATTTGATCTGCCAATATCCTGCAGTCAAAGGTGCTTAGATACTTGCCAGATGCCAGTGTATCTATCACCGCATCTGCTCCAGGGCTAGGAATAAGCATCAGTATTTGTGACTGTGTTGAGCCCTCTATAATCTACACAAAACCTAATTTCTTTTTTACCATTCTGTGAGTGAGGTTTTGGTGCCAGCACCACTGGGCTAGCCCAGGGGCTGTCAAAGTGCTCAATCACTCCTATGTCAAGCACATTTTGCACTTCAGCCTTGATGCACTCCCTAACATGATGAGGTTGCTTATAAATTGTACTTTTAACAGGCAAACTGTCTCCTGTGCCAATGGTGTGTTCACACCATGTAGTCTGACCAGGTGTCAGAGAGAACAGTTCAGAGAACTGTCCTAGGATATTCCTGCAGTCTTCCTTCTGAGATTCAGTAAGGCAGTCAGCTAGGACTACTCCATTCACTGAGCCATCAGCTGCAGTACAGAAGAAGAGATCAGGGAGAGGGTCACTCTATTCTTCCTGTCCCTCCTCGGTTGCCATGAGCAAGGCCAGATCAGCCCTGTCATAGTAGGCTTAAGGCAGTTCACATGAAGCCCCCTGGGGAGGCTTCTGGGAGTGCTGCCAAGGTCTACCAAATAGGTGACCTCACCCTTTTTCTCCACTATAGTGTAGGGACCACTCCATTTGTCTTGGAGTGCCCTGGGAGCCACAGGCTCTAGGACCCACACTATCTGTCCTAGCTGGTACACAGTTAGAACAGCCTTCTGATCTTGCCACTGCTTTTGCAGTTCTTGGCTGGTCTGAAGGTTTTTAGTGGTCTTTTTCATGCACTCAAACATACCGGATCTGAGGCTAAGCACATAGTTCAAAAATGACTTGTTTAAGGGGCTTGAGAGGTTGCTCCCATCCTTCCCTAGCAAGTGCAAGTGGACCCCTTAGTTGGTGTCCAAATAGAAGTTCAAAGGGGCTGTAGGCCACCCCCTTCTGAGGAACCTCCATGTAAGCAAACAGTAGGCATGTCAATAGGACATCCCATCTCCTTTTTCAGAGAGTTCCATGAGAGGTTTATTCAACCTCTCAACCAAACCAATTTTTTGGGAGTGGTAATGTGTGGTGAACTTGTAAGTAACACCACATTCCTTCCACTTTGAGGTATTCAGGCATGAAGTTTGTACCTCTGTCTGATACCACCTCTTTGGGAAGCCCACCCTGGAGAAGATTCCCAGGAGGGCCTTTGCCACTGCAGGAGCTGTAGTGGTCCATAGATGTATAGGCTCTGGATACTTAGTGACATGGTCCACCACCACCAGTATAAACCTGTTTCCAGAGGCAGGGGGTTTATGGGGCCAACAATATCCACCCCAGCCCTCTCAAAGAGAACCCCCAACCACTGGCAATGGAATAAGGTGGGCCTTTGGTATCTTCAGGCACGTGGGGTCAGTGAAAGTGTGGGACAAGCCTGCCCCTAGTCTTGCTTTGCCTCAAGTAACCTGCCAGGGGTATGTCATGCGCCAGTTTCAACAAAAACTCTCTATATTGCAGAGGTACTACCAACCTCCTGGTGGCACCAGGTTTGGGTTCTTTTGTTTCCGAGTATAGGAGATTGTTCTCCCAGTACACCTTGTGGGTGCCACTGACATCTCTTGCTTCTTGTAGGACATCTTGCTGTCTTAACCCTTCCAGTGTGGGACAGGTATGCTGTGCCATACTGAATTCCTCCCTGGCAGGCTCCCCTGCACCTTTAAGTTCAGCTGTATCAGCTTCAACTCTTCAGGTGTAGGTTCTGCCAAGGGGGGCGGATTCCTCCTCCTCAAAGGGGGAATCCTCACTGGTGGGTGGGGCAGGGGGTAGCTTTTTACCTTTCCTACTCTTAGCTTTAGGAGCCTCTTGGGTCATTGTTCCAGGCTCCAAGATTAATTTCTCTTTTTGCCTTTTGGCGTGAGCCCTGGTCAAAGCAAATATGTGCCCTGTGATGCTCAGCATTGCTGCAAGGGTCTCCAACTCCACTTCAGCCCAAGCTGAAGTCTCCAAGTAATTCCCCAAGAGATGCTCTATAGGTAAGTCTGTGGGCACTACTACTTTCTTTGGACCAGTAACCCCCCCAACTGAGATCAGCAACTGCCATGGGGTGGCAGACAGTGTTGTTGTGGGCGTCAGCCACTTAGTAATGGTGACCAAGTAGGTGTTGCTCAGGGTAAACCAGTTTTTCAGTCACCATAGTGACACTTGCACCTGTGTCCTTGCAGGCCTCTGCCTGAACACCATTTATCAAGGGCAGCTGCATGGACTTACCCATATTGAGGGGACAGGCAGCAAGGGTGGCAAAATCAATGCCCCCGTTCGAGACTAAAACAGCCTCAGTAGTTTCCCTAACTAAGCCATCCCCTACCACACTTCCTAAAGTGAGCCCAACTACACCCTTGGAATGGCTATTACTGCCTGACCCACCACTGCTGTTGTTATTAGGGGCACTAGTGGTAGAGGTGGGGGTTGTAGGGGTGGGTGGCTTGGTACTTTTCTTAGGGCAGGAGCTGTCTCCTGGACTATGGCCCTTTTTCCTATAGACATAGCACCAAAGATTTTGGTAATGGGAAGAGGATTTGGACCCACCCCAGAGGAATTTTGTGGGCCTGATAAAGACTCTTTAGTTTTAGTTTTGTCCCCACCCTTGTCCTGAGACTTACCTGCTTTATTTTTCTTGTCCTTGTTACCACCAGTGTGAGCCTTCCTGCTCACCCTTGTGCTGACCCACTTGTCTGCCTTCTTTCCCAATTCTTGGGGAGTGGTCAGATCTGAGTCTGCCAAGTACTGGTGCTACAAATCAGACACACAGTTGTTCAGTATATGCTCTCTCAGAATCAGATTATATAAGCCCCCACAGTCACTGACTATGCTACCATGTAATCAGCCCTCCAAAGCTTTTTTCAGAGCAGTCCACAAAATCAACCCAATCCTGGGAGGACTCTTTCCTGGTCTCCCTGTACTTGATTCTGTACTGTTCAGTGGAAATACCAAATCCATCTAACAGAGCAGACTTTAAAACTGTGTAATTATCAGCATCCTCCTCTCTGACAGTATGAAGCCTATCCCTGCCCTTGTCAGAGAAAGAGAGAAAAATTATAGCAGCCCACTGTCTCTGGGGGATCCTCTGAACTTTCCAGGCACTTTCCAGAGGAAGTTCTACCAGAGAACAGCTTATGGATGTCATCCCCCACCTTGTATGGGGGAACAACCTTGTTAAGATTTCTGGAATCAAAAGAGTCTTCCCCGACCCTAGATTCCCTGAAACCAAAGCTGCTCCCACCATGCGGTGCTAACGCCAACCCCTGCCTCTCTCTCTCAACTGCCAAGGCCTCCCTATCTAGGAGTAGCTGTTACTGCTGCAGCCTCAGCTTGGCCTCCTCCAGCCTCAGTTTCCTATGTTCTCTATTCAAGGAGTCAACTGCGCCGCCATGGAGGATTCCCCTGGGCAGCGGAAAACCTGCGGTACACCGCCGGTTTTCCGTTTCTGACCGCGGCTGTACCACCGCGGTCAGAATGCCCAAGGGAGCACCGCCAGCCTGTTGGCGGTGCTCCCGCGGTCCCCGGCCCTGGCGGTTTTTACCGCCAGGGTCGGAATGACCGCCTATCTCTTGATCACTCTCCTCCTGGCCACCAGCCTGATCCTGGTCATTTTGGAGAAGTCCCAAGAGTATACTCTTGCTAGGGTTCCTCCCTGTCTTCAATTTCCTACTCTTACACACTTCCCTCAGTTCCTGAAAGGTAAGGTCCTCATAGTGAAAACCCATGTTCTGAGAGGTGCTAGGTACTGAAGACATGTTAGAGTGGTGTAGAGTGTGCTTAACCTCCCTAAATTCTAGTCTTTCTAACAGACGTTAGGAGCAAGGGCTATGCTTAGACCCCTCTACAACCCAAACCCTAGATACTATGGTCCTCATTTCAACCTTGGCGATCGGACGAGGCTGACCGCCAAGGCTGAACCGCTAATTGGCCACCCATGCGACCAGAAACCCGCTGGCTGCATTTGGACCTCCCCGCCGGGCCAGCGGGCGGAAACAGAGATTCTGCCTGCCGGCCCAGCGGGGATGTCGGCCGTAACATTGCAGCTGGCTCCTAATGGATCCGGTGGCAATGTGGCGGTGTGGCGGGTGCAGCAGCACCTGTCGTGCTTTTCACTTTCTGCCAGACAGACAGTAAAAATCGGTACGGGCTGTGCCTGGGGGCCCCTGCAATGCCCATGCCAAGTGCATGGGCAGTGCAGGGGCCCTCAGGGGCCCCGCTACTCCCATTACCGCCAGCCTTTCCATGGCAGTGTCTACCACCATGGACAGGCTGGCAGTAAGGCGAGTCAAAATTCCCAGGGCAGTGCTGCAAGCAGCGCTGCCCTGGCAGATTTTGACCGCCGGAACATCCATGGCGGTAAACCGCCGGAACATCCATGGCGGTAAACCACCGGAACATCCATGGCGGTAAACCTCCAGTCCCGGGGATGTGACCGCGGCGCTACTGCTGCGGTCATAATATGGCGATTCGTACCGCCAGCCTGTTGGCGATACGAACGCCACTTTAACCCTGGCGGTCGGTGAGCACCAGGGTTGTAATGAGGCCCTATGTCCTGATAGTGAAAAGTACTGAGTGACAGAGTGGTAAGGCAATTGCAAGTGCTTATCCACCCATGCACCACCAATATAGGATGCTGGCTGAGTGTGTGGTGGGTAACCAAGGTACTTACACCTTATACCACGTCCAAGTATCCCCTCTTAGTGAAGTGTAGGCAGTGTCTGGAAGCCAGGCTGTCTAGAGGTAGCTGTGGATAAGCAGCCAAAGGCTTATCTAGGAGACATACAAAGCTCATTCAATACCACTGTAGTTGCAAAGCACTTACACACATGAAAGAAAACACTCAGTTTTACAAAAATGAAGGTACTTCGTTTTTGGCACATATTATCACAAATCACTAGACAGGTGACCCACCCTTGGAAGATAAGTAATACACTAAGGCCCTCATTCTGACCCTGGCGGATTGAATCCGCCAGGGCCGAGGGCAGCGAATGCACCGCCAACAGGCTGGCGGTGCATTCATGGGCATTCTGACCGCGGCGGTAACGCCGCGGTCAGAAACGGGAAACCAGCGGTCTCCCGCCGGTTTCCCGCTGCCCATGGGAATCCTCCATGGCGGCGCAGCAAGCTGCGCCGCCATGGGGATTCCGACCCCCTTCCCGCCAGCCTGGTTCTGGCGGTTTACACCGCAAGAACCTGGCTGGCGGGAACGGGTGTCGTGGGGCCCCTGGGGGCCCCTGCAGTGCCCATGCCAATGGCATGGGCACTGCAGGGGCCCCCTAACAGGGCCCCACATTGCTTTTCAGTGTCTGCTTAGCAGACACTGAAAAGCGCGACGGGTGCCACAGCACCCGTCGCACACCTTCCACTCCGCCGGCTCCATTCGGAGCCGGCATCCTCGTGGAAGGCGCTTTCCCGCTGGGCCGGCGGGCGATCTTTTGCAGATCGCCCGCCGGCCCAGCGGGAAAGTTGAAATGCCCCCGCGGTCTTCTGACCGCGGGGCGGTGTTTGGGCGGTTTCCGCCCGGCGGGCGGCGTCCGCCGCCCGTCCGGGTCGGAATGAGGCCCTAAATGTATACACTAACAATCAGAAATAGTCATAGAAAAGGTTAGAAAACAGTAATAACCAATAGTGACCCTATGGGGAGCACAAATCATGTACTAAAAAAATGGAATGCAAACTAGGTACCCCCTCATGGGTAAATAATATGTGTAGAGGGGAACTGGGGGTATTAGTAAACCACAAAGGTAAATAAGACAGTACATCCCAGTGACTGGGAACGCAGGAGTAAAACATTGGATTTTCCCCAAATCACCCAAAAGGAGGAAAAGAAGAACAAGAAACACCCAGAGAAGAGACTGCAAGTAAACCAGTGGTTGATTCCTGAAGAAAGAAGACCTGTGGAGAGAGGGAGCTAAGTCCAAGAGTTACAGTGGAGTCCAGGAGGAGTAGGAGGGACTATCCACCCAGGTGTGGATGCAGAAGTTGGTTGACGGTTCTGAAGCCCAGGAGCCTGTGAAGAGTTCCAGATGGATGCAGAAGATGTTCCATGACAACTGACAAGAGGCAGAAAATGGGGGTAACCATTGTAGGAGGCTGGCCTGGCTTATAGTGGGTACCTGATGGGACGTACACCTTGTGCCAGGTCCAGTTATCCCTTATTAGTAGATTAGTAGTGTTCTTGCAGCTTAGGCTGATAGAGGTAGCTATAGCAGAGCAGCTTAGGCTTAACTAGGAGACATGGAAAGCTCCTACTATACCACTTATATCATATAGGTACTATATCATAAGAAACACAATACTCAGGGTTACTAAAACTAAAGGTAGTTTATTTTAGTGACAATATGCCAAAAATATCTCAGAGGATATTCTCCCTTAGGAGGTAAGTGAAATACATAAAATATACACACAAACTAAAATCAGGTAAGTAAAAAGTTAGAAAAATACACTGTAGAATACAATAGGATGGTATAGGCCTAGGGGCAACACAAACCATATACTCTGAAAGTGGAATGCGAACAACAACTGGACCCCTAGGGTAGTGTAGTGTGTAGAGGGTCACTGGAAGTGTAAGAAAACACTAAGGGTGTCCAAGGTACCCCACCCCAAGACCCTGGAAAGTAGGAGTAAAGTACTAGTATTTCCCCAGAAACACACTAAACTCATGATAGAGGATTTTGTAAAGACCACAACAGACTGCAATGCACAGAAGATTGGTTCCTGGACCTGAGGACCTGTAAAGGGAGGGGACCAAATCCAAGAGTTGTAAAAGTGTCCGGGGGGGAGGGGGGGCAGAAGCCCACTAAACCCCAGATGAAGGTCCAAAATGGCTGCCTCCAGATGGAAAAAGCTGAAGATTCTGCAACAACGAAAGGTGCTAGGAACTTCTCCTTATTGCAGAAGATGTCCCACTGAGGGCTGGAGGATGCAGAGTTGTTTCTTTGGCAAAAGACTGCAAACAAGCCTTGCTAGCTGCAAGGGTTACAGTTAAAGAAAAAGGGTGCTGGCCGGGCCCAGGAAAGACCAGGATGTTGCCACTTGGGAGATGAGACAAAGGGGGCCCTCCACAATGTAGAGAGCCCATGCACAAGAAGGTAGCACCCACAGAAGCACTTGAACTAGGGTTCAAGAAGTCTGAACATGGCAGTCATCTCAACACTGCAAAAGAGAGTCCCACGAAGCCGGAGGTCAACTCAGGGAGTTGAGCAATGCAGGACAGAGTGCTGGGGACCTGGGCTTGGATGGGCACAGAGGATTCCATGGAAATGTGCACAGGAGCCCTAGCAGCTGCAGTTAACATGGTGAACAGGATTACTGTCTGGAGAGGGGAGGCAAGGACTTACCTCCTCCAAATTTGGACAGTTGGACCACTGGACAATCTGTGTCACTTGGGTCCACCACCTGTGTTCCAGGGGCCATTCTCGTCAGGATGAGAGGGGTCCCAGAGTACTGGTGATGCTGAAGTTTGGTGCCTGCTGAAGCAGGGGGAAGATTCAGTTGACCCACAGGAGATTTCTTTGTTGCTTCCAGTGCAGGATGAAGGCAGGCAGTCCCTAAAGCATGCACCACCAGGAAACAGTCAAGAAAGCCGGCAGGATTAGGTGCTAAAATGTTGCTGGTAGTCTTCTTGCTACTTTGTTGCAGTTTTGCAGGCATCCTGGAGCAGTCATCAGTCGATCCTTGGCAAAAGTCAAAGAGTGGGATGCCGAGTTGCAAGTTGTTATCTGACGAAATGCCCAAAGGAGAGACACTAAATAGCCCTCAGAGGAGGATTGGCCACTGTAGGAGGCTGGCCTGGCTTGTAGTGTGTACCAAGGGGTACTTACACTCTGTACCAGGACCAGTTATCCCTTATTAGTGGAGAAGAGGTGTTTCTAGCAGCTTAGGCTGATAGAAGGTAGCTATAGCTGAGCAGCTTAGGCTGAACTAGGAGACATGCAAAGCTCCTACTATACCACTGGTGTCATATGCACAATATCATAAGAAAACCCAATACACAGATATACTAAAAACAAAGGTACTTTATTTTTATGACAATATGCCAAAGTATCTCAGTGAGTACCCTCAGTATGAGGATGCCAAATATAAACAAGATATATGCACACAAATACCAAAAATATGCAGTAATAGCAAAAGAAAGTAATGCAAGCAATGTAGAATGACAGTAGATTGCAATAGGAGCACATAGGTATAGGGGCAACACAAACCATATACTCTAGAAGTGGAATGCGAACCACGAATGGACCCCAAACCTATGTGAGCTTGTAGAGTGTCGCTGGGACTGTAAGAAAACAGTGAGGGTTAGAAAAATAGCCCACCCCAAGACCCTGAAAAGTAGTTGTAAAGTGCACCTATATTCCCCAGAGAGCATAGAAGTCGTGATAGGGGAATTCTGCAAGGAAGACCAACACCAGCAATGCAACAAAGGTGGATTTCTGGATGAGAGTGCCTGTGGAACAAGGGGACTAAGTTCAAGAGTCACGACAAAGTCGAGATTGGGCAGATGGCCAGGAAATGCCAGCTGAGGGTGCAAAGAAGCTACCACCGGATGGTAGAAGCTGTGGATTCTGCAAGAACGAAGAGGACTAGGAACTTCTCCTTTGGAGGATGGATTTCCCACATCGTGAAGAATCTTGCAGAGGTGTTCCCACGCAGAAAGACTGCAAACAAGCCTTGCTAGCTGCAAGGGTTGCTTTTAGGGTTTTTGGATGCTGCTGTGGCCCAGGAGGGACCAGGATGTCGCCACTTGCGTGAGGAGACAGAGAGGGTGCCCAGCAAGACAGGGAGCCCTCACAGAAGCAGGCAGCACCCGCAGAAGTACCAGAACAGGCACTACGAAGAGGAGTGAACTGGAGCTCACCCGAAGTCACAAAAGGAGATCCCACGATGCCAGAGGACAACTCAGGAGGTTGTGCACTCCAGGTTAGAGTGTCGGGGACCAAGGCTTGGCTGTGCACAAAGGAAATCCTGGAAGAGTGCACAGGAGCCGGAGTAGCTGCAAATCACATGGTACCCAGCAATGCAGTCTAGCGTGGGGAGGCAAGGACTTACCTCCACCAAACTTGGACTGAAGAGTCACTGGACTGTGGGAGTCACTTGGACAGAGTTGCTGAGTTCCAGGGACCACGCTCGTCATGCTGAGAGGGGACCCAGAGGATCGGTGATGCAGTTCTTTTGGTGCCTGCAGTTGCAGGGGGAGGATTCCGTCGTCTTACGGGAGATTTCTTCGCAGCTTCTAGTGCAGAGAGGAGGCAGACTACCTCCACAGCATGCACCACCAGAAAAACAGTCGAGAAGGCGGCAGGATCAGCGATACAAGGTTGCAGTAGTCATCTTTGCCACTTTGTTGTGGTTTTGCAGGCGTCCTGAGCAGTCAGCGGTCGATTCCTTGGCAGAAGGTGAAGAGAGAGATGCAGAGGAACTCTGATGAGCTCTTGCATTCGTTATCTAAATAATTCCCCAAAGCAGAGACCCTAAATAGCCAGAAAAGGAGGTTTGGCTACCTAGGAAGGAGGATAGGCTAGTAACACAGGTAAGAGCCTATCAGGAGGAGTCTCTGATGTCACCTGCTGGCACTGGCCACTCAGAGCAGTCCAGTGTGCCAGCAGCACCTCTGTTTCCAAGATGGCAGAGGTCTGGAGCACACTGGAGGAGCTCTGGGCACCTCCCCTGGGAGGTGCAGGTCAGGGGAGTGGTCACTCCCCTTTCCTTTGTCCAGTTTCGCGCCAGAGCAGGGCTGGGGGATCCCTGAACCGGTGTAGACTGGCTTATGCAGAGATGGGCACCATCTGTGCCCATCAAAGTATTTCCAGAGGCTGGGGGAGGCTACTCCTCCCAGCCCTGACACCTTTTTCCAAAGGGAGAGGGTGTAACACCCTCTCTCTGAGGAAGTCCTTTGTTCTGCCTTCCTGGGCCAAGCCTGGCTGGACACCAGGAGGGCAGAAACCTGTCTGAGGGGTTGGCAGCATCAGCAGCTGCAGTGAAACCCCGGGAAAGGTAGTTTGGCAGTACCCGGGTCTGCGCTAGAGACTCGGGGGATCATGGAATTGTCTCCCCATTTCCAGAATGGCATTGGGGTGACAATTCCATGATCTTAGACATGTTACATGGCCATGTTCGGAGTTACCTTTGTGACGCTATACATAGGTAGTGACCTATGTATAGTGCACGCGTGTAATGGTGTCCCCGCACTCACAAAGTCTGGGGAATTTGCCCTGAACGATGTGGGGGCACCTTGGCTAGTGCCAGGGTGCCCACACACTAAGTAACTTAGCACTCAACCTTTACCAGGTAAAGGTTAGACATATAGGTGACTTATAAGTTACTTAAGTGCAGTGGTAAATGTCTGTGAAATAACATGGATGTTATTTCACTCAGGCTGCAGTGGCAGGCCTGTGTAAGAATTGTCAGAGCTCCCTATGGGTGGCAAAAGAAATGCTGCAGCCCATAGGGATCTCCTGGAACCCCAATACCCTGGGTACCTCAGTACCATATACTAGGGAATTATAAAGGTGTTCCAGTATGCCAATGTGAATTGGTGAAATTGGTCACTAGCCTGTTAGTGACAATTTAGAAAGTAAAGAGAGAGCATAACCACTGAGGTTCTGGTTAGCAGAGCCTCAGTGAGACAGTTAGTCATCACACAGGGAACACATACAGGGCACACTTATGAGCACTGGGGCCCTGGCTGGCAGGGTCCCAGTGACACATACAACTAAAACAACATATATACAGTGAAATATGGGGGTAACATGCCAGGCAAGATGGTACTTTCCTACAGCCACCTAATCAGGTAAGCACCTATCAGGAGAGGTCTCTGACGTCACTTGCTGGTGCTGGCCACTCAGAGGCCTCCAGAGTGCCCTCACACCTCTGGATCCAAGATGGGAGCGGTCTTTGACACACTGGAGGACCTCTGGGCACCACGCCTGGGGTGGTGATGGACAGGGGAGTGGTCACTTCCCTTTCCTTTGTCCATTTTCATGAGCAGGGACTGGGGGTTCCCTGAACCAGTGTACACTGGCTTATGCAAGGAGGGCTGCATCTGTGCCCTTCAAAGCATTTCCAGAGGCTGGGAGAGGCTACTCCTCCCCAGCTCTTAACACCTATTTCCAAAGAGAGAGGGTGCAACACCCTCTCTCAGAGGAAATTCTTTGTTCTGCCTTCCTGGGACTGAGCTGCCCAGACACCAGGAGGGCAGAACCCTGTCTGTGGGGTGGCAGCAGCGGTAGCTGCAGAGAAAACCCCAGAGAGCTGGCTTGGCTCCGTAGTGACGCCCCGGGGATGCATGGGATTGGTACCCCAATACCAAATTTGGCATGGGGGGACAATTCCATGATCTTACCAATGTTACATGGACATATTTGAAGTTACCATTGTGAAGCCACATATAGGTATTGACCTATATGTAGTGCACAAGTGTAATGGCGTCCCTGCACTCACAAAGTCCAGGGAAATGGCCCTGAACTATGTGGGGGCACCTTTGCTAGTGCAAGGGTGACCCCACACTTAGTCACTTTGCACCTAACCTTCAGCAAGTGAAGGCTAGACATATAGGTGACTTATAAGTTACTTAAGTGCAGTGAAAAATGGCTGTGAAATAACGTGTGCGTTATTTCACTCAGGCTGCAGTGACAGTCCTGTGTAAAATTTGTCTGAGCTCACTATTGGTGGCAAAATAAATGCTGCAGCCCTTAGGGATCTCATGGAACCCCAATACCCTGGGTACCCAGGTACCATATACTAGGGAAATATAAGGGTGTTCCAGTGTGCCAATTAGAATTGGTAAAAATGGTCACTAGCCTATAGTGACAATTATAAAGGCAGAGAGAGCAGAAGTACTGAGGTTCTGGTTAGCAGAGCCTCAGTAACACAGTTAGTCACTACTCAGGTACACACATTCAGGCCACAAACTATGAACACTGGGGTCCTGGCTAGCAGGATCCCAATGAGACAGGCAAAAACAAACTTACATACATGTAAAAATGTGGGTAACATGCCAGGCATGATGGTACTTTCCTACAACCATGCCAAGAAAGAGGTCACTTTCCTACACTATACTTTTGTGTGACTTTATTTTATACAACACCTCTGCATCAGAACCTCTGCTGAGGCTTCTGCCAAGCTGACACTTCCCTGTATTTCCATTATTTCCTATATTTCCTGAGAGATAATTAGGATTTCATATAGCTTAGCTTAGTTTACGGTACAAGGATTAACTTAGTTACTCCAATGATTAGGCAAGAGGTCTGCAACTTTTATAGAGTCCATCAGATCATGTTTCTCATCTTTTGTATTGCCGCAACAGAAGATCTGAATGCCTTATTTGTGTACGATGTAATCTCATTCAACGCCTTACTTCTTTTTTTGGCGAATCTGTTCTTTTATAGCATGCTTCTGAGATTCATTTACTCACGTTTTGCCCTTAATTGATAATAAACTTTTGAACCTTACCCTCCACCTCCAGGATTTAATGTGTGACCAAATAGATTACACTGTTAATTGATTTGAAGTGTTGATTTTAGCTCCCCTTTACCCATCAAGACTTCTAAAAAGGTCTTTCAGAAGAAGAGAAGCAAGAATATGGGTGGCCCTGAGCATGACACCAGAGTAAGATTGGTTAAGATCCCAAAGTAAAGGGAGATAGAACCCCTTATTCTAGAATAATTAGTCCCTAGAGCCCAGTCCTTACTGTCCATGTCAAGAATTTGGGGGATCAGCAGAGTTCAGAGATTCAGGTGAGTGATGTATCAGAAGTGGAGGAGTGAGTATTAATACTGTCATAAATTGCAGTTGTTCATGCTCAGCTTGCAGAGCTTTGTGGAGTTTGTAAGGTGTTTTGCAGTTTGTTTTGAATGTTGTGTGAGTGTGATGTTTTAGTAAAAGAAGTGGAAGTTGATATTGGGTCTGGTGTGATCTAAGATACCCAGATAGTGTTAAAAAGTATAGCAGACACTATATTGTCATTGCCTGCTAAGTTTGGTGGTGTGTGTCGTGAGACGTTGATAGTGACTCATATCTGTGCAAGTATGTGAGGCGGTTGGTAAAGTGGATACTAATGTACAGGGTGAATCTGTTCTAATCAGAATGGTACCCCACAGGTCAAGTTTGCATTTGAAGTGCTGGTTGATTCTTGTGTGACTGAATACTGTCAATTATTTAGTGCGCAGACAAAGGTTATTTGAATTGTATTTTGTTGCCTGCGTTTGATGCTGAGAAGAGTGCGTGCATGCAGATTGTAAACGAGGGTGAGTTGCTTCAAGTAGCGAGAGTGATGTCACTGTGTGCCATTTGTTGTTGCTGCTGAACAAGGAATTGTGAATATTTTCCTGGTATGGAACAAAATTCTATCTGTAATTATTGATATTTGGTTGAAAGATGAGTTGTTTCAAGTTAATACAAGATTTGTTTAGATGAGATGTGCTTTTACCTAGCACAGCAGGAGAAGAGGCATCTCCCAAAGATAATGCAGACCATTATATGGCAATAAATGTAAGGCTCCACACATGTATTTGGCTTAGTCAGTGGGACAAGATCACAGAAAAGGAAGGTGCATCGAAGATTCCACAATACAGCACATTTAATTTGAGGATCATTGCAAACTTGAGGAGAGTGTTATACAAGATGAAACCATTTCCCAGATATATACAGTATGAGGAGCTTAAACCTTGGGAATGTGCTGCTCATGCTAGAGAGAAAGAAACGTAGCAGGGAAGAGCTTAAAAAACAGTACACATATATGCTATTGCCAGCTGGGATACTGAACAAAAGAAATGGAGAACTGACATGATAGAAGGAGTTAGATTGTACCCAGCATTAACAAGCAAATTATTCGAGAGAGAGAGGAAAAGAAAAAGGGTAAGAAAGCAAAGAATGGAAAGCAAAAAAATGCAGATGATATGAATGATATCAGTGACAGTGATTCCGGTGACAGCTTTTTGGATATATTATTGTCAGAACATCGACCCCCAAATAATGGGACCTGGGTAGAGGGAGGAGATAGTATAATTGGTGGTCGGAAGATTGGATTAGCTACTGCCCCAATAAATGTGAATCCTAATCCAGTGGATGTTATTCCATTGAATGTACCTCATGAACCGATGGAAGAAGGTTCAGGAATTTGTGTTTCTGAAAACTCTATTGCCACAAACACTGCTGATGCTCTTACTGTCCCAGATACTATTGGTCCTGTGGTCCCTATGTATAAACCTGATTTCCCAGGAAAGACAATTTATAATTTGGTTGTCACTGATGCAGCAGGTGCTTTAGGTAATGCTGCAGCAAGTCCTGATAAGAGATGATGTGTTCCTCTAGTACCATCACACACAAGTGAATGCTGATTGAACTTTTGGATCTTTCAGTGTGCAGTTCCATAGGTACATATCAGTGAATGCCAACTTCTGGTACACCCATATGGGAGCTACCTTCAAATTCCAGTAATGGTGCCCATTGAGGTAGGAATATGCCTAGGGTTCCTGTGGTGTCATGGAGTCTCAGTGCTAAGGAAATAGATGAGTAGTTTAAGGCTTTTAATACCAATACTTCTTTGAATGACAGCATGAGGGAATGATTCAGTCACCTGGGAGAGAGAACCTGGTGGATGTGATCAACCTGAATGAGCTGGATGAGATGATTAGTAGGAATCTTGAAATGACTCATTTAGAAAATGAGCCTGTGTTCATGAGTAAGGATGTTACCAGGCGTGCAGGACAAGTTTATGACAAATTATCTGAGTAGGCTCAAAGATGTGCAATAGACTTGAATAAGACATTGCAACAAATTTACTGTGTATAACTTAATGAGGAAGACATAACCTTATGAGAACTTCAGGGATAAAAATCCAAATTAAAATGCTGATTCAGAGCATTCAGAAATGGAATGAGCTAGGTAAGTGGGAAAGTCGGTGGGTGAGAAAGAAAGAACCAAAGAAACAGAAAGGGGAACCACCATCTCCTCTAGCGGGATAGAGGAGTGCACCAAATTTCACATTGAGAGAAGTGCCTGGTGGAGATTATGTTCATGTGCCTTAGAGTAGAAGTGATCTTGCGTCATTCACCAACAACTTTCCAAAGCTTAGGGAAAAGCCAGTGGAGTGGTACAAGCAAGTTCAGAAATTTGTGAAGATCTCACAAATGTGGGTCAGTTTAAAAATTCTGTTCAATATTTTGTTTTCAAGTGACTTGTGGGAAGAATGAAAGACAGCTGTTGAATAACCTCAGTCAGAACTGCTTGGGAGCCCAGTGATGAAAGGCTCTTCGTCATTGGTGATGAAAAAGTATCAGCAAGGTGAAGACATTCTTGAAGTCAAAGGTGTCACCGAAAGATATTGATTTGGATCAAAATTGACAGAAGACTCAAGAACCTAAAGTGTTGACTCACCCCTATTATGAGTGACTATTGCAGACCTTCCAGCAGTATAGTGAAATGGAGATACTTGAGCCCAAGGATATGGGGCATTTATTGTTGAGGTTTGTGACAGAATTCAGAATGCATTTCAAGCCAGCAATCCCTCCAATAGTTCTCTATGTTTGAGACATTTCATTTTATGGCTCAGATCAGTCAGCTTGCCGATGCCTGAGAAGGTAGGAAGATTGCATATTTGGCCCAGTCTTGGAGGTAGACCAGAGTGGTCAATTGATAGATGGTGAAGTGAATGGCCACCCAATGTCATTTTTGATTGACACTATTTCTACCCATTCAATTCTGAGAACAGTCGAGGTCCCAAACCTACTCCTCTTGTGAAAAATGATCCACATTACAGGAGGTGTGAATAAACAAAGGACAACCCAAGAAATGACAGAAGTGCCTGTGAGAATAGGGCCCTTTGAAAAGAATCACTGATTTGCAGTGTTTGATTCCAGTCCAGTGAGTCCCTTGGGAGAGACCTCCTTTGCAAGTTAAACTGTGTCATCTATTCTACACCGAAAGGCATAGAAATGCAAGCGCATGATGAGGATGTTGCCTTCACATTAGTGAATGATATTTCTTACAGTACAAAGTTTACCATGCTGACCATTGATGATTTACCATGAGACCTTCAAGATGCACTCAGATCTGAGATTTGGGACTTTTTCAGGAAATGACGTTTGTTTGATCAACGGTGTTGAACCTATTCAAATCACAGTAAAGCCAAATATTTAATTCCAGGAACACCCAACAAAATTAAACACCCAAACAATTTGTGGGATAGATTCAACAAGGGATCCTGAAGGAGATTATAGGAGGTCCAAGCATTTCACAGATTATGGTGTTGTATAGCTATTTTAGCCATATTTTAGACTCGCTGTTTCAGCAAACTAGGCCTGCCATTGTGCACTTTCACCTAGGTAACTTTTATTCAGCATCTCTTTATTTTTATAGCATTAGCCACATGTGTGCTGTTGTTTTAGGCTCTCTATATAGTTGTTATTTCACCTAGGAAAGCATCATGTTGTTAACATTGCACTTTGTGCTTTCCTCAAGGCTGCAGTTAGATAGGGTTGTCGGCAAAAGTGGTACGCTGTGTCTCCAACATTCGTAGAAACATACATATTCATATGTGGGGATCCTTTCTTGGAACATCAGTTGTTTTATTATAAAACACTTCTCTGTCTCATACACATTAGAGAGAGATTCCAGCCAGATGACATTGACTGCATGCTGATTGCTGAATGTCTGCACTACAGCTGCTTGCTTAGACTGCCAAATCCCTGGCCTATATGGGGACAGTGTCTTGCTAGACAACAGGCTTCCTTGCTCAGGTATTGAGGATGATGTCTTCCCAGGGGGGAAACCTGAAGGGGGGATTAGGGCTTATCATGCTTTGCTCTAACCTAGCTTAGGTAGGAAACAAATATATTATTCCTAGTGACAGTATGGTGGGACTGTTTTTGTGTTTCACTCTCTTTGTCACAATTTTGCTTCTAGTGGACTTTATCATCCTAGTTATTGCAATACATACCATTTTATCTAACATGCAGTTACTTCAATAAACCTTGTTCAACTATACTCTGTTTCTGTTTTGTCTGTGTGAGACTAATGTAACTAAGGGAAAGGGATGATATCTGATCGACCACGATTCCCCTGAGGAGTCCTCTCTGCCATGCACTTGGTTGCCCCAATCATCCCCGCTCTTGGGTGGAGCTGAGGCACTGCTAGTTGGCTGGAAAACTAAGATTAGGCCGACAGGGGTCACATGGTTTGGGATTGTACTCGGTACCCTACAATTCAGGTGATTCTGCCTCCGAAATCAAGCAGTCTCGGTAGGATAATGAGAACCTAAATGACAATGGGCTTACAGAAGCCAAGTGGAAAATATTGCATTGTTCAGGATTTGCAAAAAGTGCACAACATTGTTGTTTCCTGTTGTCCCATGGTACAGAAGCCAACTGTGATTTTGTTTCAGGTTCCATGTGAGGTCAAGTGGTTCAAGGTTTAATGATTTGTGCCAGGCTTTCTTTTCTATACCATTGCATGAGGACAGTCAGTTCCTCTTCACATTTGAGTATGGCAGTCATGTTTTTGTATGATGTCTAGTATCACAAATGTATACTGAGAGTCCATCCATCTTTAACCAGATTCTTAAGAAGAATCTGGAGTCCCTGATTATGTCTTGCAACTCAGTTCTAGTCCAATATACCAAAGATCTGCTGTTGGCATCGAACACTCAAGAAGCCTGTAAACAAGATACCATTGCATTGCTGAATCAGCTGGCAGAAAATGGACATAAAGGCCCTCATTATGACATTGGCGGTAAATGCCGCTTACCGCTGTGCTGACAGCTGTCAACCTACCACTGCGTTGGCGAATATACGTTCACCATATTATGACACATACACACCAATCCTACAGAATACAGCCAGAACAACACTGAGACAACTAGGCACACACACACCCCTCACACCCATATACCCCTCACACACTCCACATCACACAACCCAACATATTACCCAACACACCCTCACCAACACACATCACATAACACTCATGGCACCACAAAAGCACCCCCGTTTCACTGAGGAGGAGTTGAGGGTCATGGTGGAGGAAATCGTCAGGGTAGAGCCACCACTCTTTGGAGCACAGGTGCTGCAGATCTCAATAGCAAGGAAGATGGAGCAATGGCAGAGAATCGTGGACAGAGTCAACAGCATGGGACAGCATCCAAGAACTAGGGACGACATCAGGAAGAGGTGGAACGACCTACGGGAGAAGGTACGTTCCATAACAGCAAGACACCAGCATTCTATACAGAGGACTGGCGGTGGACCCTCACCTCCTCCCACACAACTCACAGTATGGGAGGAACAGGTACTGTCAATACTGCATCCTGAGGGACTGACCGGAGTTGGAGGAGGTCTGGACTGGTAAGTCAACTTTTAACAATTATCACCCCTCATACCTGCATGCCATCAGAAACCCTCACTCCCATCACTCCACTCGATCCCACACACTCCACCATCACATCACACTAATCCCAATGCCAAGCACTGCATTGTATCCATGCATGAACACCCCTCCCAGCCCTGCATGGACACTCATCACCAAAGCATGCACAGCATAGGGAAACTATCATAACCACTATACACCAACATACACAAGCAAACGCTGGCAGGGGAACAACAACCTTGGAGGGGAAGCTACAGAAGTACAAATTTCAGACACCTGAAGCATAATACATGATTTAAATCCCCACAGATACCCCAGCCAATGTCACTGGAGAGAGGAGGTGCCACCACTATCCAGTCCCCCAACAGAAGAGGCCCACAGTGATGACAGTAACTCTGGACTTCAGTATCTGGATGAGCTACCTGGCCCATCAGGGACCACTGGTTAGTCGGTCACCCAAGCCCAGTCACAGACCACCACAGAGCCTCCCCCATTAGGATCCAACACCACAGCACCCACCCAGCGTACCCACACCTCTACCCCCAGGACACATCAATCAGCAGTGTGCATACCTGTACAGGGACACCAGGACACACTTCGCCCACAAGACAATCAGGGACCTGGGGTCAGTGGCAGTGGGCACACAGTTCAGGGGACAGAGGCACAGGCCAACAGGGTCACTGGGAGGACTGCTGTACACCAGGGGGAGGACAGGACTGGGGATCTGACTCTCCAGGACATGATGGGCCAAATCCTAGACAACGTGCATGATAACAGGCGGCTGCAGGAGGGACAGTATCATGGGATCAGGAGGGACTTGCAGGCCATTAACAACACCCAGATCTCCATAGACGGGGTGCTGGCAGACATGGCCAACATCATGAGGGAGGCAGTGTCACACCAGCGGACCCCTACCACTAGCCAGTCATCTGAACAGCCCTCCACTTCCGCGGCTGCTAGTGGCCAGGAGGACCCGCCACAGGACCAACAGGCCACCAGTATCTCTCCCCCTGCAAAAGGTGAACCACCCCGCAAATGTTCCATGCGAACCAGACAGAAGCCAGAGACACTTGCCAAGACCACTGCCAGGAAATGAGACTCTATTGATTGTTCCCTTGTGTCCCACTCTGTCACCTTGTCCACCTTGAACTGCCATTGCTCCCCTTCCTATGTCCCCATGTACACTGCACCTATGCTACAGACTGGAACAGTACCCTAGATTTTCCTCCATCATCACCCCACTCCATTGCACTTTACCCTCTATATTTTAGCACTACAATAAACACCCTTGTATAAAACTGGAATACCAGTATTTCACACAGCTACAGCCACTGCAAATGAACTGTACATTGAAAGAGCATAGAATGTAGCTAGCTGTTGTGATCATATCAGGAGAATGTGTCATATCACCAACATCTGCAAAATGAATATCCAGAGGTAACAGTAAGTAGAGCAAAGAAGTGGGTAATGACAGCATAGCAATGCCACACAGAATACACCAATAGTCATAGAAATGTGAAGTTGCACTGTCTCACCTGTGTGTCATTGGAAGTACTGACGTATCAAAGATGTTCTGTTGTCCACATCCTTATCCTCTGCCTCCTCATCCTCACTGTCCTCAGGTTCTACTGCTGCCACAGGGGCATCTCCATTCCCTCCTCCTGCAGAAAAGGTACATGGCATCTGAGAGCCAGGTTGTGCAACATGCAGCATGCAACTACTATCTCGCAGACCTTCTTGGGTGAGTAGCACAGGGATCCACCTGTCAGATGGAGACACTTCAACCATGCCTTCAGGAGGCCAAAGGTCCTTTCAATGATCCTTCTGGTTTGCCCGTGTGCCTCATTATAAGGTTCTTCTGCCCGTATCCCGGCATTCCTCACAGGGTTCAGCAGCCATTATAGGTTTGGGTAACTAGAGTCACCTGCAAATATTGAGTGACAACATTTAGCCACACACTATCCTATATGGCCAACACCATAGGCATACACCAACAAATACTGGATAAGAAACAGGGCTCAACTATTAGCCACCCCCTGTGCCTCTGCAGTTAGGACATCACATTTGGGATGCTGGTATTCCTTAGAACAAACGCATCATGCACTGACCCAGGATACTTAGCATTGGCGTGGGAGATATACTTGTCCGCCAAGCACACCATCTGCACATTCATGGAGTGGAAACTCTTACGATTCCTGAACACCCGTTCATTCTGGCGGGCGGTATAAATGCAATATATGTTCTGTCAGTCACATCAAGTACATTGGGGATATGTCCGATTGCATAGAATCCAGCCTACATAGTGGCCAAATCCTCAACCTGGGGGAAACCAATGTAGCTGCACATGTGTTTTATCAGGGCAGACAACACTCTTGTTAGCATGTTTGAGAACATTGGCTGTGACATTCCTGCTGCGAAGCCCACTGTCACTTGAAAAGAACCAGTTGCCAGGAAATGGAGCACTGATAGCACTTGCACAAGAGGGGGGATCCCAGTGGGGTGACGGATAGCAGATATCAGGTCAGGCTCCAATTGGGCACACAGCTCTGTGACTGTAGCCCTGTCCAGTCTATAGGTGAGTATTATGTGCCTGTCCTCCAGTGTAGCCAAGTCCCCCAGGGGTCTGTACACGGGAGTATGTCTCCATCTCGTATTCATCCGCAGAGGTAGGTATCTAAGGGACACAAGAGTGAGTAGGCTGTCACAAACTGAACAATGGAGCACCAACAGCAGTCCGCAATGTGCAAACATGCTATGGGACAGTGTAATTATAGAAGTATGTGCATATTTATCCTGTGAAGCAGCAATAATCGATAGGACTGTTCACCCCCCTGAATTGGGGACTGCCTGTCCTGGGTGTAAGGCCAGGTGGAAGTGAGTTAATGCCGCCTACGTTGGGCGCCGTGATGGTCATTAACCCCTGTGCAATTCCTCATTGGTTAATATTGGGACCTATGATGTACAGTGGCCAATGGTGATCTACGCTGGCGGTGACGGTATGCACTGTCGCGGACGTGATCGCCATTTTGTATCTGATTTCTCACTTGTTTCCTGACATTCCATAGGAGAGGACCTTCACTGCATGTGCTGCTGTGACCTATGTCTGGAACCTGCCATGGCCTGTGTGACCGCGCAGAGTCCCAGCCTTCACTTCTGAGGAGTTGGAGTGACTGGTGGATGGGGTCCTACCCCAGTACGGACTGCTGCATGGACCTCCAAACCAGCAGGTGAGTACACTGTGTGTAGGATGCATGTGGCATGAATACATTAAGTTGTGTGTGAAGACCTTGTGTAAGGGGTATGGGTGGATGTCCTCTTGGCTGTGTATATGTTGTGGGCTGGGCTATGTGTGTGTCAATGGTGATGCAAAAGGGTATGGTGGGGAATTTGTGTGACAGGCTGGACTGTTTGTTTAATGGTGTTCTCCTGTCTGTATTGGCTCAGCAGGTCAGCGCCCATGAAAAGAAGGGAATATGGGATGGTGTTCTCCTATCTGTATTGCCTCAGGAGGTCAGCGCCCATCAAACGAAGGGAATATGGCATGCCATTGCCAAGGAGGAGCGGACCCTGGGGGTCTATGACAGGTGGAGCACCCACTGTCGCAAACGGTGGGAGGACCTGAAAGGCTGGGCATAGAAGACTGCGGAGGCCCATCCGGGAATGGCCTCCCAACGAGGATGGGGTGCCCGTCGGACTCTGACCCCCCTGATGGCCTGCATACTGGCGGTGGCCTACACTGAGCTGGATAAGCGATTGATGCCATCAAAACAGCCACAAGGGGGTGAGTATAGTGGCTATCATTAAAACTGGCTGGTGGGGTGGAATCCGGACGGTAGTTGTGTGTCCTTGGGTGCCCCTTGGCCAGGTCAGAAATAGCAGTGTAGGTCCTCCGGTGGCTAAGGTTTTAAATGTGAAATACAGCTTACGTAGCTTGTTAGTATTCACTCCTGGACAGGGCAGCGTGGGTCCCAGGTGTGCTGCAGTTGGCAGTGCGTGCCCCTCCTCATTCCCTGGTGACTAGCCATTTCACTGGTAGTGCCATGCATATTGCGTAGGCCTGTTCCCTGTGTGTGAGGGTGCTGTGTACACCAACTGTGGTGTTGGTGCAGTCATTGACCCTGTGTATTCTTTGTCTCTCTTCCCCCTTTCTTGTTTTGTCATCCTGCCCTCATGTGCATTAGCATCATATGGTGGAGGAGCGGAGGCACCAGTGACAGAGGGATCTGCATCCCACGGGACCCTGGAGTCCACCAACATTGA
The DNA here is from genome assembly GCF_031143425.1 of Pleurodeles waltl. Lineage (NCBI taxonomy): Eukaryota > Metazoa > Chordata > Amphibia > Caudata > Salamandridae > Pleurodeles > Pleurodeles waltl. Next base: position 113,295,075 of record NC_090440.1, on the reverse strand, counting down.
GGGCACCAGTGGGAGGGCGAGGGGAGCACCATGGCAGGGACTGGAGGAGACAACATAGACCCTGAAATCTCCTCCGATGGGAGCTCCCTGGTGGTGGTGGACACCCTAGCTGCAGGTATAGCTGCCACCCTCATACCAGCACTGCCCTCCCAGTAGCCTCTCAGCGAGTTGCCCATGCCCGCTCACCCAGGAGGGTAGGCATCTCTTCACCCCAGGCACCTCAGGCCCTGCCCCAGTGAGCCATGCTGCTCTGATTGTGGAGGCTATTGAACTCCTAAGATCCATCTCTGTAGGGCAAACAACCATTGTGAATGTCATCCAGGGGCTGTCAGCCCAGATGGATCAATCAAATGCATTCCTGGAGGGTATTCACAGTGGATTGGCAGTGCAACAGAGATTGATTCAGGCTCTGGCCTCCTCTCTGATGGCAGCCATTGTCCCTGTTTCAATCATCCCCCCTCCAACTTCCACTTCCCAGTCCCATTCTCCTCAACCCCAACCCATCCCAAGCACACAGCCAGACAAGCATGCACTCAAGGCAACACCCAAGAGTGGCACAGGCAAACACAAGCACTGCACTTCATCACACAGGCACTCACACAAACAGCACTCAGTTGCAGACATGACAACATCCAATATCTTCACTGTCTCCCCCTCCTCCTCCTTCACCTCCCACCCAGATACATCTACACTCACACCTGCATGCACTACATCTATATCCACTACCAGCATCATCACCACACCAAGTAGAACACACACCTCACTGGCAGACACCTCCACATTATCCATGCACTTGTCCCCAGTGTCCTCTCCCACTGTGTCTGTCCCCCCCTCCTAAGGGACACAAATGCAAGCACTCAGACACCCAACAGCCATTCACCTCACAACATCATACAGTCCATGCACCTGCACCCAAATCCAGCAGACAAATCCAACAACCACTTCCTCATCCTCCACTCCCATTACTTCTCCCTCTTCCTGCCCCAACGTCCCTAAAAAGCTTTTCCTTTCCACGATTGACCTCTTCCCTGCTCCTCCCCCCAATCTGTATGTATGGGCAGGGTAGCAAAGACCCAGCCCAGCACTTCACCCAAACAGTCCACAGGCCCAGTGGTAGCACCACCTCCTCGTGGTGGTACGGATTCCAGACCAACAATACTGAAGGGGAAGGAGCCTGCACCAGCTGGACAGAAGGGGAAGGAGCCTGCACCCGCTGGTAATAAGGGGAAGGAGCCTGCACCAGCTGGTAAGAAGGGGAAGGAGCCTGCACCAGCTGGACAAAAGGGAAAGGAGCCTGCAACAGCTGGTAAGAAGGGGAAGGAGCCGGCACTAGCTGGAAAGAAGGGGAAGGAGCTTGCACTAGCTGGAAAGAAGGGGAAGGAGCCTGCACCAGCAGAGGGGGGAAGAGGCCATCCACCCCTGCCAGGAAGGGTAAGGGATCACCAACCCATGACCGGGAGGAGAGGAGGCAATCTACCCCAGCGGAAGCTGGCAGCCATACACTGCCACCACCAGCAACTGCCAAGGGGGCCCCCACCGCCAGCTGTGGTGTGCAGCCTCCCCCAACCAACACCACAGTGCAGCCTTCAGAGAGTGCAGAGGCTGAGCAGGAGCCTCCACCAACCACCACCACAGTGCAGCCAATAGAGGGTGCAGGGGCTGAGCAGGAGCCTCCCACCACCAACATCACAGTGCAGCCATCAGAGGGTGCAGGGGCTGAGCAGGAACCTCCCACAACCAAGACCATGGTGCAGCCATCAGAGGGTACAGGGGCTGAGCAGGAGCCTCCCCCAACCAACACCACCGTGCAGCCATCAGAGGGTGAAGGGGCTGAGCAGGAAGCTCCCCCAACCAACACCACAGTGCAGCCATCACCTCCGGCAGACACCACATAGTCCAGACTCCAAGGGCTGCTGTGCAGCCTGCCCCACCAGAACCAGTGGGGTATTCACCCACACTTGAACTCCCCTGAACAAAGAGCAATGGGCATGTTATGTTGCCTCTTCCAGAACCAGTGGGAAAGACATCCACTCCAGAGACTGTGGCCTTGCACTCCCCAGGACAAAGAGCAATGGGCCTGTTGCCTCCTCCAGAACCAGTGGGCAAGATACCCACTTGAGAGACTGTGGCCATGCAGTCCCCAGGAAAAAGAGCAATGGGCATGTTGCCCCTCCAGAACCAGTGGGCAAGACACCCACTCCAGCGACTGTGGCCTTGCACTCCCCAGGGCAAAGAGCAATGGGCATTTTGCCTCCTCGAGAACCAGTGGGCTTGTTCCCACATCCGGCTGAGGTTCCCTCCACTTCGCCTGAGGTGCCTGCCTATTTAACGACTGATGACCCTGCAGTGTTCTATCCGGATTGGTGCAGGATTCGAGTGGGACCTTGCACTGTGCTCTGTGGCCATGTGGGCACTTTGAATTATGAACTGGGCAGTATCCCTTTTTATACAAGTGTATATATCTGTTTCATGGCCAATTTAGGTTGTTGCTTTTATTGTTGGACTGTTTACAATCACTTTCGTCAATTTCTGTTGTCATAATTCTGCCGTTTTTCTGGGACAAATTATTTTTGTAATGCATATGGTTGTGTGTATGGCGTATGTATGTCAGGTGTGTGTGGTGCGTGTGTGTGTAACTCCCTTATTCCTCCCACCCTCCCTTGTGGGTTCGGCGGCTGTACTCACCGTCATTGTCTTCGCCGGTGTTGGTGTTCCAGGTGGAGCATAACATAGAAGATCACTGGAAAGACATGCAGTTCGGGTTCCATTAACAGAAACCCGCCATAGAATGATGAAAAAATCATAAACCGACACAAATCTCCCTGCCACCAGTCACTGCCAGGACCTTGTTGGCAGAAATGCTGGACCTCCCACCCCGCCACCGCTGAGCACAAACATACCCTGCCCTGCAAATAATGAAGCACAAATCACTGCAGCGGTCAGTGGAAGCTGAACAACCATTGGCGTACAGACCGCTACGGGCGGCAAGTGGACCCAACAGCAAGAAATGCATACATTGGGAAGTTTGAAACCCACACACCTGACACACATCTACAACACTATAAAACACTCACAGACACACCCCACAATCCTTTACAACAAAATTAGGCCAACTAATACAGAGAACCCCAGAAGCAGACACCGAATGACACAATACACAATACATACACCCAACCACACAAGAGCACCCTCACCTAGATCCACACAAGACACCATTCACAGCACTCACCATGGCACCCCCAAACACCCACGCTTCACAGAAAAGGAGCTAAGGACCAACATGGATGAGATCCTGAAGGTGGAGCCACAATTATTCAGGGCACAGGTCCAGCACACACCCATCGCCAGGAAGATGGAGCTATGGTAGAAAATAGCCAACAAGGTCAATGCAATGGGACACTTTCCACACACCAGGGACGACATCTGCAAGAGATGGAATGACCTGCGTGGGAAGGTCAGGTCCATGGCATCCAGGTACCACATTGCAGTCCAGATGACTGGGGGAGGACCTCCACCAACACCACCCGACTACACTGACTGGAAGGAAAAGGTACTGGCCATCCTGCACCCTGAGGGACTCACTGGACTCACTGGAGGAATGGACTCGGGTAAGTCATCTACAATTACCCCATATCCATCACACCTGGAATGCATGCACCACCTCACCCTTCCAACTACCACCAGGACCACAACCCAACCCAGGCCACAAACACTATATCAAGTCCCCTGCATGCCCACAAATCTACTAACAGGCCCACATCCCTCCCCCTGTGCACAGCCACCCACACCTGCAAGGAATCACAATGACCCACAGCACCTACAATGCACCTCCACATCCTAAGCAAAAATCAATGCTAACCTCACGAAAGCACCCTGCATGGCCCCAAAGTGTGAAAACCTGCGCAAAACTGCCCAGTCTGTGCACCCCATCCGATCATTCAATGGTAACAGACATGTCCATTCCCCCCAAAAGGCACCACCACCCATGCCACCCTGACGGACAGGACAATGAGTGGCAGTGCCCGACAGGGAGACAAAGGTACCTCCCAGGATACTGGGGATGGAACCCTGGACATTGATGATCATCATGGCCCCTCACACAGTCCTGGACTGTCACCATCCAGCAGCCCCACCCAGGATACCGCTGACACCCCACCACCCAGTCAACAACATCAGCCCAGGGCAACTGTCCCCACACCTGTGCATCCAGGCCACAGACTGGTGGAACACATGGACAGAGGCCACAGTCACCCCCTACCAAAAGGCAGGAAGACGATGGCCCCAGTACAAGTGGTACCGCCAGACCTGTGCAGGGGACACAGGCATAGGGGGCTAGGCCCAGTGGGAGGGCATCAGTGGCCAAGGGGGGAGGCCACAGGATGGATGCTGCAGCGCAGGACTTGATCTCTGAGGTCCTGGGAGCATATCACCAAACCCAGGACAGATTGGCCCAGATCGTATCCACCCTGGAGCAGAGTCAAAGGATGCAGCTAGCACACCACCAAGAGGCCATGGAGCAGTGGAAACTGAACAATGCCACAATGGACAGCATAGCAGGTGCGCTGCTGCACCTTGTCCCAACACATTCTGAGGACCACACAGACTAGGAAGCCCTTACTACAGGCCAGGATACAGACCGGACAACAACAGCATCAGCAACAAATGCACATATTCTACCCTCTCAAGCAACACAGGGGACATCCATCTCAACCCATACAGGCCAACACCAGGCACCTAAACTGACCCTCAGGCCCAGATATGGCACTGGAACACCTGCCAAGACCAAGTCCCCCTCAAAGAAGTGACTCTGGCAAGAACTGTCCTCCAAGTGTCCCACTGAATCAACGACCAAGCCATGTAAAAACTACAACAAACTCCTGTAAACATAGATGGTTCTACCACTACTACCAACAAATGCTGCAACCATGTTACCATATTGTACAACCACCAGTAGTCCACTCCCATCATTGCAATCTGCACGATTTAATCCCTGCACCAAATAAAACTCAAGTTCACCTGTTACAATGTCCCCTGTCATTATGTAGAAACAAAGTGAAGTATGGATGCAGCTGTATGATAACTCATTTATTATTATCTGAGAAGCAGGAAATGCACCACACGCATTACATGTTATTGTGCCTACAGATGTGTTGAACTATTATACTATAATGTAACCTGTCCTATGCAGACCTGGTCACAGTGGCAATGAGAATTGACCCAACACCCCCCTAGATGACAAGGCACACTGACAGTATGCTGCACAGACAGCAATCTCATCCAATTGTCCCACAGAGTTACTGGAAGTAGAGTTGTATCAGTTGGGTCCTGGAATTTACATCTTCTCCCTCCTCATCATCACCATCACTCTCATCCCCTCTCTGAGGAAGCTGGTCTGGATATACAGCACTCTCCTCCTCCAAGAGAGGGATAGAATTTCTCATAGTCACGTTGTGCAGCATGCAGCAGGCCACCACTATTACACACCCCCTTTCAGGCCCATAGGCCAGGGAACTGCCAGAGATATGTAGGCAACTGAATCTCGCCTTCAGGAGACCTATTGTGCGCTCTATCACCCTCCTAGTACGTCCATGGGCCTCACTGTAATTCCTCTCTGCATCTGTTCCAGGATTCCTGACTGGTGTCAGGAGCCAACGCACCTAGAAAATGGTGCAAAACAGGACTGTCATTGACAACCATCAGAGGCAGACAGCATGGCTGTCTGCTATGTGGCAATAAGTGTCAGAAGACATACCTATGATCCACCCTCTGTCCTCTTGTAGTTGTTGCATCTTGTGTGGCACACTACTGTTCCTCAGCAAAAAGGAATCATGAACTGATCCAGGGAACATGGCATTCACATGTGAGATGTACTGGTCTGTAGTACACACAAATTGAATGTCATGGAATGAAAGTTCTTCCTGTTTCTTTACACCTGTTCACTGACTCTTGGGGGATGATAGCTATGTGGGTGTCATCGATGGCACCTATCACATGGGGTATGTTGGAAAAGGCATAGAATTCTGACTTGATGTCAGGGAGGTCAGCACTTTGGGGAAACCTCACAAAGGACTGTAGGTGTCGTACAAATGCATTCAGGACCCTGGACAGTATAATGCTAAACATTGGCTGTAAAAAACCTGCAGCCATGCCCAATGTCACTTGAAATGAGCCCGTGGCCAGGAAATGGAGTGCAGAGAGCACCTGCACATCTGTAAGGATGACAAGCTGATTACAATTTGCCGGTCTCAGAGCGGGATCCAGTAATGCACAAAGTTCATGAATAGTTGCACGTGCAAGTCTATAATTGATAATGATGTGACAGTCCACCATGGTCCGCAAATCAACAAGTGTTCTCTACACCGATGGGGCCCTTCTTCTCCACAAGGGTCTGTACCTAGGAGGAGTTGAAAACACATGTGAGGAACACACATACATCTGCACACATTGTTTTACATTCAGCACTGCTGACATGATTGTCGATGACACAAATGCTTAGTGTGTGTGACATTACAGCATCATGACCACAATAATATATCAGCACTGGTCAGGTGAGGTAATGTATATTGTTACATGCCTATGGGTGTTTAGGGGACAATAGGGCCTGCATTCTGCTGATGAGGGTTTTACAACTGCGTAGTTAAGGCCAAAATGTCTGCCCCCTGTAATCCAGAAGTGTCATGGTAGAAGTGACCTCATACCGCTAGCAGTTGAAGTAATAGCGTAAGGCGGTGTTTACCGCTGTGCGCAAATTCATTTGTTGACATGGTTGTCAATGGGCAGTCTTAGCGTATCATGATCGCCACCGGTGGTGATGGTGCACACCACTGCGGTGCGTACGTGAACTCGTCACCCCAACTTCACTTGACTCCCTGATCTCGTCCATGCAGGTACTCCACTGAGTGTACTGGTGTGTCCTGCCTCTGGTCATGGAAATGGCACATGTTGCAGGGGAAAGGGCCCTGGCTTTCGCCCACGAGGAATCGGAGAAGCTCGTAGATGGGGTCCTGCCCCTTTACGCCAAGCTCTCCAGTCGGCCAGAGGTACAGGTGAGTAGGAGGATTGGAGGACATGGATGTTTGTAGTGGTTGGTGTTGGCTGCATACATGTTTGCACTTGTGACATTGTTTGGTCCAGGGTTCCTGACATGCTGCATGTGTGTGCTGTTAGACTATTTGAAATGTGCGTCCCATAATGGACGTATAGCCAGCTGTATTTGATTGGCCAGTGTCTGACCTCAGTGTTACTTTTCTGTGTGTCCCTTATAGGTAAGCACCCACCAGAAGATGGGACTTTGGCATGCCATCGCCAAGGAAGTGCGGACCCTGGGGGTCTACAACCGGCGGAGCACCCACTGCAGGACGAGGTGGGAGGACCTGCGGCGCTGGGAGAGGAAGATCTGTGAGGTCCAGCTGGGGAAGTCCTCACAATGAGGATGGGATGCCCGTCGGGGACTGATCCCCTTTATGCAATACATCCTGGAGGTGGCGTACCCGGACCTGGATGGGCGCTTGAAGGCTGCACAGCAGTCAGAAGGGGGTGAGTACATATACTATATTTTGGCCCCTTGAAGGATGTGTGTGTGTGCATTCAGATTTATGCTGTCTAGTGGCAGGGACTATGACTGATGTCCATCTACATAATGGCCCCCGTGGGGAGTAGGGCTGTTTGGGTCAAGTCTGCAGTACCTCAGGTCCTTAAGTTAGTTGGGGAATGGCTGTAGAGCAGGGTTCTGGCCATGTGTATAGCGGTAGGTGCTGCCTGGTGGAAGGTTTTCTGGGTGGGTGCATGTGTGAACCACTAATGTACCTCGATTCAGCTATTTACAAGTGTCTCTTGTGTTTTGTCTCCCCATCCCTGTTCTCTTGTGTTGTCTGTATACATCAGCATCATCTGGCAAGGGAGGTGAGGCACCGCCGAGTGGTGAGGCAGCGGCCCACGGATCCTCGGAGGCAGAGTCATCTGACGCCAAGGTAACCAGTGGGTTGGAAGGCGAGGGGAGTACCACGGGGAGGCAACTACCACTGGAGGTAGTGACTCTGATACCACCTCCGATGGGAGCTCCCTGGCGGTGACGGACTCTAGTGGGCCCACCCCTATTGTGTCATCTTCCGCCACCCCCCATACCATCACCCATACCATCACACAATTGCCCCCCACCAAGTTTCCAATGCCCACTCACCCAAAAGGGTGGGCATCTTGTTCGCCCCAGGCACCTCCTCCCCTGCCCCATTCAGCCCTGCTGCCCTCATGGAGGAGGCTATTGACCTCCTGAGAACCATCTCTGTAGGGCAGACAACCATCGTCAATGCCATCCAGGGGCTAGCATCAGAGGTGCAGCAAACCAATGCCTATCTGGATGGCAATCACGGTGCCGTGTCTGGCTTACATAGATCTTTTCAGGCTCTGGCCTCCTCTTGGATGGCAGTAAGTGTCCCTGGTCATTCCCTCCCCCCTCCAACCACCTCTACCCCTTCCAGCACCCCACTCCCTTCACCGGTCCGAAGCACACATACTGACACGCAGGCACACACCTCAACACACAAGAAGCACACTTCAAAACACAAGCACCACACCTCCTACCACAAGCATACCCACAGCCAGCATACACATGCACACACACTGACATCCACTTCCCCCAGTGTGTCCACCTCTTCCGCCTCCTTGTCTGTCCCCTGTACATGCACACCCACAAGCACTGCACCCTTTTTCAAAGTTGCTGACCCTATTCCTGCAGTCACCACAATAGCACACATCCATTCATGCATCCCAAACACCACACCTGCACTCAACACAACAACTTTAGTTGACACATGCAGCACACTCCCCAGACTTTCAGACACCCAGACAACATCCATTTACACTGGCTGCCTGTCTTGCCCACTGTGTCCACCCCACCTCTTCCCAAGACACTCAAATGCACCAAAACACACACCCATCACACATCCACCATACCTCAGCATAATGTCCAGTCACCTGCAGCCACGTCACGCACACCTACACCTGTCACGACCACTCCCTCTACCTCCACTGCCACGCCTTCCTCCAGGTCCACCCCAATTGCACCTAAGAAACTTTTCCTATCCCGTGTTGACCTATTTGAACCCACTGGCCCACCCCATCTCGGCCCTAAATGTGCTCACCTCCTTGCCCTGTCTACTCCTCCCATGTCACAGTCCGCCCTTCCCATTTCTGTGCTACCTCCCCTGTGAGGAAGAGATCCTGTGCTGGCCCAGGAACATCTGCCGCATCCCAGCACCAGCTGCTGTGACTAAACTTAAGCCCCCTCCACCTTCCAAACATAAATCTAAGCTCCCCTCCCAGTTGTAAATCCCCACCACCTCCTGCCCCTGTTTCCTGAGGTGCCTGGATGCCCCATTGTTGCCCCTCTGAGGTGGGGTACCGTTGCACTTGTGGGAGTCAAGTTGGGGCCATTGTGGCCCTTCAGACTTATTTGACTATGGACTGGCCATTGGCCTTTTATGCACTTCTGTTGCTCAGTGAGCACAATAAAGGTTAATGTGTGGCCTGTGTTGTTTGAGGCACACTCTGGATCCGTGGTCTCTCGTTTCATTGTTTGGGGGTGTTGGGTACTTGTAATTTGGGCAGGTTGGATTTGCCTTGTGTCGGGTAAGTACCTCTTGCTGTGGGGTGTATGGCTTGTGCTGCTGTGAAGGGTTGTGGGAGCGTTGCAGGGTGGGTGGGTTTGTGACTGTGCCCTTTCTTCCCTTGTTTAGTAGGTTGCAGTACTTACCGTCGTCATCTTTGTCCGCGGTCTCGGTCGTGGAGGTATATGGCAAGGAGCAGGGCTGGCATGACCAGCAGCTCTTTCTCCATGTCTGCTTCGGCATGTTGTGTGAGCCTGCGGTGAGTGTTTCCTTCTATTTGGTTAGTTTCCACCTGGCTTCGAGTGGCGGTGGTTCCCGCCCCGGAACTGAAGGCGGTCTAGTGCTTCAGTATTTGATGGGTGGGTAGGGCCTTTCTATCAGCCTGTGGGTGGGCTCTGCTGTCGCTGCTGGCACTCCTCTGCTGGCGGTGAGTGTTTTTCACGATGCCTTTGTTTCAGTTGGTTAATTATTTAGCGGTTCGGACTGCACATCTGTTGGCGGTTGTTGCTGCCACCGCCGGCGGTGCAGTGTTTACTGCGGTGTTCATAATGAGGCCCAAAGTCTCTGTTGTGCCCCAGCACTGGGAATGCCTGATTACAATAATTCATTTTCACTTTCCTGTAGTGAGAGGGAGGGCTGCACCCTCTCAGTGCTTACACAGAAATGCCAGAAGGCCAGTAGCCTACTTATCTACTATTCGTAATCCCATAGCTTCTGCATTGCCAGGTTGCCGTAAAGCTGTGGCGGCTGTCATCATAGGGAGGTGTGAAAACATAGTGATGGGTAACCCACTAATGGTTTAGGATCCCCACTCTGTTGAATTGTTGCTGACAAGTACTAGAACCCAACATTTAACAAGTAGCCACCTTACTAATTATGAAAAAACCTTACTTGTAGCAGAAAATGTGACTGTTAAGGACTATGCTGTTAAACATTGCTACTCTTTTGCTTGTACCAGACAATGAAAATGATGATTGTGAAGAGGAGCATGACTGTCTTGATGTCACTGAACTATGCACTAAGTTGAAACCAGATATACGAGATGAGTCACTACCTGAGTTTGATTTTGTGCTATATGTTGATGGCTCATGCCAATGTAGTCTGTACCACTGCAGAAGTTTTCAAAGCATCCAGGCTTGAAGGAATATTTTCTGCATAAGTGGCTGAACTGAGTGCTCTTACTAGAGTATGCTGTGTTTCAGACCTGCTGAAAGTGACAATTTATACTGATAGTCAGTACAACTTTGGTGTTGTTTATGACTTTGGACAGTTATGGTCCCAGATATGGTTCATGACTTCTTCCTGATCCCTAAACTGGAAGTGAGAAATCTTCTTGAAGAGTTAGAGGTGCCTCAACAGGTTGCAGTGGTTGAGTGCCCTGTACAGTGTAGTGGAAATGATCATGTACATTTGAGCAACATATATGCTAATGAGGTTGCAATGTATTGTGCTCACAATGTCTGTACTTTTAATTCAGGTTATTCAAATGAGGGAATAGATGAGACCAATTGCTACCTTTTGTTAACAACTGCAAAAAATGGGAAGAGGTAAAGAGGCTTCATGAAGAGATGTCAGAGGAAGAACAGTAGAACTGGGTCAGAGCAGGTTGTGTCAAGAGAGAGGCCAATCATATTTGAGTTTCAATGGACGTTACCAAATAGCTTGTTGCCTCCAATGGCTGGGCATTCCCATGATCTGGCTCAAGTTAGTAGAGATGCAATGGTGCGATTGTTTAGGCAAACGTGGATTAATCTCATGTTCAGGTTGATGGCTGAACCGTGGTGTTAGAGATATGTTCTGTGCTATCAAGTGTCAGCTCCTCCCTCCACTCCAGCCCAGATGACCCATCAGGATATGCAGGCTACATCCCAGCTCCATTTGTGTCACTGTCTAGTGGAGAATCAAAAACAGCCTAACCAACAGTCTGACCCAGACAGGGAATACACAAGGAGGCAGAGTCACAGACTGGTTTAAGTAAGAAAATGCCCACTTTCTAAAAGTGTTTTTTTTTCAAATTGACAAGTTGTATTTTTAAATTGTGAGCTCAGAGACATCAAACCCCGTATCTCCTCTCCTCCCAAATTGAAACTGGACTTAAAAGTTATTTAAAGGCAGCCCCATGTTAACCTGTGAGAGAGATAGACCTTGCAACAGTGAAATCGGAATTTGGCAGTATTTAACTGTCAGGACAAGTAAAACACATCAATACATGTCCTACATGTGACATACACTGCACCCTGCCTATGGGGCTACCTAGTGCCTACTTTAGGGGTGCCTTACATTTATAAGAAGGGAAGGTTTGTGTCTGGCAAGTAGGTACACTTGCCAGGTCAAATTGGCAGTTTGAAACTGCACACAGACATTGCAGTGGCAGGTCTGAGCCATGGTTGCAGGGCTACTAATGTAGGTACACAATCAGTGCTGCAGGCCCACTAGTAGCATTTGATTTGCAGGCCCTGGACACCTCTAGTGCACTTTACTAAGGACTCACTAGTAAACCAAATATGTCAATCATGAGAAAGTCAATTACACATACAATTTACACAGGGAGCACTGGAACTTTAGCACTGCTCAGCAGTAGTAAAGTACCCAGAGTACTTAAACCAGCAAATCAGATTCCAGCACACAGTCAAAACATTGGAAGCAGAGACAAAAAAGACAGGTGAAACCACTCCAAGGAAGCCAGGTCTAACACTTTCCAATTTCTCTGGAATCAGATTGCGGGACTCATTATAAAAATGAGGTCCTGAGATTGTAGTGCACAGCATTGCAAGTGGAGCAGAAACTACATTGCAGCTATAGACCTGAGACTTTGGGTCTCATGGAACAGGTTAGTGGGACACTAAAGTCCAGATTGGCAAAAGTGTGTTTTTGACATTTTAAAAATTGATTGATGCTTTGCATCTTGTATTGATAAGTCTTCCCAGTGTACCTGACCAGAAAACAGACCTGTCACCCCATGAGATAATCATAGGCAGAGCTATGAGATTGCCAGCTGTACCTGCAAATGCACTTGTGAACATTACAGGTAATATGATCCTTGATTACTGCAAAGGCCTAGCTGATGAGGAGTGTTATGTGTATCATCAGGTCGAAGCAGTCACAGCCTCCCCACATCAGAAACAGTGCCATAACCTCAGTCTCGTGACTGGGTCCTGGTGAAGAAACATGTAAGAAAGACGTGTTTAGAACCTGGATGGCAGTGGGCCATATCAAGTCATCTTGGTGACAACAATAACAGTTAAATGTAGAGGTCTCCCTAACTGGATTTATGCTTCTCATACTTGCAGAGAAGAGTGTCCCCTTGTTGTGACAGCACTTGTTCCAGAAGAACCAGTGGTAACAGAGAGACAACAGGAGCAGGGTAGTCAAGCTGTCAGGGATCAAACAAAGCCTGAAACAACACATGTTAGGACTGAGAGGGGTCTGGAGAAATCCACAGCTAAAGCTGAGATGGAAGAGTCTCATCCTGTAGTGCTGAATGAGTCAAATTCTGACTCAGATCCTGACAAAGGACGTAGTTCTGGACCGCTGGTACAGAAGACAAGAAAGAGAAAATCTGAACATGCCTAAAGAGTGTGCACTTCAAACAATTCCAGAGGATATTGAGAACTCTGATCTAAGTGAAAGTGAGAACGAAGTATCAGAACTGACAAGATCCATGCTCTTTCCCTGAATGGGCAGACCTTGCTGCAGATGATGGAGGGAGAAAGGTTTGAGAGTTTTGGGATGACACTTCAGATCCAACTGAACCTCTTTGAACTGAACATTATGCTTGAATTTTATTTTGAGTTTCCTGTGCTGTTTGATAGACTGAGACATTTCATGCTGGATGTGATTATTAGTGACTTTGAACTGTGCCTTACTTGGGGACTTTGAATTGACTTTGCTTAAAAAAAGATTTAAGAAGCATACTGGATCCCAAGTCTGCAGAAGAAGAGAGGATTATACTTTAGAAGAACATGGAGTTGGGTCACAAAGACCTTATACATAAATCTATTGGCATTTATCACTAGACCTTTGCTTTGCCATTTTGCACAGGGGGATATGAAAGAGAATACTCTGTTGCTGCTGCATTCCATGATTAAGATCTGATTTTCGAAAAGTCATGGAAACTAACAAAACCTATGGATGTAAATACATATTAAATACAATGTGGCTTGTTTTCCTTGTAATATTAATAATTTTATTGATAGGAGTATTTTGCCCTACACTTTCTGTATTAAATGAGTTACTGTCTAGTGTTCTCCCACAAACACTGAGTCCTAGAGATAGTGGCTTCTATTGATTAGATGATAAGGGTTTGTACTTAGATGATTCTAGAGATGATTATTATGACAATGTATATTTTAGACTGCTTTATGAGTACATCAACACCATGGATACAAGGGATTGCTATGTTTGTGCACGTTTACCTGCTTCAGTTTCAGAAGGCATCACTTACCACCACATTCCTGCGACTAATGAAGTCTCTTGTAGACTTTTGCTTAGTATATTCTATAGACAGGGTATTTTGAATATTATTTCTTGAATTATGATCTAGTTCTTCCAGAAGTTCCTTTGATTAAACACCTGAATAAAAATACTTATTTCAAAGGTGCAGGCAGGTAAATATGTTGCATCTCTCAAGCCACTAGACACTGCATATGCACACAGACATAATTTGACTTGTTCAATGACAGATGTAGGGAAGAATTTTTTTAATCTAGTGGAAGACAGAAGGAAAGATCTAGATTCTAAATCTGAAACAGGTAACTACCTTGAGAAACAACACAGGTGGAATAGAGAAGAAATTTAACATCAATTGAAGGGAAGCCAATAGCATTAGCTTTAGATTGTCAGCATAAGGGAAAGTTGTACATACACATTGATCAGAGTTATCTGGATCAATTATTGATATATTTTAGATGGAAAGGATTCTGTGAACCCTGGAGTATCCTTTATTTATGAACAGTATGCATACAGTATTTCTATTTGCCCAAGATGTGGCATGTTACATTTTATTTTGGTATAGTCTTATGGAATATTTATCATGTGAAACATTTCAATGATCCTGTAAGTGATACAAATCCTAGAACTAGAAGAGGTGTTAGTGCTGGAGAAGTGGTAAGAGATCTTTTTGGTGCATTGAACCCATCTGTAGGGGTGATTCTGAATGATTTGAAGATTAGAAAGCTGCCCATGATAGTGCATAAACTAGCAACCAGTACAGCAAAATACTTACTGCTTGTGAATACTGATATAGTAGTGATAACATCTATGTTTTGCAGAACAGACTTGCGTTAGACCTTCTACTCACAAAAGAGGGATGAGTCTGCTAAATGCTAAAAATTTAACAATGCTGCTTTTAAATCCCAGACAAAAGTAAGGATCTGGAGAAATACATTCAGAACATGTCTGGTATGACAAAGGATTTAAAAGCGTTGGAAGCAGCGGCTGCATTGGAGGCTATCAGGATGGATTTGCTGCTTTAGGCAGATGGTTTGGAAAATTAGGGCTTGATTTATGTTAGACTTTTCATCTTTGGTATGTTCTTAACTTTTTACCTCTGTTTCCCAGGTTGTTGATGAGTGCTGGACTCTGATTGTGCTGTTTTTATTACTCTGGGCACTTTACTACTGCTAACCAGTGCTAAAGTGCAAGTACTCCTACACAAAATGTGTATGTAATTGGTTTCTCCATGATTGGCATATTTGATTTACTAGTAACTCCCTAGGACAGTGCACTAGAGGTGCCCAGAGCCTGTAAATCAAATGCTACTAGTGGGCCTTCAACACTGGTTGTGCCACCCACATTAGTAGCTCTGTAAACATAGCACAGACCAGCCACTGCAGTGTCTGTGGGTGCAGTTGTAAACTGTAAAATTCGACTTGGCAAGTGTACCCACTTGCCAGACCTAAACCTTCCTTTTCTTACAATTAAGGCACCCCTAAGGTAGGCCCTAGGTAGCCCCAAGTGCAGGGTGCAGAGTATGGTTGAGGTAGGACATAGGGTAATGTGTTTTATATGTCTTGACAGTGAAATACTGCTAAATTAATTTTTCACTGTTGCAAGGCCTGTCCCTCTCATAGGTTAACATGAGGACTACCTTTAAATATGATTAAAGTGTAGATTCCCTTTGAGAGCGGATATACATGTGGAGTTTGGGGTCTCTTAGCTCACAATTTAAAAATGCATCTTTTAGTGAAGTTAATTTTAAGATTGTGTGTTTGAAAATGCCACTTTTAGAAAGTGAGCATTTTCTTGCTTAAACAATTTCTGTGACTCTGCCGGTTTATGGATTACCTGTCTGGGTCAGTTTGACGGTTGAGCTTGTTGCACCTCTCACTAGACAGTGACACAAAGGGAGCTGGGGCGTAGTCTGCACTTCCTGATGAGCCATCTATGCTAGGAGGGAGGGGTGGAGTGGTCAATTACACCTGAAAGGGTTGTGCCTGCCCTCACGCAATGCAGTCTCCAGACCCCTGGGGTGTGTCTGGGCCTGGCCTGGGCAAGGCAGGATTTCACAAACAAGAAAGACTTTGCTTTGTAGTAACCATACTTCAAAAGGCAAAATGGGTATAAGAAGATCACCCAAAACCACAGACTTTAGAACACTTCTGGAAACCAAGAGGAACCTCTGCCTGGAGAAGAGCTGAGGAATAAGAGGTGCCCTACCTGTGACTGTTCTTAGTTGGGCTATCCTGCAGTTGCTGCTTTTGCCTGTGAAAAGGGACAAATACTGGACTTTGTTGTGCCTTTCTGCTTGAGAAAAATCTCCAAGGCCTTGAACTGAGCTTGCCTCCTGTTGTTGAAGTTCCAGCGCCATCAAAGACTTCCCCTGCCAGCACCTGGACTCTCTGCTGAGACTCTGCCCTGCCAAGTGGTGCCCTATCCAGTTCCTGGAAAGGTGAAGTTGGCAGACAAGGACTAAAAATCCACAAACAGTCCGCCATGTGGGGAAATTTTCAACGCACTATTTATGACGCAGCTGATAAACAGCGCACTACCAGCTTTGCAGCTGAAATCAATCATCCACCTGCATCGCTGCTGGAAGATCAATGCAATGCGGCTGGAGAAATGACACACAACACCCGCTAATGGAGGCTGATAACGACACAAACACCAAGCAGCGCGGTTTTGTGATACCGTGCGAATGGATTTTCAACACAACATCCCTGGGCGCGGAAAATCAACACAGCCAGGATATTAGGAGCCCATCCAGATCAAAGCATTGCTCTCTTGCAGGAGAGAGGAAACGGCGCACGTCAACCCAACGGGAGGAGGAATGATGCGTGGTCTCACTTGTGAGTGAGAAATCGACGCATCACTGGCCTTTGCCAATGCCACTCGCCCGTGCGACTTCATTTTTATGGTAACCAGGTATTTTTGTGCGCTAACAGCGTTCCCACTGTTTTCTGAGGATTTTTTAAAATTCACATCTTGACTTGGGTATATTGGATTTTTGCTATTTTGTTTTTGTTATGTTTTTATAAATATTATCTATTTTTCTAAACTTGTGTTTTGACATATTGTAGTGTTTTCACTGAGTTACTGTGTGTGTAGGTACAAATACTTTACACCTAGCACTCTGAAGTTAAGCCTACTGCTCGTGCCAAGCTACCAAGGGGGTAAGCAGGGGTTAGCTGAAGGTGATTCTCTTTTACCCTGACTAGAGTGAGGGTCCTTGCTTGGACAGGAGGTAACCTGAATGCCAACCAAGGATCCCATTTCTAACAATTTAGATATTGGCAGATGGGTTGGTTACTCTGTCACAACAGTGACGGATATCTCATCCTATGAAATCTAAATTCCACAGATAATAATGGGGATATAGATTTGGAGGATGGAATATCTGTCACGGAATAACCCGTCTTCCAATATTTAAATCAAGCCCCTAGGGAGTGGAGTTGTAGGTTTGGTTCTTAAACAGCTGTTGTTCATTGCCATATGTGCAATAGTTGTGGTTATGGGTTTCAAAATCTGTCAGAGATTGAAAGCTGAAGAAGAGAAAGAGAGTGGATGTTGAGCTGGAAGAGAACCAGTATACATTTTATGATGACAAAAAGCGTCTGGAGGAGGCTAGACAGAAAATGGTGAAAACTACAAAGGTTTTAGTCCAACCCATCAAAGGATTTTAGCATGATTGTGATAGCTTAATTAATCATCAGAGGGGGGAATGGTAACTCATAATTTTGGCTGTACTATCATGCGTCATGGGAGTGACATAATAATGTAACCGACAATACATATATCATGGGTTTTAACATTAGAAATGAATAGTGGAGAATCAAAATCTTAATAAGGAAGGTACATTCGCAGTAGAAAATTATTAATTCATATATATATATATGTGGTCCAATATTGATTTTACCATGCTGAACTAGAACACTTAAACATATTTATATTCATGTACTCTGATTGTGGTATTATGATGAACTTGCATATGATTGTGTTTCAATTATGACCATGGTTCAATTATAATTGAAGATGCACATATAACCATGCATTTCAAATGTGCATTGAAAGGTCACATTAAGTTAGTGTAACAAAAAACCTGAAATGTAGGTTTCATGTGTTTAACCTTCAATGTGGAGTTTTGCTCGTGTTGCAATATTGTTTATTTGGAGGTGCATCCGTCTGAGTCTACAGTAAATGAAACGAATATTGTGTATCTGGGATAATGGGGTACAGGAGGATACTTTGCCAAGGACAAAGGAGCACTAATGAACTGAGCAGAAAAGAATCCAGTTTTTGAACCAGGATCCGAGGCACTCAAGGTCGTCCAGATGTCCGATTTGTGGGATGAGAACTTGATGGGAGTTGCAATTTCAACTGTGCAAGGAAAGTGGAAAACGTCTGGTGAAGACGATGTGGATTATTCCAATGTTTTGTAGGTTTAATTGGTAGTCACCTAGTTAGAAGAGAGCAGATTATCTTTAGCCTTTGATGAGGGCAGATTCCCCTGAGACTTGGAGGGTTACAACCTCTCTACTCTCTATTCCTTTGCGTGGCTTTACGCTACCCAACACCTCTCGATCAGAACTTCTATTTCAGTTTCTGCTATGCTGGCAATTTCCTATATTTCCATTATTTTCAATATTTTATTAGATAATTAGGATTTCCTACTGCTTTATTAACTTAGTTTCTCCAATAATTAGGCAAGAGTTAAATACAGACCATCAGATCATTTTCTTATCTTTTGTATTGTTGCAACTAAAATTCTTGTATGTCTTATGCTTGTATGGTTTAATCTCATTAGACGCTTTATTTCTCCTTTAGTGATTCTGTACTTTTACAGCATGTTTTTTTAGATTCATTTACATAGGTATTGCCTTTAATTTGTAATAAACGTTTGAACCTTACCCTCCGTGTCCAGATATTAATGTGTGACCAAATTGGCTACACTGTTAATTGTTTTTGAAGTGTTGATTTTAACTCCCCTTCACCCCTCCAGACTCCTAAAAAGGTCTATCAGAGGAAGAGAAACAAGAATTTGGACCCTGAGTGTGAGAAAGTAGCCTCTTTCTAGCCTTGTTACCTCCACTGTTGGCCTGTTTGTGAGTATATGTCAGGGTGTTTTCACTGTCTCACTGGGATACTGCTAGCCAGGGCCCAGTGCTCATAGTGAAAACCCTATGTTGTAAGTGTGGTTGTTATGTGTCACGGGGATCCTGCTAGCCAGGACCCCAGTGATAATAAGTTGTGACCTATACTGTATGTGTTCCCAGTGTGATGCCTAACTGTCTCACTGAGGCTCTGCTAACCAGAACCTCAGTGGTTATGCTCTCTCTGCTTTCCAAATTTGTTACTAACAGGCTAGTGACTAAATTTACCAATCCACATTGGCATACTGGTACACCCATATAATTCCCTAGTATATGGTACTGAGGCACCCAGGGTATTGGGGTTCCAGGAGATCCCTATGGGCTGCAGCATTTCTTTTGCCACCCATAGGGAGCTCTGACAATTCTTACACAGGCCTGCCACTGCAGCCTGCGTGAAATAATGTCCATGTTATTTCACAACCATTTACCACTGCACTCAAGTAACTTATAAGTCACCTATATGTCTAACCTTCACCTGGTGAAGGTTGGGTGTAAAGTTACTTAGTGTGTGGGCATCCTAGCACTAGCCAAGGTGCCCCCACATCGTTCAGGGCAAATTCCCCAGACTTTGTGAGTGCGGGGACACCATTACATGTGTGCACTGTACATAGGTCACTACCTATGTACAGCATCACAATGGTAACTCCGAACATGGCCATGTAACATGTCTAAGATCATGGAATTGTCACCCCAATACCATTCTGGCATTGGGGGGACAATTCCATGATCCCCCGGGTCTCTAGGACAGAACCCGGGTACTGCCAAACTGCCTTTTCAGGGTTTGCACTGCAGCTGCTGCTGCTGCCAACCCCTCAGACAGGTTTCTGCCCCCCTGAGGGGCAGCCCTGGCCCAGGAAGGAAGAACAAAGGATTTCCTCTGAGAGAGGGTGTAACACCCTTTCCCTTTGGAAATAGGTGTGATGGGCTGGGGAGGAGTAGCTTCCCCCAGCCTCTGGAAATGCTTTGATGGGCACAGATGGTGCCCATCTCTGCATAAGCCAGTCTACACTGGTTCAGGGATCCCCCAGCCCTGCTCTGGCTCGAAACTGGACAAGGAAAAGGGAGTGACCACTCCCCTGACCTGCACCTCCCAGGGGAGGTGCCCAGAGCTCCTTAAATGTATCCCAGACCTCTGCCATCTTGGAAACAGAGGTGACTGTGGCACACTGGACAGCTCTGAGTGGCCAGTGCCAGCAGGAGACGTCAGAGGCTCCTTCTGATAGGCTCCTACCTCTCTTGGTAGCCAATACTCCTTCCCAGGTAGCCAAACCTCCTTTTCTGGCTATTTAGGGTCTCTGCTTTGGGGAATTCAGCAGATAACGAATGCAAGAGCTCATCAGAGTTCCTCTGCATCTCCCTCTTCATCTTCTGCCAAAGGATCGACCGCTGACTGCTCAGGACGCCTGCAAAACCGCAACAAAGCAGCAAGACGACTACTAGCAACCTTGTATCGCTTCATCCTGCTGGCTTTCTTGACTGTTTCCAGGTGGTGCATGCTCTGGGGGAAGCCTGCCTCCTCTCTGCACCAGGAGCTCTGAAGAAATCTCCTGTGGGTCGACGGAATCTTCCCCCTGCAACACAGGCAACAAAAGACTGCATCACCGGTCCTCTGGGTCCCCTCTCAGCACGACGAGCGTGGTCCCTGGAACTCAGCAACTCTGTCCAAGTGACTCCCACCGTCCAGTGACTCTTCAGTCCATGTTTGGTGCAGGTAAGTCTTTGCC
Organism: Pleurodeles waltl; assembly: GCF_031143425.1. NCBI lineage: Eukaryota > Metazoa > Chordata > Amphibia > Caudata > Salamandridae > Pleurodeles > Pleurodeles waltl. Next base: position 113,274,159 of record NC_090440.1, on the reverse strand, counting down.
TCCCAACAATAGACTGCATTGCTGGTACCGCATGATTTGCAGCTGCTCCGGCTCCTGTGCACTCTTTCAGGATTTCCTTCATGCACAGCCAAGCCTGGGTCCCCGACACTCTAACCCGCAGTGCACAACCTTCTGAGTTGTCCTCTGGCGTCATGGGACTCCCTCTTGTGACTCCGGGTGGACTCTGGTTCACTTTTCTTCTAAGTGCCTGTTCAGGTACTTCTGCGGATGCTGCCTGCTTTTGTGAGGGCTCGCTGACTTGCTGGGCGCCCCCTCTGTCTCCTCATCCAAGTGGCGACATCCTGGTCCCTCCTGGGCCACAGCAGCATCCAAAAACCCTAACCTCGATCCTTGCAGCTAGCAAGGCTTGTTTGTGGTCTTTCTGCGTAGGAACACCTCTGAAAGCTTCTTCACGAAGTGGGACATCCATCCTCCAAAGGGGAAGTTCCTAGTCCTCTTCGTTCTTGCAGAACACCAAGCTTCTTCCAACAGGTGGCAGGTTCCTTGCTCCCTCAGCTGGCATTTCTTGGGCTCCTGCCCACTCTCGACACTGTTGCAACTCTTGGGCTTGGTCCCCTTGTCTTACAGGTACTCAGGTCCCAAAATCCACTGTTGTTGCATTGCTGGTGTTTGTTCTTCCTGAAGAATCCCCCTATCACAACTTCTGTGCTCTATGGGGGTAGTAGGTGCACTTTACACCTACCTTTCAGGGTCTTGGGGTGGGCTATTTTTCTAACCCTAACTGTTTTCTTACAGTCCCAGCGACCCTCTACAAGCTCACATAGGTTTGGGGTCCATTCGTGGTTCACATTCCACTTTTGGAGTATATGGTTTGTGTTCCCCCTATACCTATGTGCTCCTATTGCAATCTAATGTAACTTTACATTGCTTGCATTACTTCCTTTTGCTATTATCTGCATCATTTTGGTTTGTGTACATATATCTTGTGTATATAACTTATCCTCATACTGAGGGTACTCACTGATATACTTTTGGCATATTGTCATAAATATAAAGTACCTTTATTTTTAGTATATCTGTGTATTGTGTTTTCTCATGATATTGTGCATATGACACCAGTGGTATAGTAGGAGCTTTACATGTCTCCTAGTTCAGCCTAAGCTGCTTTGCCATAGCTACCTTCTATCAGCCTAAGCTGCTAGAAACACCTCTTCTACACTAATAAGGGATAACTGGACTTGGCACAAGGTGTAAGTACCTCTAGTACCCACTACAAGCCAGGCCAGCATCCTACATTGGTTGTGCAGCAGTGGGATAGGTACTTGTAACTACTTTCCACTTTATCATTGTGTACTTTTCATAAGAGAATAATATACAAAACAAGTTCAGTGTATGTACACCTAACCAAAAAGTTTTGCTTTTCTCCTCTTACACTTTCTACTAAGTGCTGAAAAGTACTCTAAAACTTCTAAAAAGTTTCGAAAAGTTTGAAAAAGTTTTTTTTCTCTGTTCTTTAAAAAGTTCTGAAACTTTTTATTTATTTTCACTGTCTCTAAACCTTCTTCTATCATGTCTGATGTAAGGGCTGCTCTTAAAATGGTCAATACTACCTATGACAATTTAAATTTCAAGCTCCTAAGGAGTCTCTGCTTAGATAGAGGTTTAGTGATAGGAAAGAACCCTACAAGAGAGTTTCTATAAAACATGCTCATTGTGAATGATAAGTCCCTAGCAGGCACTTCAAATGAGAAGTTAATAGATAGCTCCCATTCTGACTCAGGGGAACTCCTTGAGGGAGATGGGGAGGGTTCTGTTCCAAATCTGCCCCTTAGCAGACCACCTAGCAATGCTGGTAGTAATAGGAGCTCCCATCATAGTAGGGATGTTTTTATTCCTGGAGGCCAGGTTGTTAGAGTCCAAGCAGTTAGGGACAGATCTTCCTCTGTTGTTTCCAATATATCCTCTGTGTCCAAGCATTCCCAATCCACCCACCCTGAAGACAACATGTTAGAAAGGGAACTCAAAAAGTTGAGAGTGGAAGAGACCAGACTGAAGCTTAAACAGCAACAACTGGCTCTATATAGGGAATCCCTAGACCTGGAGAAGGAGAGACAGAGATTGGGGTTTGGACCCCATGGTGGCCGCAATACCAGTGTTCCTGATAGTAATCCTGTTAGAGAGAATGATTCCAGGAATCTGCACAAGATAGTTCCCCCTTACAAGGAGGGGGATGACATCAACAAGTGGTTTGCTGCACTTGAGAGGGCCTGTATGGTACAGGGGGTCCCTCAAAGGCAGTGTGCTGCTATATTGTGGCTATCTTTCAATGGAAAAGGTACGGATAGGCTCCTTACTGTTAGAGAAAGTGATGCTAACAATTTTGCAGTTTTGAAGGATGAACTCTTGGATGTATTTGGCTTAACCACTGAACAATACAGGATTAAGTTCAGAGACACCAGAAAATAGTCCTCACAAGACTGGATAGACTTTGTTGACTGTTCAGTGAAGGCCTTGGAGGGGTGGTTACATGGCAGTAAAGTTTCTGACTATGAAAGCTTGTATAATCTTATTCTGAGAGAGCATATTCTGAATAACTGTGTGTCTGACTTGTTACACCAATATCTAGTGGACTCAGATCTGACCTCTCCCCAAGAATTGGGAAAGAAGACAAATAGGTCAGAACAAGAGTGAACAGAAAAGTTCATACAGGGGGTGACATGGATGGCAAGAAGAAAGATGGTGAGAAATCTCAGGATAAGCATGGGGATAAGGGTAAAACCAAAGATCCTTCTTCAAATCCTAAACACTCTTCAGGGGGTGGGGATAAATCAAATTCTTCCTCTTCTTCACAACATACACACATTAAAAAGCCTTGGTGCTATGTGTGTAAAAATAAAGGCCGTTGGCAAGGGGATAAGTCCTGTCCAGGTAAACCCCCTGAGTCAACCACCACTAATACATCAAACTCTAGTGCCCTTAGCAGTAGTGGTAATAGTGGTGGGACTGCTGGAAACAGTCAAAGTAAGGGTGTAGTTGGGTTCATTTATGGGTCCATCATAGAAACTGGGGTAGTCAGTCCCAAAACAGTTTCTGTCACACCTAGTGGGATTGGCCTTGCCACACTGGCTGCTTGTCCCCTTACAATGGATAAGTGCGGGCAAACAGTTTAAAAAAATGGTGTTAAGGCCCAGGACTACAGGGACACAGGTGTCAGTATCACTTTGGTGACTGAAAACCTAGTGCCTCCTGAACAACACATCATTGGACAACAGTTAAAGATTATTGATGTCCATTACTCCACTAAGTTTCTTCCCTTAGCTATAGTTCAGCTTAGTTGGGGTGGAGTTACAGGCCCTAAGCAGGTGGTAGTGTCACCTAGCTTACCTGTAGACTGTCTCTTAGGTAATGACCTAGAGACCTCAGGTTGGGCTGAGGTAGAGTTTTATACCCATGCAGCCATGCTGGGCATCCCTGAGGAATTGCTTCCTCTCATTTCTACTGAAATGAAAAAGCAAAGGAGAGGAACAGGCCTGAAAACTCAGGATTCTTCTCCAACAACAGATAACAAGCATTTGCAATGCAACGGGTCTCGCATTTCCTCGAGTTAGAGCTATTAGTGTTGTAGATTCCTAATTGGACTTTTCTTGCCATATAAATTGAAAATTTAAAGTAAAACTGTTTATATAAGCGAGCCGATTCAAAGTGCCAGGGCCGCCATGAGCGCTAAGGAGAGACACAAAAGGAAAAACAAGTTTGCTTACAGTCAAAGGAATTGGCAAACGTGCAATTATCCTGTAACAGGGTCGAGGGCCAAGGCGGTAACAAAACTACCCCAAGAAGGGACAAACGTAAAACATTTACCAATGACATCAAGGGATTTCAGAAAGGCAAGCCACGAATGAGTGAAAGTGATGGGCGTGAGATGGGTGGGGTTAAAAGCCAACAGAATATTTACAACAGGTCAAAAAGCGCTTGTGCGCTCGACCTAAAAATGGTTGCATGGAGCTCACCCACACCCCAATCGTACTGTAAGCAATAAGTCTTGCAGACAACTTCCAAGTGCTATCCCACCATGTCAGGTACTGATGAAGGAACAGTTATACGCTGCCTAATAAACTGACCTAAAGAATGAGCTAAGGGTTCTGCTGGACAGATCAGAATTAATGTTCCATTTATCAAGAGCAGGTAGAGCACATTCCCAGCCCAGGGCACCACTGTAATCTCTCTAGTGCAAGAAATAGGACCGGGGGAAATGTTAATGCCAGGAGAATATCCAAAAAGGTCCATATCAGGTTCCTGAGTCAAGAGTATCATGTTAATATTATAATCAATGTCTTAGCAAACTAAATCCTGCACCCAGATCCTACAATTTTAATAGGGACAGGAGCTCTTTCTTATGTCACAAGTAACTAATATGTATCACAAGATGGGGGTATGTTACCTTTTTAAAGATTACCTACACGTCATTTAGCATTCTACAACCATAGCCAAGTTCAGAGTTATAAGTCCACACTAGTGTAAGAGAACTTTAGGTAATGGTACGATGGTGATGTCATGAAATTAACTTTAGTTTGGTCGCTGTTTTATTTAATTGTCTACTATGGTACTCTTTGTAAAGGTTTTTAATAATCATGCAAATAAAGTTTTTTATACTTTCATAAAAAAATGTCCTGATATAAAAACTGAGGACAGAAGAAGCACAGGTAACCCTCACCCCTACGGCCGACAGGACCTAACAACAACCAAAGCCAGTACAAAACAACAGCGTATTGAAGACAAGCCCAATAGTCATTCCAACCAGCTGTGTGGGCTATGACCCCATCTCCCCACACGTTGAGCAACACAGACCACCACCATGGCTGTCTTATGTGATAATCATGCCGACAGAGAGCACCAGGCATCCTTTTATGTAGGGCAGTCCATGTATACAGAGTATATTTTTTTCCTCCAACAGTTTTTCTACAGATTTTACAAATCTCCCACCGATGCTTGGATAGTTTAAAAATTTCACGCAAATGTTTTTGTTATGTCTCGGGCTCAGGTGAGAAGCTACGAGAGAAGAAAGATTCTTAGCTCACAAAAATACCCCTGCATACGGATCATCTTCTGGCTCCATTTCAGGTCTCTTACCTAAACAGCTGTATTTAAACCTTAGATATGGGGCCTTACCATTCTATAGCTTCTCAGGTAAATGGGGGAATAAGACCAGTGTGTGTACCTTAGGTCCTTCATGTAAATTGGAGCCAGAAACTGTGCACCACTGACTTTACTCTTGCAGGGCCTACATGGCCCCATGTAAGATTAAACCTGTTTGCAGGAGGCTGGGCTGAAGACAGAACAAAAGCATGCTAAGAAACCTAAGTGTTCCAATCGTCTTCCCTAGTGGCAAGTAGGTTGTCAGGGTCAATCGCACCTGTGGTGGGTGTTTTTCCTTCATCAGCTGCACTATACAATGAAATGTGGCTGGATTAGCACTCTACAAGGCCTGAACTGTGGAATTTTATATGACACCTCCTGACCATCGTTGCAATTTTCGGAATTTTGTCTTTAGAGGCATATTTTAAGTTTCCATTCTCAGAGTGTGAATTTAACATTTAGGTGTTTTTAAACTTTTAATTGACTGTGCACTTTTGCAGTCATATGGAGGCTCTGCACTTCACAATTTTGCACGTTTCAACAAATTATTTTAGCCCAATCGGTGAATGTATGTGATTATATGTATTTATTTGTTTTGCCGTTTTATGAACATGAATCCGAAATAAACAGATTTGGATTGGAAAAAACAAAGCCCAAGAGGTGGAACAACTGTGACAGCTCCTCACTGCGGCTAGAGAAGCAGGCTGGCATGCACTGAGTGGTGGTTTAATGTAAAGATAGCTCAGTGGGTGCAGGCTGGGCACATCAGGAAGTTTATGAAAGGAAGGTGCAAAGTAGGGGGGGCGGATCTGGAGCAAGGTGATGAGAGTGCCCCGACCCTGGCGAGCTGTGAGCTGAGAGATGTGATGAGTGATTCTAAGACTGACTGTACTCTGGGGGCTCAGGGGACATTACATTGTGACGCACACACGCAATAGCTACATATTCAATAAGTTTGGTTGCTATACATCCCGAAAAGTACAAAATAAACACAGCAGTGCACTTAGAGGCCTTGACTATGTTTGGCACTTTCATCTCAGAAACAAACAAGTTTCTGCAGAGTTGGTTTTAACTTCAGAGTGGAGCTGTTTTTCCCACCGCATTTCGGTAACAGGTGCGCACGTTTTCACATACTTTTGCGCGGGTTTGTACCTGCTTCTGTAGTCAGGACTAGCATGCCCGAGAGTAGAACACCAGAGAGCAGAACACCCGAGAGTAGAACACCTGAGAGCAGAACACCCGAGAGTAGAACACCTGAGAGTAGCGTACCCAAGAGCAGAATACCCGAGAGCAGAATACCCGAGAGATTCCAGCCCCAGAAACAATGCCGCTGCTCGGGACTGAGATGGAAATAGGCTCAGGTTACAGCGCAGCCGCTTACTACTGACTTTCAGAGGCGTCTGAGGGCCCCTCGCGTACTTCTCCTCTCCCATAGGCGTCTCTGGGGGTCCCCACAAGTGTGCAAGCACCCCGGTGCGGGAAGGAGGGGGCAAATATCACACAGGATGTGCAGAGAAGGGCGCCGAGGTGCAAGACTTTAGAAAATTACTGTGTCTAAACAAGTCTCTTTAGGAATAAACTGACACCCTAAAAGAGGGGTGTTTAATTTGTGCAGGCGCTGCGCGCACCAGTACTCATTCCTGGCGTCCGGCACGTGTTTTGCATTATGTGAAGTTGGCCCACACCTAGAGAGAGACAGAAAATGAAGAAAGGAGGCATAAATCGAAAGGGGAAGAGGTGTCAAATTAAGACAAGCATTTACAATGCAACGGGTCTCGCGTTTGCTCATGTTAGAGCTGATCGCGTTGTAAACTCCTAACCCGACTTTTCACCTATCGGGCAAAGGTGCATTTATGTACATAACCCGAAAAAGTTAAGTTAACTATGTAAAGCACTGGACTTCTGCCAAGCGAGATCGCGCTCGTAAATTAGAGAAAAAGAAGTCCACGAGCCCGATGGAAAACAGCGAGGCTCACCTGTTTTCTGTACTTGGTCGCTGCGCTCGAGGAGGGCTAGCCACCGGAAAAGTCATGACGTATGCGTGCCTTCGACTAATGAAAGCAAGCAGATTTTATTAGGGTAGCCCATTAACCAATAAAAAACACTGACGTGAAGTTGACAGGGCTCCGAGCCCTTTTCTAAATACTAAAGCGTCTCGCTGTGATACGCATGCGCGAGCGCATGCAACACAGGCTCAACCCTAAAAAGGGCATCACAGTATCCCCTACCCACCCTGCCATTCAGGATACCATTCCTGTGGTAGGAGAAACCTCTCCTGGGGTGGCACCTGTACCAAGGGAACCATCAGCTGGCACAGCTAAACTCCCTGAGGTAAAAGTACCTCTCTGTGGGATAACTAATATTGGTGAGGAAAAGAGCACCATTTTAGTTAACATGGAGCATCCCTCCAACCCTCCCAGAGAAACTTTAGTGCAGAAACCCTGTACTGCCTCACAACACTTAGGACAGCAGCCCTGCCCTAGTGTGGAGCTCATAGGACAGCATCCCTGCCCTGCTCCAACTCAAGAGAAACAGCATCCCTTTTCTCTCTTACAGCCATATGGACAAAGTTTTTGCCCAGTTATGGCTTTACTGAGACAGCATCCCTGTCTGGCATTCTCATCACTTGAAATAGGCCCAGTGGACAATTCCCACTGCTCTAAACTAAAACTTACTGATATGAACTCTGAGAATATATCTTCACATTGTTGGTTAGCTAAAAAACTTCAAACAGGGTGGTTTACATCCCCACAGGGAAGTAACAATATAGTGGATGATAAAGGGAGTAACCTGTCTATCGCAGAGCTACTCTCCACTTATCATCACTTAGACAATAAAGGCTCAACTGGCCAAGGTTAGCTTTATTGTCCTTCGTTTGGGGGGGTTGCGTGAGAAAGTAGCCTATTTCTACCCTTGTTACCCCCACTTTTGGCCTGTTTGTGAGTATATGTCAGGATGTTTTCACTGTCTCACTGGGATCCTGCTAGCCAGGGCCCAGTGCTCATAGTGAAAACCCTATGTTGTAAGTGTGGTTGTTATGTGTCACTGGGATCCTGCTAGCCAGGACCCCAGTGCTCATAAGTTGTGACCTATATGTGTTCCCAGTGTGATGCCTAACTGTCTCACTAAGGCTCTGCTAACCAGAACCTCAATGGTTATGCTCTCTCTGCTTTCCAAATTTGTTACTAACAGGCTAGTGACTAAATTTACCAATCCACATTGGCATACTGGTACACCCATATAATTCCCTAGTATATGGTAATGAGGCACCCAGGGTATTGGGGTTCCAGGAGATCCCTATGGGCTGCAGCATTTCTTTTGCCACCCAAGGGAGCTCTGACAATTCTTACACAGGCCTGCCACTGCAGTCTGCGTGAAACATAGTGTCCACGTTATTTCACAGCCATTTACCACTGCACTTAAGTAACTTACAAGTCACCTATATGTCTAACCTTCACCTGGTGAAGGTTGGGTGTAAAGTTACTTAGTGTGTGGGCATCCTAGCACTAGCCAAGGTGCCCCCACATCGTTCAGGGCAAATTCCCCAGACTTTGTGAGTGCGGGGACACCATTACACGTGTGCACTGTACATAGGTCACTACCTATGTACAGCGTCACAATGGTAACTCCGAACATGGCCATGTAACATGACTAAGATCATGGAATTGTCACCCCAATGCCATTCTGGCATTGGGGGGACAATTCCATGATCCCCCGGGTCTCTAGCACAGAACCCAGGTACTGCCAAACTGCCTTTTCAGGGTTTGCACTGCAGCTGCTGCTGCTGCCAATCCCTCAGACAGGTTTCTGCCCCCCTGGGGGGCAGCCCTGGCCCAGGAAGGCAGAACAAAGGATTTCCTCTTAGAGAGGGTGTAACACCCTCTCCCTTTGGAAATAGGTGTGATGGGCTGGGGAGGAGTAGCTTCCCCCAGCCTCTGGAAATGCTTTGATGGGCACAGATGGTGCCCATCTCTGCATAAGCCAGTCTACACTGGTTCAGGGATCCCCCAGCCCTGCTCTGGCTCGAAACTGGACAAAGGAAAAGGGAGTGACCACTCCCCTGACCTGCACCTCCCAGGGGAGGTGCCCAGAGCTCCTCCAGTGTATCCCAGACCTCTACCATCTTGGAAACAGAGGTGTCTGTGGCACACTGGACAGCTCTGAGTGGCCAGTGCCAGCAGGAGACGTCAGAGGCTCCTTCTGATAGGCTCCTACCTCTCTTGGTAGCCAATACTCCTTCCTAGGTAGCCAAACCTCCTTTTCTGGCTATTTAGGGTCTCTGCTTTGGGGAATTCAGCAGATAACGAATGCAAGAGCTCATCAGAGTTCTTCTGCATCTCCCTCTTCACCTTCTGCCAAAGGATCGACCGCTGACTGCTCAGGACGCCTGCAAAACCGCAACAAAGTAGCAAAACGACTACTAGCAACCTTGTATCGCTTCATCCTGCCGGCTTTCTCGACTGCTTCCTGGTGGTGCATGCTCTAGGGGTAGCCTGCCTCCTCTCTGCACCAGGAGCTCTGAAGAAATCTCCCGTGGGTCGACGGAATCTTCCCCCTTGCAACCGCAGGCAACAAAAGACTGCATCACCGGTCCTCTGGGTCCCCTCTCAGCATGACGAGCATGGTCCCTGGAACTCAGCAACTCTGTCCAAGTGACTCCCACAGTCCAGTGACTCTTCAGTCCAAGTTTGGTGGAGGTAAGTCCTTGCCTCCCTACGCTAGACTTCATTGCTGGGTACCGCATGATTTGCAGCTGCTCCGGCTCCTGTGCACTCTTCCAGGATTTCCTTTGTGAACAGCCAAGCCTGGGTCCCCGACACTCCAATCTGCAGTGCACAACCTTCTGAGTTGTCCTCCGGCGTCGTGGGACTCCCTTTTGTGACTTTAGGTGGATTCCAGTTCACTTTTTTTCTAAGTGCCTGTTCAGGTACTTTTGCGGGTGCTGCCTGCTTCTGTGAGGGCTTCCTGACTTGATGGGTACCTCCTCTGTCTCCTCATCCAAGTGGGGACATCCTGGTCCCTCCTGGGCCACAGCAGCATCCAAAAACCCTAACCGTGACCCTTGCAGCTAGCAAGGCTTGTTTGCGGTCTTTCTGCGTAGGAACACCTCTGCAAGCTTCTTCACGACGTGCGACATCCATTCTCAAAAGGGGAAGTTCCTAGTCCTCTTCGTTCTTGCAGAACACCAAGCTTCTTCCAACAGGTGGCAGCTTCCTTGCACCCTCAGCTGGCATTTCTTGGGCTCCTGCCCACTCTCGACACTGTCGCGACTCTTGGGCTTGGTCCCCTTGTCTTACAGGTACTCAGGTCCGGAAATCCACTGTTGTTGCATTGCTGGTGTTTGTTCTTCCTGAAGAATCCCCCTATCACGACTTCTGTGCTCTCTAGGGGTAGTAGGTGCACTTTACACCTACCTTTCAGGGTCTTGGGGTGGGCTATTTTTCGAACCCTCACTGTTTTCTTACAGACCCAGCGACCCTCTACAAGCTCACATAGGTTTGGGGTCCATTCATGGTTCGCATTCCACTTTTGGAGTATATGGTTTATGTTGCCCCTATACCTATGTGCTCCTATTGCAATCTAATGTAACTTTACATTGCTTGCATTATTTCCTTTTGCTATTATCTGCATCATTTTGGTTTGTGTACATATATCTTGTGTATATAACTTATCCTCATACTGAGGGTACTCATTGAGATACTTTTGGCATATTGTCATAAAAATAAATTACCTTTAATTTTTAGTACATCCGTGTATTGTGTTTTCTTATGATATTGTGCATATGACACCAGTGTTATAGTAGGAGCTTTACATGTCTCCTAGTTCAGCCTAAGCTGCTTTGCCATAGCTACCTTCTATCAGCCTAAGCTGCTAGAAACACCTCTTCTACACTAATAAGGGATAACTGGACCTGGCACAAGGTGTAAGTACCTCTGGTACCCACTACAAGCCAGGCCAGCCTCCTACACTGAGCGTCATCATCAGCAAGCTTTGATGAAACTACAGCTCTTAATAGTTGTATTATGCTCATACCCCTTGTCTCAGTCATCATCCCATGCTTGCACTTTGAACCATACTCTCACCTCCTATCCATGTAATAAATAACAATTGATGCCCTTTATTCCAGACACAGCTTCTTTCTTTCTCCTGGCTCTGGGTAAATACACTGGCTATTCATGTGGCAGATACCAAAACTAGATGGCTTATATAATATTCTATTTGGTTCTTTTAGCTGTTGCAAACTTTGGAACATCGATTCTCTGTTGCTCCGGGAACATGAATTTCTTTTTCGTAGGCATTGAAGAGACAGTACAAACATCAGCAGCTTCTTGCCCACCCTTCCTCTTAAGGTAGAATGATCCATCAGTCTGCTTGTGCAGCTACCTGTATTTTTGATACCCAAATTCACATACTACATTATTGATTCCTGGCAAACAGTGGATGTCTGAACAAACTGCTGCACCTTCTTCTGCAGCCACCATTCTTTAATATTTTCCTGACTGGAATATGTGGGTTCCCATGACAGGGATTTAGGGCCATATGTACAAACACATTTTCCCATAGACACAGAATGGGCAAAACTGCTTGCTACATCTGGCCCTTAGAATTCAATCCCATTTTCAGCGCCTATGTGGAATATAAAAAGATACTGTCTCTTTGAAGTGACATCCAGGCTTCTCAAGAACTGCCTCTCTATCCAGTCATTTGTCTTCTCTGCTGATACTGCTAACAAGTGACAGCATAATATTATAACAGTCGATGCACTTTCTCTTCCTTACATTCTTCCCACACCATGCATTGCCCATCTGCCAAAAGGTCCTCCTACATGACCCTCGCATACCTCATCTACTCATAAACTCACCCGTCAATCTACCCATTTATTCACTCATTAACCATATGCCAATCACTCACGCATTTATCTATTGATCCGCATTCACCATGTGGTTCTGAAAATTCTGGACCCATGTAATTTACTTTGCCACAGCAGTACGATTTTAGTATCAAAAGACCGATAATGACTAGTACACTAAGCATGAGCATTTTCGCTCAATTCCAGCAGCGTTTTCACCTCGAAATCGCCATTTTCGTCCTGCACTCGTGGCTCCCATTTTATACACGGCAGCCATTTTTAAAAGTTGCCCTCACATAGGCTTATAATACAGTCAGATTTGATTCCAAGGACACGTACACCTTGATTGACTTTTCTCTGACCTGGGCAAGCTGGAACCATTGCCTCAGGCCAAACCTGTTTGGTCAGTCCCTCTCCCAGTGGCCGAATCAGATAGCATCAAGGCACACCATGCCATAAAACCCTTATTATCGCTCACACACCCTGCCTAATCTTGCTCACACCTGCACCTGCTCTTTTCTTCTTCTTACTTTACGAGGGGGAGGTGCCCGTTTTTATTGGGGGTCCACACTTATCTGATGTAAAATACTAGGCCTTGCCGGGTAATTTATTATGGGTTGGATGACATGAAATATGAGGTTTCATCATGACACTGTTTTTTCCTTTGTAGTGAAAATATGTGAATGACCAACCAAAATGTCAAGAATGTTTGCCTGAAGCTTAAAAAAGTGTATATAAGGAAACCTGACTTTGCATTGACACACAGTCTCCTGAGAACATACAAACCGTGCTGTTGTACTTCTAGGACGCTTGTCACTTGGTTGCAGCCAATAAATTCGATCTTTGACTTCACCTAGAAGACTCTGAGTTTCTGTGGTCTGAATCAGGAAAGTACCCGAGGTCTTTGGGTGTACCCTGGCACCGCTGGGTTACCGGATCAGTACCGGTTCTGAAAAACCCAGTACCTCAACCACATAAACATCAACCCTACTGGCTTTGCAAATGCGTATTTTTGCCGTGTTCATGATTTCTACCTCGAGCCTTCTCGTTTTTTTAAAACCTCACAGGGGCATTTCTGACAGCCAGGGTTAAATAATCGGGTGAAGAGTGCTGCAATGTGGTGCAGTTACTTACATCGACATCTCAGAAGAAGATGATAAAATACTATTTAGAAATACAAGTGGAAACCCGAGGATGGGATGCTGGTGTTATGGAAAGATAAGATGTGTGAACCCGCACAGGCAGCACAGTAGATTGTCTCTTCGTAGAGTCATAAGGCAGTGTGCTTGAAACTTCTACAGAGCCTTAAAGTATAGCTAATTTACTGCTGGTACAAATAGATGGTCGACTTTTGCTAGAGTCGATTGAGTAAAGAACAAACCTTGACATGAAGGAGTTAACTTCACTGAACTGGCTGGCTGAACAATGAAGCGCTAATAGTCTTTGTTTACTGCATAAACCAGAGTGCATCAGCTATAAAATGCATGGCTAAGTAATCACTGTTTATTTGCATTTCAATTACGGTTCAGAACCTGTCTCCTTTTTGATTGCTTTAAATGTGGCGGCTTTGTGGAAAAATGCAGACGAACTGATCTGCATAAACAAAACGAATGCCGCTGAGCAAAGCTATTTAAGCATGTTCCTCAGTGTTTGCTACGGTGAGCAAAGAAAAATGGCTGCTTTCAGAAGAGCTGACTTTTAGATTTACGATCTGCAGCCTGCATTCAGGGTCCACGCAAGTGTAGAACGAACATCATACATTTGTAGATTACATTTCTATGTTGGCCTGCTGTATTGTGCTTCCCTCAGATAAAGACTAGCACCTTTTCAGAAAACTAAGTCAGCTTCCATGGGCAGCTGTCAATTATTGCAGTATACCACACCCTACCACTTTCACTATTCTAAAGGCTTTGGCATGCTTGTATGTTTGAATATACTTTCTATTTCACTAACATACTAACACAGGGCGCTGGAACTCTTATTACTAGCAGGGTCACTGGAATTATGCAGCAGAGGAGCTCCAAATTATGCAGCAGGGCTGACTAAAATATGTGGGAGGAAAGGCAAATTGTATGGCGTAATGCAGCTGATTTTGTGATAGTACTACTTCATTATTTACTAAGCCTTCAAAAATGGCTGTGGTCACTTTGCATATTGTTAGACCTGTCAGCCTCAAGTGCCTTTACCCTTCACTTTTTGTTAGAAATAATTTCCTTGGCCTTAGGACTCTGCTAACCAGTGCTAACGTGTGTGTGTTAACTCCCTTTAAACAGGCAAGATTGTCTTACACCTGATTGGCATTTTATTTTACTGATAACTTCCTTGCAGAATGGTATACCATATACCTAGGCCCTGTAAATTAAATGCTATTAGCATGGCTGGCACCACATATTATTCCACCCACTTAAGTAGTCCCTTAAATCATGTATCAGGACTGCCATTGCAGTTTGAATGCAGTTTTAAGCTGCCAATTCGACTCATTAATATACACCCCTTGCAAAGCCTTAAGCTCCCCTTTTATTGCATATAAGCCAACCCTAATGTAGTCCCTAGGTATCCCATGGGGCACATTGCATTGTAATTAAACATTTGGACATTTAGTTCTACTTTTTACATGTCCTGGTAGTGAAAAACTCAATTAATTTTTCACTACTGTGAGGCCTTCCTCTCCCACATTGGGTTGCCTTATTAAATTTAATGAGAGCTAACTTTTGATTGGGAACAGGTGTATATTTCATGTTTGGTGTCTGAGAAACTGCAATTGGAAATCTTTAACAATAAAGTGTGATCTTAGGGTACAATTTTGAAATTGCCCCCGTTAGGAAGTTGGCATTTTCCTGCCTTAGCTATTTGGTGCCTACAGCTTGTCCTAACAAATAAACACAATGATGTATGGAATGCAGAACCAATTAAACATTACCTCCCATTCACAGATCTGGGTTAAATCCATCAATTATTTTGCTCACCATTCCACCCCAGTTTGGACCCAGCCATATGCAAATCAGTCTTCCCCTGTTTCCCCTGGGAACAGTCCAGCCCAAACTGCCAGGATGTGTTTGTTTGCTTTTACAACCTGTCCTAGGTCACATGGCTGGGTGTAGTTGAGAATTGATCTTTTTTTTCCTCCCAGTCAGCCACAAAATTGCAAACCTAGGTGTGCCTGTATGAGCCATCAACTGGCAGGATGGGGAGTAGAGCTGGGCACAGCACCAGTTGCAAATGAATAGGCTGTGACCTGCCTTTACACAAAGGGTTTCCCCCCTGCATTGTTCATGAAGCTAGTTTGGATCTAGAAGCAGAGGAAGCAGGGAACGTTGTTCGCATCAAAGGGAATCTTCAAAAAAGCTTTCTTCATTGAAGGAAGCACCTCAGACCCACTCTTCAGTTCACTTTCCAGATCCGTGGAAGGACTCTCAGAGGACAGCATGTCTGTGGCTGTGGCCTGCTGTGTACTCCACAAGACAGATTTGCTGCACTGGGAAGGACTGATGTGCTGCCTTGAGATGGCCTTGAAGGGAAACATCCCAACCATGACTCCCGAACAACAAAGTCATGAACAACGAAAGTGGAACAACACTTTAGTTAACCACAACTTCCTTGTTCAGTTCATAAACCATGTATGTGCTGAACAATACTCATGCGTGGTTAAGGCACAGAAGAAGGGAGTCTGCTTCGTCGGAGGACGCGATCAGGTAAGTGGGGCTGGGGCCATTTTAGGGGTGGGGTGGGGGGTCGGACATTTGTACTTTTAGGGGTGGGTGGGTCGCTGTAGTTTTAGGGGCGGGGTGGGGGGTCAGGTATTTTTAGTTGTTAGGGGAGGGGGTGGGGGTAGTTTAGGTTTTAGGGGGATCGCAGTAGTTTTAAGGGCAGGGTGGGGGTAGGTTTTGGGGCAGGAGTGGGGCATCGGGTATTTTTCATTTTTAGGGGGTGAAGGGTCATGGCAGTTTTAGGGGCGGGGTAGTTTAAGTTTTAGGGGTGGGGTAGGGGTAGTGGTAAAATTGTTTTTAGGGGTGGGGTGGGTGGTTGGGATACGATTGTTTTAGGGGTGGGGGTTGGGGTGGGGGGAGTGGCATGCTGGAACCACACATGCTGCTCATGCATGCCTTTACCAGAAATGTCTTTACAACGAAGAATCGTTAAGGCATTCGTGGTAAAGGCATTCGTCGTAGCAGCGCAGTCGTTGTTCCGACTGAGTTGTTTAGTCATGCATGGTTCCAGCATGCGTTGTTTAGACTCCTATTCAGCCTTGAACCCTCAGAGGCCTGCCCTGTTGCATGAGCCATGTTACATCACTTGAATCCAGGGCTACCAGAGTGACTCCAATAACTAGCTGGCTGGCCTTCTGATCAGAGCCTCAGGGACAGAAAAGGCTCCAAAAATCTTGAGTCCTATCCCCCCAGTTGGTGCTCCTCTAGTCCTGGACCCTTAGTTGTGGTGTTAAAGGTGCCCAGATAGCCAAAATCCAAAACTTGGGAATTACAACATTTTTGGTTAAAAAATCTGCTCTGAGAACTGAAAGAAGGCCAGGACCAACCTGCTCGCCTAATCGCCCAAGATGCATCACTATCTGCCTGACTTTTGTAAGCTCCGCCATGTTCTTCTCCACAGTAGCAAATCGTATTCATCAGTCTCTTGCCAAAGGGGTATCCAGCCTTGAGGAGTTCTTATGGGCTACAGACTTCTGCCTTGTTCTGCTGAAGATTTTTGACATTCAAAAAAGGACACTAAGGGCCTCATTACGAGTTTGGAGGAGGGGATTACTCTGTCCCAAAAGTGACGGATATCCCATCCACCATATTACAAGTTCCATTATATCCAATGGAACTTGTGAAACGGCGGACGGCCTATCCGTCACTTTTGGGACAGAGTAATCCCCTCCGCCAAATTCGTAATGAGGCCCTGAGTCTGAAAATAGAAACCTTCACTGCGACTTCAACCAGTGGCTCCAAGATGACGATACTCCCTCTTCCGATGCCTTGCCCCACTGAATTTTACCTTCTCAGATCAATTTTCTGCAGAATTTCTTATAAGTTCCAAGGTAAGCGCCAACGGGGCCCAATCAATTAATTGTATTCAACTTTGCGGTCCATCACAGTCAGCCGTAATTTTTTACTTTGATCTGGTCTCGTAAGACTAGATGTTCATGGTTGGCACATTTAGCTTTTAGGCACTGATTTTTACTTTAGGCTGTAAACATGCAGAACTCTGCTACTTATTCGATTTTTGCCATTTTGGTGTGAAATAAATGTACTCCATGTTTATAAATGAATGTTTTTGTGCTACATAAATACTTTGCACATTTCCTCTAAGTTAAGCTGACTGCTTGTATACCAAGCTACCAGAGGGTTGAGAACACATTAATTTGGTGACTTTTGTTCTTCACTCTGATAGGAATTGTGGCTGCTGCTTGACCAGGGTTAACACCCCAGTCATCCAGCAAACCACTGTCTCACACATATGCTTTCCTTAGATGGCCTCTGTTTAAAAGTGCAGATTCTAGCAGCTCATTTCTGCTGCGCTTTTACCCCACCAGTATACAGTCTAATTCTTTCTAGCTTGGGATGTAATCACACTACCTTCAGTCCGCATTGCTGACTCCACCGGTTGTCATCAGAAGTGAGTGTGAAGGCTACTACCAGCTCCACCCATTGTACAGCCTCTATAGATGTGAGGAAAGCAAAAGAAAGGTGTGCGGTAAAGCCTCAAAATCTGCCATCTTCCCCTGCCAAACATTGACGCAATAGAAGCAGAGCAGTGGTAGCATTTGGGGTGCTACACAACGTCAGATGTTTCCTGCTTCCCACAGATTGTGGCTTAATATGATAAAATCACACATTTTTAGAACAATTACCAAGGCCCTTATTTGACAGGGACTACAACTTGTGCAAATTTACAGCACAGATCTGGTGCTGATTTTGAGGTGTGTGTTAATTTGGAGTAAAATCCATTTTTGAAGGCTGAAATATTTCTTCCAGAATTGATATTTGCATGCTATTTTGTTCCATTAAAAAACTGTTTCTAGCGTGCCCATTACTCCTAAATTATTGGAGATAATTTAATCTCCTCCACCAACAGTTTACCTCCAAAAGTTTGTAGATCTTGTTAACTACAATTTCTTTGGTACTTGTGCATTTTATCGCAGCATACACATGTTTATCAGAATTGCACTAAAGAGTAGCAGATTTGTGTAACAACTTTTTACATCTTGGAAAGTTTATCAAGTAATACATTCCAAAGTGTTTAAAGCTATGTATTGGTGTGGGAAATGTACATAATATACAGTTTCTGAAAAATTACATGAAACTGTATAGTTATACAAAATGCAAGACTGGCCTTTGTTGACATATTTTTGTACAAAATGTGTCCTTGCATTCATTATGGATAATAAGCCACATTTTGCGCTTAAAAAGCATACCACAGCCACTTGTGTTCTGAATCTTCAAATTGGTCCATGTGCTTGTGCTAAATGTTTGCAGCAGATGGTGCCAATTACTCCTTGAGTAATTTCAGGATTTTTGCTTGACACAACATTTACCCAAACGACTCAAGATTACACCCACATTGTAAAAAGTGCACCAGGGCCGAAAGTTATTTCATCTGACAATGGCAAGGTCGCAAGTGGTGGGGGACCCTTTAAGAAAATTTAGATCTTTGGTGCAGGGTACAGGGCGGCCAGATGCAGAGCAAATCAGTGAGCCAGGAGCTGTTTGCCAAGGTGCCCTTGGAAGCAGGAGGTCGGTCACTTTGAGAGTCGCTTACAGGTTAGAAGAGGGACTCTGGTGGGAAATCCATGGGGTTCCTGAAGTTCCTTGACTGGGGCTTCCTCCTGGTCCTTTTTCAGTCCAGAATGGACTGTCCTTCTGGGTGTACGATGTGAGGTGACCAGTACCAAAGGGTTATTGCACGGTCTGGCCACTGGAGGGAACAGTGCCACCAAACTTGGCACACTGACAGGATTTGTCTTCATGGTCTGATGGGCAGAGTTTGGTCCAGCTGTGGTGTCTGATTCTTTGTTCAGCAGGCGGTCAGTGAAGTGGCCTTCACTGGGTCTTTGGTTCCTTGGTGTTGCAGAGTGATTCATTCACTCTGGAGGAAGATCTTTGGTGCTTTTTGAAGAGTGTAGGTCCTCTTGGGGTTTGTAAAGTGTGTCCAATGTCCAAGCATCCCCTCAGTGGTGATTATCGAGTCCTGGGTGCAGCAGGCAGGGTTTGGAACCCTTTTTGTTAGTTTAACAGGACTTCAGTTCTTGAGCCTTGGGTCTTCATTGATGCAGGTCTTCTTGTGTCCTTCAAATCTGATTTCTTGGTCTAGGGATACCCACTAAATACTGTATTTAGTGGGCACTTTAGGGGGTACCTGGTAGTAACCAATGGGTCATCTACCTTAGGTCGGCTTCAACTACTAAGTGACCACTTCGTGTGGGCAGAGGTCACTTCCCTACACCTGATTGTCTATTTTCCCACCAGGCAAGATAGAGGAAAATGAAATGGAAATGTTACGCCGCATGCAACACCTTAGGGATGGTGCAAGTCAGGACTGACCACTCCTCCTACCGTTTTCCTGTTTTCCCACCATTGCTCCCACCAAAAGTGGGGGTTTTCAACATAGGCAGCCATCTCCTGCTAGCAGCAGGCCTGGGGGAGGAGGTGTTAGCACCTCCACCCAGGAAGGGCTTTGTTCTGAATCCCGGAGAGCATGATCTCACTCCATAGACATTCAGAACCTTGTCTGGTGGTGCAGGCTGGTTTTGACCGGCCAGCAACCTGCCAGGGTAGTTGACCCCAGGGTACATTTTGTAATAAATCCAATGCTGGCATCAGTTTGGATTTATCATTCTGAGTTGTTTGATACCAAACAACCCAGGGTTCAGGGTAGCCATCATGTAGCTGTGAAACGTGTCCAGCACATGCATTAAAATGGCTGCCCTGTTCACTTACTATGTCCCAGGTTTGGCAAGGACACAGTAGGGGCATATTTCTCATGTATCTATGTTCACACATGCCATATTGTACACCCTGCCTTATTGCTGGAAATGGACCACCTAAGCAGTTTGGGGTTTTCGCCCTTCATTTTTTGTAGCCATCTGAGAGGCCTGTGGTCAGTCTGAACTATGAAGTGAAACCCAAACAGGTATGGCCTCAGCTTCTTCAGGGCCCAAACCATAACAAAGACTTCCCTCTCTATGGTACCTCATTTTTATTCCCTGGGGAGTATTCTTCTGCTTATAAAAGCAACAGGCTGGCCATGTCTCTCATTATTTTTCTGGGCTAGGACCAGTCCTACCCCCAGTTCAGAGGCATCTGTTTGAACAATAAACTGCCTGGAGTAATCTGGAGTGTGTAGGACTGGAATAGAGCACATAGGATTCTTCAGAAAGTCAAAGGCCCTTTAACAACTCACTGCCCAGTTAACCATTTTGGGCATTTTCTTGGAGGTTAGCTCTGTGAGGGGGGCAACTATGGTGTGATAACCCTTCACAAATATCCTATAGTATCCAGTCAGGGCAAGGAATGCCCTGACCTGAGTTTGGGCTGTGGGAGCTTCTCAAGCCAGAATGGTCTGAAGTTTAGGTTGGTGAGATTGAATATGGCCTCCTCCAACCAGGTGGCCCAAGTAAACAACTTTGTCCTGCTCTATCTGGCACTTACTGACCTTCATAGTGAGACTTGCCTTCTGCAAAGCTTCAAGGACCTTGAGGTGGAATTATAAACAGCTATGTCATCAGGGTCAGCTGCACTGAAGGATTCCAGTCCAGCAAGGACTTGGTTCACTAACCACTGGAAAGTGGCATGTGCATTTTTTAGTCAAAAGGACATAACAGTGAACTGATAATGCCCACTAGGAATAGATAATGCTGACCTATCTTTTCCTCCTGGGACCAGACCAAGCTGCCAATACCCTGATGTCAAATCAAAAGTACTGCCCTAGTAAAGGCTGCTCTAGTCTCTCAATGAGATCATCAGCTCTTGGCATTAGGTGTGCATCGGTTTTTGTTACAGAATGAGGCCCCTGTAATCAACACAAAACCTCTTTTCCTTTTTCTCTCCTTTTGAGTGAGGTTAGGGGACTAAAACTACTGGGCTGGGGGTCTCTGAGGGTTCAATGACACCAAAATCCAACATCTTTTTGACTTCAGCATGTATGCTCTCCCTTACAGAGTCTGGCTGTCTGTAATTTTTTTGCTGTTTAATTTATTTGGGGAGTGCACAGCAAAATGAGCGTTTTGAAAAAAAAACAACAGAGAGAAAACAGTGAAGGGTTCAATCACGGTGGATGAAATCATCAGGGTAGCTGCTACACCACATGGAAACGGAAGTCCAGTTTCCTTGTACCATAGGAGAATGGAGATAGGTTTCAGAACAGTCAACATGCTGTATCTGTGCCACTCAAGAGGAACCAATCAGTAGAAGTTCACTTCCTCGCAGTGGTTTTGGTCTTGGCATTTGCTCCTCCAGTATGTCTGGGTGGACGTCCACGTTTGCAGGGTTCTTCCACTGCAGCGGGTGGGGTGTCTGAGGCATTCCCTTCCCCTGGCAGGGCCTCCATTCCACCAGCTGGCCCAGATGTAGAAGGTCTTAATGTTTTCTTGCTAGTGGAAAAGGCCAAATATTTGGTACAAAACCGACTAAGGGTGGTATTCATGTCTCTCCGCACCCTAGCAATGGAAGTGAGGTGGGCATTTTGGGCCTGCCACCGCTGTATGATGTCCTGTTGGCTGTCCAACTGCAGCTGTCTGATCTCCCCCATCATGGTCAGTACCTGGCCCATCATGTCTTGGGAATGTTGGTAAGCTCCCAAGACTTGGGAGATGTGGTCCTGGTCAGTAGTGTCACTTGGAGCCCCATCCTCTGGCCCACACCATCCCTCTCATGCACCCTACCTCCAAGTGCGTTTTACCACTGTGCCCACTCCCACTGATAGCAGGTCCATCTTTGTCAGGGGTCACAAGAGGAGTCTCAGGTACCTCTACTGGGGGAAACACAATGGAAGATACTGCCCTTGGGACTGAGGATTAGGGGTGAATGGTTGCCTGTGATGTAGATGCAACAGGGCTGAGAGGAGTCGATGTGGGCAGGGTGAGGCTCACAATTGATGACTGACCAGGTATCGCTGATGTGCCATGTTCGTCCTCATTGTCTAAACATTCAGAAGTGTTTTCCTCATTGAGACCTTCAGCTAAAGGGGTAGTGACAGTCTTTGGTGTCCTCTCCATGGTGAGAATGGCAAGGTTACACAGTTGCTGTAAGTGATGCAACAAGTGATGTTTAACTTTGCCCACTAGACATGCTATGTGACTTGCAGACAAACCCTTTACATGATCCTCTGATATGACAATGAGAGCTGCTTCCAAATCTGTGTTGGAGCTATGTGGAACACAGAGATTTGGAATTGCATACATTATGCTCCAAGCTCTTGGAGTATGTTGGTGGTTAGATGACTGTTAATTCCCTCATATCTTGTCTGAAGATGACATGACAATGTAAAATTATCTTCTTCTAAGGTATATGGCATCACTGAATCAGCTAACAGCTGAACAATGCACACTAGTAACAGAGCTGGATAACAGTATGAGAGTTATCATTTAACCTGGGCCTCTATATGGGTGTACGTACAGCCAGCTTCCCATCTAGTCCCCCCCCCAGGTGAGTACATGACACTGTTTGGATGGTAATTTCTAAGGCCAGTTTAGTAAGGAACACATCTCTGCAGGCAGGGAAATGGAGGAAACCTCTGCTTGCAGGTTGGGAGAGTTGTTTGACAGCTATCCCTTGCAGTGAGTGGAGTATTTGCTCTGACTTGTGAGCAGCTCTTAAAGCTGGTGCCAAGTCACAGTAAACAGCTATGTCCCAGGAGTGGGCACCCTGG
Organism: Pleurodeles waltl; assembly: GCF_031143425.1. Taxonomy (NCBI): domain Eukaryota; kingdom Metazoa; phylum Chordata; class Amphibia; order Caudata; family Salamandridae; genus Pleurodeles; species Pleurodeles waltl. Next base: position 113,251,346 of record NC_090440.1, on the reverse strand, counting down.
GACATAGCAGGAGCTGGCTCTGGGGGGGAGTTTGTGGTCCCCAATGTCATCTATGGCTCCCCAAGGGGGCTATGCAACCCATCTCTAATGCAATGATCCCCGGGAAGGTAGTGGTCTCTGGGGTTGTGGGAGAGCTGGGCACCCACTACTCATTTGATGAAGCATTGTACCCCGAGGAGGTGCTGGTCCCCAGAGCTACAGGGGAGGCAGGCAGCCCCCAGCATTCGATTTTAAGTTGTGCCCTGTGAGGGTGTAGTCCCAGGGGCTGTAGGGGAGCCAAGCAGCCCCCCTCACATTCCATTTTAAGTTGTGCCCTGGGGATGTGGTGATCCCTGAAGTTTCGGGGGGCCAAGTGCCCCCCGCATTTAATTGTAAAATCTGCACTGGGAGGTAGCTCCACCAGCATTTGATGAAGCATTGTGCTTGGGTAGGTGGCAGTCCCCAGGGCGGTGGTGGGGGGGCGCCTCCCCCATTCAAAATGTCAATCCCCCCAGACCTGGCCCACCCAGGGGCTTTTTTTTATTATTTACTGTGGCTCTGCAGATCACGCCAAACATTTTTAAAAAAAAAGCATTTTTAGCTCTGGGAGCCCAGCACCAGAGCTAAGAGTGACTCTGTCCTGGCCCTTTTTCTTATGTTTTTTGCTTTTTTTGTGTGACTCGGCTGAAGCTGAGGCCCAAGATGGCAGCCAACACTTCCTTGTTGAAGTGTTGGAAGCCAATCAAATATCAGCACAGGGCCAGTTGGACTTGCAGAGCTTCTGCACTCCTAGATATCTACAGTTTTTCCCCCTTGATATCTCAAAAATTACTGAACAGATTTACACCAGATTACAAAAAGCACAATCTGTGCACCAAATCAACCTTCCTGACTAATCTGGTGTAAAAAAGTTCAGCAGTTTGGGCAGTTTTTCTTAGCCCCCGTTTCACATATCACCCTGAAACTTTCAAAACAGCAGCTGAACTGAGCAAAGTACACATTTTAAAACTATCATGGTTTTAAAGTGGCGCCAACGTTTTTGGCAAAACAAAAAATGTTCTTCCTATGGAAACTAGGTCCTAACCATAACGACGATTACATTTTACTTTAAAATTAAAATGATATTAACAATGATGTTATCAAAGGTGTCATGAGTGCCGTAATTTGTGGGGTAATTAGCAGTGCATGACAGGAAAGCGAGTTATAGTTACCTTAGAGCACAAGTTATAGTTACTTGAGATAACTCTACTATAAAAGGTGAATTTCTATGGATATGTACGTTTCAAATGTGAACCTAACTACAACATCCCTGTAACCTTTTTTTTTAAAGTGAATTTCTATGTTTTTTTTACATGTAGGCCCTCATTATGACATTGGCGGTAAATCCTGCTTACTGGCATGCCGACTGCCACCAACATAACGCCGCAGTGGCAGATAACCGCCAAGCTCATTATGACACACACATCCCAATCCGTCACTATACAGCCCCACACACAAGTCCGCCACCCCAAAGGTCAGTGATAAACTGGCGGTAGCAAAACCCACACCATTACACCAACAGAAATACGCCCACAGCATTATGACCCACGAATCACCGCAGCGGATATTCAATGGCGGTAAACCATAGGCGGTACATACTGCCGCGCTCAAAATACACACACTCAAACAAAACTACACCACATTGGACAATTCAAACTACACAGACCCACACCACTATAAAACGCACACCCACACTACCCACAACCCTTTACGACTAGAAAGAATTGCCACCAGAGAGAGACTGCAAGAGCATACACACAACCAGAGCCACATAACATCATCAACTATATACCATCCACGCACCTTACATCACACACCCCTAACACATCACCACACACACCCTCACCCACACCACTCACACTACACCCATAGCACCACAACGACACCACAGATTCTCTGAGGAGGAGCTGTGGGTCATGGTGGAGGAAATCATCCGGGTAGAGCCACAGCTATTTGGAGCACAGGTGCAGCAGACATCTATTGCTAGGAAGATGGAGTTATGCGGAGAATCGTGGACCGGGTCAACGCCGTGGGACAGCACACCAGAACAAGGGATGACAATAGGAAGAGGTGGAATGACCTACGGGGGAAGGTACGTTCCACAGCAGCAAGACACCACCTAGCTTTACAGAGGACTGGCGGTGGACCCCCACCTCCTCCTCCACAACTAACAACATTGAAGGAGCAAGTTTTGGCAATCATGCATCCTGAGGGCTTGCCAGGACTGGGAAATCTCTAGTACTATCAACCCCCCCTACCTGCATACCACCACAAACCCCCACCCCTACCCTCACTTCCATCACTTCACCACATCCCACATACCCCACCATCACAACCCACTTATTCCAATACCAACCCTGCATGTAACACCAATGCATGGACACCCCTCACAGACCTGCATGGGCACCTATCACCACTGCATGCACACAGGAGACAATCATCTAGCCAACCAAATAGCTACTCACTCAAAGGCAAATCTGCCAGGGCAACAACAACCATAGAGGGCAACACACCCATGCACATGATGTCATACGCAAAAACAATAACACTGCATTTACATCCCCACAGGTCCACCAGCCAGTGTTGCCGGAGAAGAAGTGCTCGCAATATCCAGTCCCCCCAAGAAGAGGCCCACAGTGATGACAGCACCTCTGCTTGCCTGGATGACCAACCTGGCCCATCAGGGATCTCTGGACAGTCGGTTACCCAGGCACACTCTCACACCACCACAGAGCCTCCCCCCTCAGGAAACACCACCGCAGCACCCACCGAGTGGGCCCATACCTCTGTCCCCAGGACACGTCAAGCAGCAGTGTGTCCATCACTACAGGGACCCCAGGCCACCCCAAAAACACAGGACAATCAGGGACCTGTGTTCAGTGGCAGTGGGCATACGGTTCAGGAGACAGAGGCACAGGACAACAGGGAAGTTAGGAGGACTGCTGTGTGACAGGGGGAGGACAGGCCCAGTGAACCAACTCTCCAGGAGGCACTCACCGTGATACTGGGAGCATACCACCATTCCCAGGAGACGAAGGGCCAGATAGTGGACAAGTTGCAGGAGGTGGAGGAGGGACAGAATCTGGGGATCAGGGAGGACTTGAAGGACATCAGCATAACCCTGGTCACCATTGCATGGTGTAGGAGGCTGGCCTGGCTTATAGTGGGTACCTAGTGGTACTTACACCATGTGTCAGGTCCAGTTATCCATTATTAGTAGATAAGTAGTGTTCTGCCAGCTTAGGCTGATAGAGGTAGCTATAGCAGAGCAGCTTAGGCTGAACTAGGAGACATGCAAAGCTCCTACTATACCACTTATATCAAATGGCACTATATCACAAGAAACACAATACTCAGAGTTACTGAAAAATAAAGGTACTTTATTTTAGTGACAATATGCCAAAAGTATCTCAGATGATATACTCCCTTAGGAGGTAAGCAAAATACCCAAAATATACACACAAACCAAAATCAGGTAAGTAAACAGTTAGAAAAATAGTACAAACACTGTAGAATACAACGGGATGCAATAGGCCTGGGGGCAACACAAACCATATACTCCAAAAGTGGAATGCGAACCACAAATGGACCCCAGGCCTAGTGTAGTGTGTAGAGGGTCACTGGGAGTGTAAGAAAACACAAAGGGTGCCCAAGATACACCACGTTTAGACCCTGAAAAGTAGGAGTAAAGTTACCCTACTACCCCAGAAAGACAGTAAAGTCGAGATAGGGGATTCTGCAAAGACAACAACTGACTGCAAAGCACTGAAGATAGATTCCTGGACCTGAGGACCTGCAAAGGAAAGGGACCAAGTCCAAGAGTCACGCAAATGTCCAGGGGGGGCAGGAGCCCACTATACCCCCGATGAAGGTGCAAAAGGGCTGCCTCTGGGTGGAAGAAGCCGAAGATTCTGTAACAACGGAAGGTGCCAGGAACTTCTCCTTTCGTCAGAAGATGTCCCACGGCGTGCTGGAGGATGCAGAGTTGTTTCCATGCAGAAGGACCGCAAACAAGCCTTGCTAGCTGCTGCGAGAGTCATGGTTGAAGATAATGGGTGCTGCCAGGGCCCAGGAAGGACCAGGAGGTCGCCCCTTGGAGGAGGAGACAGTGGGAGCACTCAGCAACAGAGAGAGCCCACACAGAAGCAGGCAGCACCCACAGAAGCACTTTAACAGGCATTCAAGAAATCTGAGCACGGTGGTCATCTCAACACTACAAAAGAGGGTCCCACAAAGCGGGAGGTCAACTCAGCGAATTGGGCAATGCAGGACATAGTGCTGGGGGCCTGGGCTGTGCTGTGAATGAAGGAAGTCTTGCAAAAGTGCACAGATGCCCTAGCAGCTGCAGATCATGCAGTGCACAGGATTACTGTCTGGCGTGGGGTAGCAAGGACTTACCTCCACCAAATTTGGACAGAAGGACCACTGGACTGTCGGGGTCACTCGGATCCAGCTCCTGTGTTCCAGGGACCACACTCGTCAAGATCAGAAGGGATCCAGAGGACCGGTGATGCAGAAGTTTGGTGCCTGCATTAGCAGGAGGAAGATTCCGTTGACCCACAGGAGATTTCTTCCTGGCTTCCAGTGCAGGGTGAAGGCAGACAGCTCTGAGAGCATGCACCACCAGGAAACAGTCGAGAAAGCCAGCAGGATTAGGTTCTACAATGTTGCTGGTAGTCTTCTTGCTACTTTGTTGCAGTTTTGCAGGCGTCCTGAAGCAGTCAGCCGTTGATCCTTGGCAAAAGTTGAAGGGAGAAGTGCAGAGGAACTCTGGAGAGCTCTTGCATTTGTTATCTGACGAGAAACCCACAGGAGAGACCCTAAATAGCCCTCAGAGGAGGATTGGCTACCTAACCAAGTAAGAGCCTATCAGGAGGGGTCTCTGACATCACCTGCTGGCACTGGCCACTCAGAGGTCTCCATTGTGTCCTCACACCTCTGCATTCAAGATGGCAGAGGTCTGGGACACACTGGAGGAGCTCGGGCACCACCCCTGGGGTGGTGATGGACAGGGGAGTGGTCACTCCCCTTTCCTTTGTCCAGTTTCACGCCAGAACAGGGGCTGGGGGCTTCCTGAACCGGTGTAGACTGTCTGTGCCCTTCAAAGCATTTCCAGAGATTGGGGGAGGCTACTCCTCCCCAGCCCTTAACATCTTTTTCTTCCCACCCTCCCCTGTGTGCTAGGGGGCTGTACTCACCCTGGTCAACTTCGCCGGCGTTGGTGTTCGTAATGGAGCAGAAGGTAGAAGAGAATGGGGAAGACATACAACTCGGGCTCCATGGTGGCGTGGTTCTTCCTTTAGTGTCCAGAGGTCAGTCGTTTCCCTTCTGTGCAGTGTTTCTGCCAGGCTTTTGATGTCATTGGTACCACCCCGGAAATGGTGGTGGATAGGTATGTCATATTACTGTGGGCCTGGCTGTTGGCTGTTACCGCTGTGGTGCCTGTTGGTTTGCCCCTGGCGGTCGGTGTGTTAAAGTGGCTGTCTGTCTGAGCGGTTTCTGCAGTGGTCATAATTTCATATTTATTACCACTGGCCTATTGGCAGTATTACCGCTGCTTTATCACTGACCGCCAGGGTTGTAATGAGGGCCATAGTAATGTTCATTACTACACATTAATCCAACCACCGAAACGCAAAGGTTATGCATGGCACAGGTAGCCACAGGCCTGCGACAGGCCCTGAGGCCCTACGTCATGCCCTGAGGCCCACCCCCTACAAGCAAGCAACCTTTCACCATGGCAGGGGTTGCCCGCAAGGCCAGGCCTGCAGCCAGACCCTGCAACCAACTCCCCTAACCACCCAACCCTACACTCTGCATGGGTGTTTGGCCAAGCGCAGCAAGAGTTAAACACAGCATGTCTCTCTGGATGTATGAATAGGCGTAAGAGGGTGTATTTCGGGATGAGAGTAGCTGTGAGAGTGTCTGGACGTGAGAGTGCATGCATCAGTGTCTTAGTGGGTACATCAGTGTCTGTGCAGGTGTATAAGTGGGTACATCAGGGTGTCAGTGGGTTTGTGAGTAGGTTTGTAAGAATCTGAGTGGGTTTGTGAGTGGGTGAGTTAGTGACTGAGTGGGTCTGTGAGTTGATGCATGAGAGTCTGCGTGGGGCTGTGAGTGGGTGCATGAGGGCCTGAGTGGGGCTGCGAGTGGGTACATGAGTGAGTGGTTGCATAAGGGTCAGAGTGGGTGTATGGGTGGGAGAAAGAGATTGAAAGATTGAGAGAGAGAAAGAAAAAGAAAGACTGAGAGAGATAGAAAGATTTTTAGGCTTTGAAATTTGTTATGCTTAAAAAGGAGATATTTCTGCACACATTAAAAAGACATATGTATTTGTGAATTAAAAAGAGTGAGCTCACCTTTCAGTATGAGCCTAAATCATTTGAATTTAATAAAAAAAATAAAGAATAGAAATGAGCAGGGATACACCTGTACTCAAGCCCTTAACACTCAATGTGAAGGTATGTGGCCTTCACAATTGATCTATTTGAGTTTACATTTTTTTTTTTTTTTAGCCCTTTATGGGCTATCGGGAACCAAAGGGGGAGCCTTAAAGCCTCCCTCACAGTCCCTCAGTATTCTTTTTTTCAACTAATTTTATTGGATGCCCTTTACAGGCTATCTGGGGCCCCTGGGGAAGCCTCAAGGTCTCCCCTGCTGTCCCTGACATTTTTTTAACAATTTAATTACGTGCCCTTTATGGGCTGTCTTGGACCACTGGGGGAGCCTCAATGCCTCCCCCGAGGACCCATTGCTCCAGCAACCAAGGAGCAGCTTTATGTAGCAGCTCCCTGGTTGCTTAAGCTAAGCTTTCATCTCTGTTCCCTGTATGCATATCTCCGCTTTTGACAGAGGGACCTGTTTGACAGTCCCGCTGTCAAAAAGTGGAGTGTTTGCTGTGACTTGGCTGCAGCTGTCAAAATTGCAGCCAAGCCACAGCAAACAGCTTTGATAGGAGCCAGCAATGAGGGGTAGTGGTCCCCAGGGCCATCTGTGGATTCTCGAGGGGGGCCACGCAGCCCCCCTCCAACACAGCACTTCCCTGGGGAACTGATGGTCCCAGAATCTTGGGGGTCCAAAATTTACCCCCTTTCTTTGTTTTACTATTTGGCTCTGGAAGGTGGAGGTCGCCAGGAGGTACACACCCCCACATATTACTTATAAATCCCAGGTAGGTGGCGGTCCCAGGGCATTATGATAAAAATGTCTCTGGGACTTGGCCCACCCGGAGGCTTAAAAAATATAAAGTAGCTATAAATCGCGCCCCTAGTTAACTACAATTCACACCCTTGCTATGCAGTTTTCTGATCAAGAATTTTATTATAATATCAGAGATGCCATTAAAGGTATCATCAATGATAATAAATGTGGAGTAATTAGCTGTGCATAGCGAAGGCACAAGTTATAGTTACCTTAAGGGGCGAGTTATGGTTACTTCAAATAACTATAACTGCTGAATTTCTAGGGTTTTAATCAAGTAAATTCAGCACCTAACTATAACATCCCTGTAACCTACATTTTTTCCAGTTAATTTCTATGGATTTTTAGCATGCAGAGTCATCAATATAAGCAATGCCGTACATGGCCACGCCCAGCAGCCAACCATCCTGCATGCACCCAAGCTTAGATACAGTGGGTTTTCTTGGCCAATTTTTATCTGGAGTCTCGAATCATCAAGTGAATTAATGAATCCAGGATCCTTCGATCCATCTGTGGTTCTCCGGATCTGTGAATCAAATGAAAAAAATATTAATTGGGCACTTTTTTGGCCATGAGGGGTCCCTACCCCTCTACGTGTCCTATGGGGTCAGGATTCTTGTATCCTGATCCCTTATGTGTTTTTTCTCTTGTCTTTTCCCACCCCGAGCTGATGAGACAAACATAATGTTGACCGCAAATTTTCCGTCAGGTTCAGCCAGGAAGTCGGGCCTTGCTTTTACAAATCAGCCAATCCAAATCCGTCGGAGCTAGATATCCATATTTTTTAAACTCTGATACTCTAATATCTTAAAAACTACTAAATGGATTTACAATAAACCAAAAACAAAAGTGTGATCTGTGGAACATAATCAAGCTTCATGCCAAATTTGCTGTAATTCCATTCAGCGGTTTGGGCTGTAGTCATGTCTAAAAAATTGAAAACCCCCATAGACACAGAATGGAGAAAAAATATTTTGGTTGGGACCCCCCTTTATTTTGGCCCCTGCTCTACAGATTACTCAGAAACCTTCAAGAGAGCAGCTGTATTGACCAAAGTATACGTTTTGAAAATTTCCTGAAGATTCGCCAAGCAGTGTAATTGGCAAAACAAAAAACGCTCCATCTATGGAAGCAAATGGCCCTATAACTACCTAGTGGTGACCGGCACTAGGCAATATATATATATATATATATATATATATATATATATATATATATATATATTTAGATAGATACATATTTTATATTATTAATACTTACCTGTAAATTCTTTACAATGAATATGCTTCTACCAGTCATTCATTTGCAACAAAATTTGTTGCAATGGCATGCGTGGTAAAGACATCCTCATTATAAAGGCCAGAACAAGACATGGAGTAGGTTAGCCAGGTATGTCACAAAAAGTGAAGGACTTTTGCCAGTCCTGTCCCTTCTGCCAAGCCAGAGGCGAAGCTGGTGGCCACTTAAAGGTCCCTTTAATTCTACTGCCTATGGTTGGGGTTCCCTTTGAGAGGGTAGGGTTTGACATTGTTGGCCCCCTTAACCCTCCAACAGCATCAGGACATAGATACATCTTAGTGGTATTTGATTGTTGTAGGAGGCTGGCCTAGTTTGTAGTGGGTACCAGAGGTACTTACACCTTATACCATGTCCAGATATCACTTATTAGTGAAATGTAGTAAGTGTCTAGAAGCCAGGCTGTCTAGAGGTAGTTGTAGGCAGAGCAGCCAAGGCTGACCTAGGAGAAATGCCAAGCTCTTGCAATACCACCGTAGTCACACAGTACTCACACACATTAAAGAAAATACTCAGTATTACAAAAATGAAGGTACTTTATTTTAGTGACACAATGCCAAAAATACTTTGGAGACTATACTCCCTTAGGAGGTAAGTAAATTAAACAATATCTACACTAGTAACCAAAATCAGGTTCAGGTAAATACACAGTAGGAAAACATTGCAAATATTGAAAATCACAATAGGTTGCAATAGGCCTAGGGTGAACACAAACCATATAGTAAAATAGTGGCATGCGAAAGTCATTTTCCCACCTAGGGAAGTGTAGCATGTAGAGGGGCACTGGGAGTGTAATAAATCACCAAAGGTAAGTAATATACCCCACCCCAGACCCCAGGAAAGCAGGGGTAAACCACAGCAAGTTTCCTAAAATACACTAGATGTTGTGATAGAAGATAATGCAAGAAGACACTGCAAGAGACTGCAAGACACCAACAATGGATTCCTGTACCTGAAGACCTGTGGAAGAAGGGGACCAAGTCCAAGAACTGATGACGAGTCCAGAGAAAACAGGAGCCCCTGCTAACCCAGATGAAGGTGCAAAAGAAGAACCACCGGTGAGAAGACAAAGTCAGTATTGTACCAAAGAAAACAGATGCGGGTTCCTGGTTGGTGCAGAAGATGTCCCACAATGGATGGAGGAATGCAGTCTGGTTTGCATCACTAGATTCTGCCAACAAGCCTTGGCTCACACAAAACACACGTTGGCAAAAAATGACGCTGCCCAGGACCAAGAGGAACCTGGTGGCCTCTGGCTAGGAAGTGGAGACAGAGGGGGCTCTCAGCAACTCAGAGAGCCCTCAGAAGACCAGGCAGCGTGCACAGAAGTCCCACAGCATGGGGACAAAGAAGGTGCAAATGGAGGCCCACGCAGCACGATACAAAGGATTCCCATGCCGCCGGAGAACCACTCTTAAAGCTGTGCATCATAGGATAGAATGCTGGGGGCCTAAGCTGTGCTGTGCACAAATAACTTCTTGGAAGGATGCCAGCAAGCCTTGGCAACTGCAAAATACACTGTGCAGGGGGTTATTGTCTTGCGTGGGGAGGCAAGTTCTTATCTCAACCAAAGTTGGGCAGCTGAACGTTGGGACTGTCAGAGTCACTTTAGTCCACTACTAATGTTGCGGGATCCACGTCTGTTGTCTGTAGAGGGGACCCAAGGAGAACATAAACATAAGCACTGGGGTCCTAACTAGCAGATTCCCAGTGACACAGTCAAAAACCCACACACTGACATTAGGCAGAAAGTAGGGGTAACATGGCAAAACAAGGGTATTTTCCTACAATCATGCCACTAGGTATCCTGAGGCTATTCCCCTTAGGACCTTCAATGCATCTGCAGTGACCAAAGCCCTCCTGGGTGTCTTTATCAGGATGGGGTTCCCTAAGGAGGTAGTATCAGACAGGGGGTCAAACTTCATGTCTGCATACTTGAAACATATGTGGCAGGAATTTGGAGTGACTAATAAATTCACTACCCAATACTATCAACAACACAATGGGCTGGTAGAAAGGTTCAACCAGACCCTAAAAGGTATGATTGAAGGACTCCCTGAAAAACTCAGAAGGAGATGGGATGACCTACTTCCTTGTCTGCTGTTTGCCTACAGGGAAGTGCCACAAAGGGGAGTATGTTTTTCACCCTTTGAACTTTTGTGTGGGCACCCTGTGGGGGGACCACTGTGCTTGGTCTATGTTCCAGAATGGTCGAGTACATGCAGAATGCCAGCAAAAATCTTTAGGCCAGCCAAGAGCTTGAAAAATTTAGTATGACCAAAAAGCTGCTATGGTGGATTCCCAACGAGGGCAGAAAGTTTGGGTGTTGGAGCCTGTTGCTCCCAGGTCCCTCCAGGACAAATAGTCTGGGCCCTATCCCATTCTTGAAAGAAAATGGAAGGTCACTTATCTAGTGGACTAGGCAGTTGCAAAAACCCCAAAAGGATCATCCATGTCAGCTGCCTCAAAGCCTTTCTTTGACAGAGCTGATGTGACCATGCTCATGGTCACAGATGAGGGACAAGAAGAAGAAAGTTAACCTCTCCCTGATCTCCTCTCCAGCAATCCCCAAGATGAATCTGTGGATGGAGTGATCTTGTCAGGCACCCTCTCAAGAAAAACAGCAGACTGATTGCAGGAAAGTGCTCAATCAGTATGCTGGGCTTTTTTCACTGACCCCTGGGAAGCCCAGTAGTGTTAGTCCCAAACCTCACTCCAAGGGTGACAAGAACGAAGCAAGGTTTTGTGTGGACTACAGGGGCCTCAACTCAGTAACCAAGACAGATGCACACCCAATTCCAAGTGCTGATGAGCTCATTGACAGACTAGGGGCAGCCAAATATCTGAGTATTTTTGACTTGACATCAGCATACTGGCAGATTGGCCTGACCCCAGGAGCAAAAGAGAGGCCAGCATTTTCCACTCCTAGTGGGCATTATCAGTTCACTGTTATGCCCTTGGACTCAAAAATGCACCCGCCACCTTCCAAAGGTTGGTGAACCTAGTTCTTGCTGGGCTGGAAACTTTTAGTGCAGCTTACTTAGATGACATAGCTGTCCATAGTTCCACCTGGCAGGATCACCTGATACACCTTGGAAAGGTCCTTGGGGCCCGGCAAAAGACAGGCCTCACTATCAAGGCCAGTAAGTGCCAGATTGGGCAGGGAAAGGTTGTGTACCTGGGCCACCCAGTTGGTGGAGGCCAAGTACTTCCTCTACAACCCAAGATTCAAACTATTCTGGTTTGGGAAGCTTCTACAACCCAGACACAAGTCAGGGTATTCCCTGGCTTGACTGGATATTACAGTAGGTTCGTCAAGGACTATGGAACAATAGTTGCCCCCTCACAGAACTCACCTCCAAAAAGATGCCCAGAAAGATCAACTGGACAGTGAGTTTTCAATAGGCCTAGTGACTTTTAACCTACTTAGCTTGCTCAGTCTTAGCCCATTTAATTATTAAATTCTTCTAAGATGGCTGCCTTGTTTATAGTTAGGCCACTTGCTATGATTTACATTATCAGTGCCACCGCGTTAAGGTGTCAAAATCAAGTGACAAAGACAAACAAACTGTAGGTATTCACATTTAGGGACTTTCCCTCTTTATGCTTTCCAGTGAATTGTTTCTATTAATTGCCACCCCTAGCATGCCGTTATCTATTGTTTGGGAACACACCTACGTCAGGGGTCCAGGTAGATCTGTATAAATACATCACACTTTAGACAGATGATCAGAGGGATTCCGACCAGAGGGCATAGCCACCATCGCTGATATCGATGCTGTACGTCGTTTTGACGCTAACTCAGTCTTCGTGTTCCTGCGGAGTCTGAGATAGAGACCTCATTCCAAGGTAACGAGGGTTGGGGGCTCCTCTCATAGACATGGCATTGGCAGATTAGGTTTAACATACCCAGCTCTCCTTTAGGTAGGAGTTTAAGCCTATCATGATAGGGTATTACGACATATTATACACTTCATGTCCTTTCATGTTATTGCAAGATGGTGGGGGTCTTCGTAACAATGACTCTTGTCTTTACAATTCTGTGTCTTGCACTGTTCATTATCCTAATCATTGCAGCCCATGCAACTTATCACAGAGTGCAGTTGTGTTCAATAAAAACGATTGAAACTTTACTGCATCTTCGTTATTGCCTGTGTTTGGATGAGCCATGATATATCTGTGAGAAAGGGGCAATCCCCGTTTAACCACAACACTCCCTGAGATGTCATGCTCTCGAGTCCATACGTAAAGGCTGCCACAAATCACCTTTTACTGTTTGGGGATTTTGGTGAGGTGCTGCTAGTGAGCCGGAAGGGTTGGGACGACAGTTGCGACTTGTTGTAGGATAGGCATAGTCACCTACAAACATAAGTACTGTCATCCTTAAACCAGCAGTCTTGCCTAGAGCAAGAGTCCAACTACGACAATGGGCATGACCAGCCAGTTGCTTTTATTAGCAAAAAGCTACTTCCTAGGAAAACAAAGTTGAGTGCCATAGAGAGGAAAGACTTTGCAGTGGTTTGGGCTCTGAAAAAGTTGAGGCCATACTTGTTTGGCTTTCACTTTACAGTTCAGACTGTCCACAGGCCTCTCAGATGGCTACAACAAATGAAAGGTGAAACCCCCAAGCTGCTTAGGTGGTCCATTTTCCTACAGTGGATGGACCTTAAAGTGGAACACCGACCTGGAACTGCCCCTGCCAATGCAGATGGCCTCTCCAGGTTCTTCCACTTAGAAGATGAACAGTCACTAGGGAAAGGGTAGCCTCATCCTCTTTTATTTGGGGGGGGGTAGTGTGAGAGGAGGTATCTTTTTGCATGGTTAGCATCCACTTTTTGCCTGATGTTTATTGTGTTCTAGAAGCTGGTAGTGCCAAGGGCCCCTGCTAACCAGGTACCCTGGGCCAGAGCTCTTTACTTAAATCTGTTGTGATGCTTGGCACAATTGGATACACTCTTAAATATCACTATAAGTCCCTAGTAAATGCGTACTCCAGTACCCAGGGCACAAGATGTTAAGAGTAGACCCCTAAGGGCTGCGGCACTGATTGTGCCACCCTCAAGGGCACTGTACCCAGATGCACCCAGCACTGCCATAGCAGGCTGAGTGCCCTGGTGCAAACCTAAAATGCAAACGGGCCATGGCACACCTCTGAGTGCCCTGTTCACCTACACTGCATATGTTATGGGTAAATGACCCCTCTAGCAGGACTTACAACCCTAAGGCAGGGTGCACCATACTATATGTGAGGGCATACCTGCATGAGCAATATGCCTCCATTGTGTCCTTGCTAAACCCGGGACATGGTGAGTGAACGGAGCAGCCATTTTGAGTACATGTACTGGACACTGGTCAAACACGGGTTCCCCAGCTACATGATGGCCATTCTGTACCCTGGGTTGTTTGGTATCAAACAACTCTGAATGCTAAATCCAAATTGATACCAGCCAGTGTTGGATTTAACCCTAAATGTACCCAGGGGTCACCTTATAGGTGCCCCCTGCAAAAGCTTACCCTAACTGGCATTGTTTCTGACTAGTTCCATCCGGCCTGCCACTCCAGACCGCCAATATACAAACCTGGGGGAGAGCCATGGCCCTCTGGTTTGTAAGACAATACCTTTCCTGGGTTGAGGGGCTAACACCAACTCCCTTCGGAATGTTCAACACCCTGGCGGTGAGCTTCAAAGGGCTACTGACCCTGAAACTCGAGTCCCTGGCCTGCTGCTAGCAGCAGAGGGCTTCCCCCTTTACAAAACCCCACTTTTGGAGGGAGCAATGTTGGGAAACCACACAAAAGGTAGGAGGAGGGGTCGCACAGAGCATGCACCTCCCCTAGGGACTTGCAGGAGAAGTGGACCATTCATTTAATTCCATATTGGATGGCAGTAAAATAGCCAATTAGGTTTAGGGAAGTGACCCTTCTCACAGGAAGTAGTCACTGTAGTGGGTGTAGCCACCCAAGGGTAAGTGTCCCATTGGACACTACCAGGTTCCCCCTAAAACACCCACTAAATTCAGTATTTATTGGGCTCCCCTAGACCAAGAATTTAGATTGAACAGGAAGAAAAAAAGACAGTGCCAACAAACCCACTAGGACCTGCTGCACCAGAAGAGGCTCCAAGACCCCTACTTGCTGCACCAGAGTCCAATCAATAACCCCTGGGGATGAGCTGACCACTGGACCAACCTCAAAGGCCCCAGAGGACTGCCAGGCTTCGCAAATAGCCTAAATCTCCTTCCTGAGTGAAGGCAGCACCCAAGAAACTCAAGAAACCCGCAAAGTACCAGCAAACCAGTGAGAGTCACTTCACAGAAGTTGCAGCCAGACCCAAAGACACACCAACTACTGCCCAGCCGTGTCTCACAATTGTGCCAAGTTTGGTGGCACTGCACCCTCTAGTCACTGAGTTATGCCAATACTCTGGGTAATGTGGTTCCCCAGACCCTCTGAATAGTGTACTCGATTTTGTACACTACACAGAGGGACAGCTCCCTACACTATGTACTCTAAAACATGATAATATTGTCATACCCACAATTGGCATATCTAATTTGCCTGTAAGTCCTAGTAAAGTGCACTACAGGTGCCCATGGCCTGTAAATGAAATGCTACTGGTGCATTACTGATTGTGCCACCCATTACAGAAGCCCTTTAAACATGTCTCAGGCCCACCACTGCAGAGTCTTTATGTGCAGTTTGAAATCAACTCCCATTTCAACCCAGCAAGCATTCCCGCTTGCCAGACCCAAATCTTCATTTTTATTACATGTAAGCCACCCCTAAAGTAGGCCCTGGTTAGCCCTAAGGGAAGGGTGCAGTGTATTTAAAAGATTGGACATGTACCTTTCAGTTTATCATTTCCTGGTAGTGAAAAAATATATTTTTTTTTCGCTACTGCCAGGCCTTTCTCTCCCACAGGTTTACACTGGGGTTACTTTGAAGCAACCTTTAAGTGTAACTTTCAATGGAGAAGAGATAGAAATTTAGAGTTTGGTGTCTCTGGATTCACAATTTAAATTCCCAACTGATGGTGAAGTCTGATTTTAAATTGTTAGTCTGAAAATGTCACTTTTAGGAAGTTGGTATTTTCATACTTTAACCATTCTGTGCCTCTGCCTGTCTCTGAGTATACATTTTGGGGTGAGTGACAGATGGGCTTTGTGGATTCCCTCTAGACAGTTACACGCAACGGAGCTGAGATGTGACATTTGAATCATAATGGCCCACAACCAGGCTAATGGGTCTTCCTGGCTAGATGGGAGGGAGGAGCTAATAATTATGCCTGAATAAGGCTATTCCTCTCACCACACAAAGGGCTTCATAACCCCCTGTGGAATGACTGGAGTCAGGAAAGGAAGGACAAGGACCTTGCACATGTCAAAAACTTCTTTTTGAAGGCTCATCTGTGTATAAGTACTTACTTGACCCCAAACCCCACTAAATCAGTACACTTCTGGATCTAAAAGACATTCTGCCAGGAAAAAGGACTGCTGATTTGCCAGGAGGGACTGCCGCTGTGCTCAACTGCATTGCTGTGTTGACCTGCTTCCTGCTGCCTTTTGCCTGGGAGTGAGAAGGACTGTACTTTGATCTCTACTTCCTCTACAGAACCAAGTGACTCCAAGGGTTTGCTGGCTTGCATCCTGTTTTCTGCAGTCTCTGGGACATCAATGGCTGCTTGCAACTTTGCTCCTCCTGTTGGACTTTGCCATCTGTGAATCCTACCCTTGCCTTAGATGCCAGACTAGTCCTGGGCCTTAGATGTGGGTTTTGCAGCAGTTTCTCTGAAGCAATTGATGCATCCGAGCCAATGGGCCACTCTGAACCGGAGCAGTGCCTCTGATGCTGACTCACTGCCAATTCAACAATGATGCAAGACCCGATTGTGATGTTCGATGATGAGGTTGTGCCGATCTGAGGACATCGCTCCTCAACTTGACAATGATGCATCACATATACCTCAACGTAGTTCGACACTGACGCGGGACCGAATGCAAGACTTAACACCAACGAAACTACCCGACTGCATGGTTCAGAACTGATGTATCACTTTCGCAAAACTCCTCGATGTTGACACTTGTTCCATCTAAAGTACCTTTTCAGTGAGCTCTGTGTGAGTCCGATAGCTGGCCTGCCCTTTATCGTGGTTGCAAAAACAACAGATAATGGACAGAATGTAGAACAAATCAAACATTCACTCCAGTCACAGATCTTGGTTTAATCCATCAGTTTGTTTTGCCTGCCCTGCCATTCTAGTTTGGACCCAGGCATATGCAAATCAGTCTTGACCCTGTTCCCCATGGGAACATTCCAGCCCAACCTGGACCAGAAACAAGCATCCTAGGACCGATTTCAGGGTTTCACCTTTCATCAGTCAGGCTTGCTTAAATCTGGTGGCACAGCAGCATGGGATCCAAGTCAGGGCATACCCTTCCCACTTTGGGTGACAAATGCAAAAACAAGAGATGAAGGATGGAATGCAGAACAAATCAAACATTGACCCCCAGTCCCAGATCTGAGTTTAATCCATCAGTTTTGTGCCTGCCATGCCACCCCAGTTTGGACCCAGCCATATGCAAATCATTCTTGACCCTGTTCTCCATAGGAACAGTCCACTCCAAACTGCCAGGCGAGGTCCTCCCTGGACTGGAAACAAGCATCCTGGGATCGGTTTCAGGGTATCACCCTTCATCAGCTAGGCTAGCTTGAATGTGGTGGCATAGCAAGCACAGGACCCACGTCTAGGTATACCTGGCGCACTTAGGGCAACAAAAGCAAACACAAATGATGGATGGAATGCAAAATCAATCAAACATTCACCCCCAGTCACAGAGCTGGGTTCAATCCATCAATTCTTTTGCTCACCATGCCACCCCGGTTTGTACCCAGCCATATGCAACTCAGTCTTGACCCTGTTCCTCATAGGAACAGTCCAGCCGGAACTGCCTGGCAAGGTCCTCCCTGGACCAGAAACAAGCATCCTGGTCACGAATAGTGATGAGTTGGACCTGAATTTAGAGGAGAATCTGGTACTGCCTCTGGAACGAGAGGCAACCAGCCTCTGAGGAGACATGGACCCCCAGGGCAAGAAGCAGTGTGTCTTCTGAAGGCCTAACCCCAGAGGAGCTGAAGGACAGGGGGAAAGAGAGGAAACTTAAGTCACAACTGGCCCATCTACAGCTGGAGACAGAGCAGAGTAAACAAGCCATAGAGGAGAAAACACTAGCCATGGAGATGGAGGAAAGCCAAAAGAATTTGGCTATAGAGGAAAATAAATTGATATTGGCTCAGCAGTTGAGCCTGGGAAAGCTGGACATTAACACACCAGTTATAGTGGGAGGAATTCTTTTGTGCCCTCTGCCAGGAGGGTCCACATACCCAAGGATCTGGTGTATGACTTTGTGGTGGGAGACAACATAACCAAATGGTTTGAGGCCTATGAAAATGTTATACAGATGTTCTACAGATGCACAAGGTCCTTGAGTAGGATTGAGGACGTAGGGCCTCATTATGATCTGGGCGGTCTGGGCCGCCATGCCGGTGGTGGCGGTAAATACCGCCATCCGGCATGGTGGCCCAGACCGCCATATAATGACCCGCCCAAAACCCCACGGCGGAATACACCACTACCGCCAGCGGTAATGCTGGCGGGGTGGTGAATTCCAATCTGACAGGGCAGCAATGGAAGCAGAGCTGCCCTCCAGATAATGATGCCCATTCCGCCAGCTGTTTCCCAGCAGTTCACACTGCCAGGGAAAGGCTGGTGGAATGGGTATCTTGGGGTGATTTGGGCGCCCCTTGGGGGCCCCTGCACTGCCCATTCACTTGGCATGGGCAGTGCAGGGGCCCCTGTACAGTGCCCTATCGCACAGGTCACTGCCCAATTTACAGGCAGTGATCTGCGCAATGGGTGCAGCTGTACCCGCCACACAGAGGCATTGACGGCGGCTCCACATGGAGCCGCCGCCAATGTCCTGGCCAGGCATTCTGCTGGGCCGGCGGGCGGAAACAATGTTTCCGTCCAGCAAAATGTTCATTATGCGGCCGGCGGAGTCCCAGGGAGGCTGGCGGTCAGTTGAATGACCGCCAGCCTGAACATTGCGGTAAACACCACTGTGTTCATAATGAGGGACCTAGTCTGTCAAGGCAGATTCCCAATAAGGGAAGGGGCACTCTTCTGGTCCTAGAAGGGAAAGATAGGTTGAAGAACCCCCCTCCTCCTATGATGGAGGCCCTAATCAGGAAGTTTGGCCTGACCCAAGAGAAGTATAGACAGAAGATCAGGGATAGTCAGAAGCTATTCCAACAGACCTGGGTGGATTGGCTAGATTCCTTTTTCAAGGTACTGGATGGTTGGGTGAAGGGCAGTGAGGTAAAGGATTACCAGGGGCTGTACAGGTTGTATGCAACAGAGCACCTTTTCAGTTTTTGTTTTACTGATATGCACGAGCACCTTGTTGATAGTAAGCTCACTGACCCCAGAGAGCTTGCTAAAGAGCAAGACCGCTGGGTCAGCACCAGGATCCATAAGAATGTATCTGGGGGTATCACCTCAGGTTTGCGCATGGTCCTCAGCAATAGAAGGAGGCGGTGGGCAATCACCAGGGTTAACTAGAATAGCGCTTGTGGGGGAGACTACCCCAGATACTTTTGGGGAATTTGACAAGAATTGACCTTCATGTCCCTGGGTGATGGAGAGATGGTACAGAGAGCCCATATTTCTCACAATACTAAGAAGTACAGTTAGTGGGTATCCCTCAATGCACAGAGGGTGAAGGTTCTGTGAGACACAGGATCCAGCATGACTACTGTCTAGTGTCATGTGATGTCTTCAGAGCAGGTAGTCGCTAACACATTCTGTCACACAAGTTGCTGCTGACAACTGGGAGAGCCACTACCCAGTGGCTCTGGTTCCATTTTAAGGGGGGGGGTCTCAGGTTTGCTGAGGGTAGTAGTGAGTCCATCTCTGCCTGTGGATTGTCTGCTGGGCAATGACCTGGAGCACACCATCTGGAAAGAGTTGGACCTTAGAACACACTAGGGCATGATGAGGTTACCCGAGTGGCTGTGCCTGAAAACACGGTCAATAGGTGCTTGAGAGGGTGATCAAAAGGTCCTGCAGCCTGGAAAAGTGGCCCAGGGTCCTGACAAGAAGAAGGACGAGAGTTGCAGGAAACCCACTCTTGAGATTCCCTTAGTTGGAGAGGAGGCCAACCCCGAGGGGGATGCCCAAGAACCTATAGGGGAAGAGGTTGCCGAGCTGGGGAACAGACTGAGCTGTCCAACTGGTGGCAGGAAGGAGGTTCCACAAGGGAGGAGCTCTGCAAGATTCAGAAAGAGTGCCCTAGTCTTATAGGTCTTTGGTAGCAGACTGAGGCCCAGGCAGCAAGTGACTGCCCTGGCAAGCAGCTGATTTACTGGGAGAATGATCTCCCGTTTAGCAAGTCTAAACATCCTGAGCCTGGTGCAGCACATGTTTTTGTGGTCCAGCAGTGCTCTAGGGCCTTCCTACTGGGTGTGGCTCATGATGTGCCACTGGCAGATCATTTGGAGAAATCCAAAACCTTTGACAGGACTGTCACCCACGTTTTCTGGCCTCAAATGAGGAAGGCCTCAACTTCCTATTATATGTCCTTTACTACCTGCCACATGAGTAGCAAGTCAGAGTGAAAGTGCAAGGCCTCCCTGCAACCTTTAACTATCATTAGCACCCCTTTTTGAGGGGGTAAGCATTAATATTGTGAGGCATCTGGATCCCAAGACAGCCAAAGGCAACAGATTCCTTCTTGCTTTAGTGGACCATGCTACCCGGTACCCTGAAGCTATCCTTCTAAGGAAAGTAACAGCATCTGCTGTGGCCAGGGCAACAATGGGAATCTTGACCCATGTGGGTTTCCCCAAGGAGGTGGTATCTGACAAGGGTACCAACTTCATGTCCAACTACATGAGGGCATATGGGGTAACGCACAACAAGTTCCCCACTCCTTACCACCCCCACACCAATGAGATATTTGGGAGAGTCAACTAAATGATAAAGAGCATGATAATGGGTGTATCTAAACTCATGTGTTATAAGTGTGTTGTCCCCCTGCCATGCCTGTTGTTTGCCTACAGGGAAGGACCGTAGAAGGGGTTTGGCTGCAACCTCTTTGAGCTTCTGTATGGGCATCCTGTGAGATGGCCTCTCCCTCAGCTGAAGGAGGACTGGAAGCAAACTCCCAGGAGAGCTCCCCTGGATGTGGTCAAATACATGCTGGCACCCTGCAACCAGACAGCGAGCTTCATAAGCTTGCCCAAGAGATCCTAGAAGCCAGCCAAGAGGACATGAAACAGTGGTAAAATCAGAATGCCACAGTGGTGGAGTTTCAGCCTAGTTAAAAAATTTGGGTCATTGACCCTGTGGAGCCCATGCTCTGCAAGACCACTGGTCTGGGACCTATGAAGTAAAGGAGCAGAGGAGTGATGTCCCCTACTTGTGCAGCTCGATGACAATGCATTGCATACATCTCAATGGAGTTTGATGCCAACGTGGGACCTGACTGCGAGGGTTGACACTGATGCATCTACCCTACTGAGTGTATTGAACCCGATGCATCACCTTTGCATTGGTCCTCATTGTTAACACTTGCTCCCTTCTTACTTTTTCAGCAGACTCTGCATGAGTCCTGTAGCCAGCCTGCTGTGCATCGCGGTCAGTCTGAACATTGGACTTGCCCCAATCTAGTGTAACCTCAAGTAACCTTTTAGCACTATTGACCTTAAAGCATTACATTGAAGTTCATTCTTTAAAAATTCATGCTGCAGGATCTACTTATTGGATTTTTACAGTTTCAGTCTTTTTTTACTCAGATAAATATTCTCTATTTTTCTAAACTGTGTGTGGTGTCTTTTTTTGGCGTTATTCACTGTGTTATTATAATTTAAATGTTGCACAAATACTTTACACAACGCCTCTGAAGTTAAGCCTGATTTCTCTGTCCCAAGTTACAAGAGGCTGAGCACAGGTTAATTGAGGGAGTTTAAATGACTTACCCTGACTATGATTGTAATCCCTACTTTGACAGGATGCATACCTCTGTCATGTATATTCCCCTAAAAAACAAAGGTTACAGGGTAGTACCACTAGCTCCCCGGGGCTTCTTCAAGACTCTGGAGGGTCCGTGTGGCCTTGAAAGAAGCTCCTTTGAGGTGGTGATCCCTGGGGCCCAGGTGGGTCCATGCAGCCCCCTATATATTTTTGGAATGTAGCCCCAGGAAGGTGGTGGTCACAGTGGCTTAGCAAAGCCCTTGAAGGGGGCACTTGTGCTTACTCTCCTAAACATGGTTTGATTGGCAGATACCTGATCAGCATATTTAATTTACATGTAAGTCCCTTGTACAGTGGTATACTATATACAGAGGTACTGTAAATTAAATGCTACCAGTGTGGCTGCAGCACTTATTGTGCCACTCACTTAAATAGCAACTTCAAACATGTCCCAAGCCTGGCACTGCAGGTTTGCAACGCTATCTCGACTTGGCATTAAAACCCCTTACCAACCATTAAACGGCCCCTTTATTACATGTCACCCCTAAAGTAGGCCCTAGGTAGCCCATACAGCAGGGTGCTGTGTATCTAAATGGTAGGACATGTACTTTTTAGTTTTACATGTCCTAGTAGTGAAAAACTTCAAAATTAATTTATTCACTACTGTGAGGTCTCTCCCTACCATTGGATAACATTAGGGATTCCTTATCTAATTAATAAGCTGTAATTCTTATACCAGAGATAGCAGAAATGTCATGTTTGGTATCTATGAACTTGTAATGATAAACCATCTTCAATGGTAACATCTTATTTATTGCTACAAGTTTAAAAATGACACTTTTAGAAAGTTTGCATTTCCCTGCCCTTAGACCTCTGTGCCTGTAACCTGACTTAGGTCAAATGAATGGGTGTAACTGACAGTTGAGACTTTGTGAATACACCCCAGGCAGTCACACAATAGTGGAATTAGGAGAGCCTGAATGGGCCATTAACCACCTTGATGGGAGTGGAGCTAAGTACAGCCCTACTTTTACCTGAATAGGCTGAGCTCTGCTGCCACACAATAGGTTTAAAAATTGGTGCAGCGAGCTAGGAGCCAGGGCAATGGAGGGAGGAAACTCCCAAATTCTAATAGCAGCACACCAGGGTATAAAAATAGGGCTTTGTGCTGTGACCTGTTGTGCCCTCTACCAGACTGCTGCTGTCCCTGGAAGGACCACTTTGTTGCCCAGAGCAGGCATTGAACCTTGGAGGCCAGTCCTGTTGTAGAGTGCTGCATCTTCACCTTCACCAGGGACTTCGGAAACTACTCTACAGGCTAGTTTAGCTGGTCTCCTGTTCAGAGCCACAGGAACATAATAGGCTCCCACCATCTTGAACCCACACATATAGCCAGCCTGAGTGAGTCTTGAACCCCCAAGATGTCTCCATCTATTCCTGGACCCATGGTTGTGGTGATAAAGGTGACCAGGAGGCCATTTTATAAAACTGTGGGCTTGTTATTTTGAACCTTAAAATTAACAAATTCACAACTCCAGTTCTACTAATTGGATTTTGGTGGTTTTAGTATCAGATAATTTATGAAATTGGTTTGGGAGTTTTATTGTTTTGTTTTTTTCACTGTATTGCTGTTTGTGTGATGCATAAATACTTAACACATTGCCTCTTAGTTTAACCTGAATGCTTTTTGTGCCAAGCTACCCAGGGTTAAGCAAAGGTTAAATTAGTGACTTTATATAGCTCACCTTTGTGGCTTTTGCTTGACCAGGGCACATACTCCAGTCCACCAACCACCCAATTTCTCACTCAGAGGTATGCACCCTGTCCAAGCAGGAGCCACAACCTGAGTCAGGATAAGGTATAACCATACCATAAATTAATCTGTGCTTCCCCCTTCCTCCAAGTAGATTGGCACAGAGAAGTCAAGCTTAACTTAAGAGACAATGGCCCTCATTACGACCCTGGTGGAGAGTGATAAAGTGGTGGCAATACCGCCAACAGGCTGGTGGTAAGTACCGCCAAATTATGACCTTGGCAGTGATAACTCCCATAGACAGCCAATGTACCACACCAACTGACAGGGAGGAAACAACACTCACCATGTCGGTAGCTGCCAACAGCCAGACGGGAGACAAAGTACCGTCCACCATATAAGTACACACAAATCTGCCACCTTTTCCGGGTCGGTACCCATGCCATCAAAAGCCTGATGGAAACAGAGCTCAGAAGAGAAAGGACTCACCATTGGAGACACAGGGAAGAACAACACCGCCATGGAACCCGAACTGCAAGTCGTCCCAATGATCTTCTACGTTATGCTCCACCTGCGACACCAATGCTGACAAAGACGATGGTGGTGAGTACAGCCGCCTAGCACACAAGGGAAGGAGGGAGGAAAAAGAGAGTGACACACTCACGCACGACACACACCCGACACACACACACCATACACACAACCAGCTGCACACAAAAAAACATTTGTCCCCGAAACACAGCAGAATAACATAGAGACCAAAGTACGGATGTACCAAAATTTTATTAGCATAGCAAAACCCACCACACAAACCAATTATAAACAAATGTTTACAAAGGGCCAATGCCCAGTCCAAAGTCATAAGGGCACACAAGGCCACAGGGCACAGTCCAAGGCCCAAATCGTATCCTGACATCATCTGGAGAGAACACTGCAGGAGCATCATTTTGCAAGTGGGCGGGCACCTCAGGGGGTGGGGGGCAGCTCAGCCGAATACGGGAACATGCCCACTGGTTCTGGAGGGGGCTCCATGCCCTTGACAGTTTGCTGGGGAGTGCAAGGTCACAGTCTTTGAGCTGGGGAACATGCTAACTGGCTTCTGGAGGGGGCCCCATGCCCATGTCAGTTTGCTGGGGAGTGCAAGGTCACAGTCTCTGAGCTGGAGAACATGCCCACTGCTTCTGGAGGGGGCCCCATGCCCATGTCAGTTTGCTGGGGAGTGCAAGGTCACAGTCTCTGAGCTGGGCCACATGCCCACTGGTTCTGGAGGGGGCTCCATGCCCATTTCTCTTTGCTGGGGAGTGCAAGGTCACAGTCTCTGAGCTGGGGATGGTTCCATGCCCATTTCTCTTTATTGGAGAGTGCAAGGTCACAGTCTCTGAACTGGGGAACATGCCCACTGGTTCTGGAGGGGGCCCCTTGTGGAGCAGTCCCAGGAGGGTGGCCTACATGTCCCCCGCTGGCAGCGATAGCTGCACTGCCTCAGCTGGTGGTGAGGGCTGCTCTATGGCAACAGCTGATGGTGCCTCCTGGTCTGCCATTGCTGGCAGTGAGAGCTCCGTGACCACATATGGTGGTGGTGGTGGAGGTGGTGGTTTCACCCTCCCAGACTCTGATGGAGTTGAGGGCTTTATTCCCTCCATGGCAGGAGGTGCGGGTTCCTTCTCCTTCCTGGCTGTAGGTGTTGTGGGCTCCTTCCCCTTCCTGGCTGTAGGTGTTGTGGGCTCCTTCCCCTTTATGGCTGTAGATGATGTGGGCTCCTTCCCTTTTCTGGCTGTAGATATTGTGGGCTCTTTCCCCATCCTGGCTGTGGGTTTTGTTGGCTCCTTTCCCTTTCTGGCTGTTGGAGTGGAAACCCTCACAGTCCTGCCTCCACAAGTAGGAGGTGTCTCCACTGTCCCCGTGGACTATTTGGCTGAGGTGCTGGGCTTGCTGGTTGGCACCCTGGTTCTTTGAGCAGGATGGAGCGGAGGTGGAGGAAAGAGGTCAAGTTGGGCAAGGAAAAGCTTCTTAGGAACGGTGGGGGGAGGGAGAAGGGATGAGAGTGGAGGTTGAGGGAGTGGTTGTCGGAGGTGTACGTCTGCTGGATTTGGGGTAGGTTCATGGGCAGTGTGCGTGTGTGAGGTGGATGGTTGTTGGGTGTTTGAGTTCTTGCGTTTGTGCCCTTTAGGAGGGGGGACAGACATGGGTGGTCATTACAACCCTGGCGGTCAGTGTTAAAGTGGCGGTAAAACCACCAACAGACCGGCGGTAAAAAAAAATTAATCACTACCGTGGCGGAAACCGCCAACATAGATAGTCACTTTAACACTCTGACCGCCACAGCGGTACAAACAAACATCTCGGCAGTAACCGCAAACAGACAGGCAGAAGACAATGTACCACCCACACTATTACAACAGTCCAATCCGCCACCTTTTCTGGGGCAGATTTACCACGAACATAAACACGACGGAAACAGGTCTTGGAAGGGAAAACGTTCTCCTCTACACACCCCACGAGGATCCAGGACGCCATGGAACCGGAACTCCACATACTCCTTGCCTTTGTCTTCCTGCTCCTCTACCAGGAGCACGAACACCGGCTGCGAAGTCCACGGTGAGTACCGCACCTACGACACAGGGGAGGGAAAAAAGAGTGACACACACGCAACACGCAACACCCCCACCCTAACCCACAACAACACACACACTAATGCATCATGATACATTACAGTTACACCCCCCAAACCCCCCGGAAGAATGCAAAGACAAAAGGAAATTATTTGAACATTTGTAATCTATTAAAAGCAAGTACTCAAAAATATATATATACACTATAAACAAATTTATACACCAAGAATACAAGTCCAAGGTATTCCATCAATAAAGTCCGTGGACCACTGGGCCCAAAATGCTTGGGCGAGGCCCACACAAGATACCCAATCAAAACGGAGAGAACACAGCTGGGGTATCAGTTAGAAATACAACAGGCACCTCAGGGGGAAGGGAAGGGGGGGCACCTCAGACGGATGAGTGCACAACGCCAGATCCACGAGGGGGCTCCA
This sequence comes from Pleurodeles waltl, assembly GCF_031143425.1. Taxonomy (NCBI): domain Eukaryota; kingdom Metazoa; phylum Chordata; class Amphibia; order Caudata; family Salamandridae; genus Pleurodeles; species Pleurodeles waltl. Next base: position 113,225,003 of record NC_090440.1, on the reverse strand, counting down.
TGCTCATTGATGTATCCTGGGGAGTTCAAAGCCACAGTCTCACAAGTCTCTCAAGTGAGTGGTTTGCCCACTGCTTTATCCTGGGGAGTGCAAAATCACAGTCTCTCAAGTGGGTGGGTTGCCCACTGCTTTATCCTGGGGAGTGCAAAGCCACAGTCTCACAAGTCTCTCAAGTGGGTGGTTTGCCCACTGCTGCATCCTGGGGAGTGCAAAGCCACAGTCTCGCAAGTCTCTCAAGTGGGTGGGTTGCCCACTGCTTTATCCTGGGGATTGCAAAGCCACAGTCTCAGAAGTGGATAACAGTCTCCACTGGTTCTGAAGGGGGCTTGGTGCCCAGAGTGCTTCATTCTGCCAAGGACTGAGGCAGTGGATGGGATATTCCACTGGTTCTGGATGGGGGTTGGTGCCCAGAGTGCTTCATCCTGCTCATGGCGGCCCCAGTAGCGTCGGAGCTTTTGGCACTCATTGGCCTTCGGTGCTCGTAGCGGCGGTGTCCTTGCCAGCGGTGCTGGTGGCAGCGGTGTCCTTGGCAGCGGTGCTTGTGGCGGCGGTGTCCTTGGCAGCGGTGCTGGTGGCAGTCTTGTCCGCCGTGCAGGTTTTCGGCGACTTGCCTGTTTTTCTGTGCCCCTTCCCCACCTTGGATGGTGGCGCAGCTGCCTTCCCACTCCCAAATGTACTCCTGGGAGAGGCTTTGGTGGTAGATGTTTTGCCTTTCTCCCGCCGGGCACTGGCCAACTTTTTATGCTTTTGAGATGGGGGACTGTCCGTGGTCTGGCTCCTTGGCACACTGACTGCCCTGCTGCTTGGCACACTCCAGAAGCCGGTTACTGCTGGGACCACTGTTCCCGCTGAGGATGTGGCTGAGGTGCTGGGTTGGGACCTGGAAAGGCGGGCCCTAGGGGACTGAAGGGGTAGGGGAGGTGAGGGGAAGAGGTCAAGGTTGAACAGGAAAAGTTTTTTGGACACACTGGGACGGGTAGATGGAGGGTGTTTGGGAGTGGAGGAAGAGGTAGTGGTTGTAGGAGGTGTATGTTTGCTGACTTTGGGTGAAGGTGCATGGGATGGAGGCTGTCGTGAGGTGGATGGCTGTTGGGTGGGTGTGTGGCAGCGTTTGTGTACCTTGGGAGGTGGGCTCACAGACACTCTGGGAGAGGACACAGGGGATGTGTGAATGGTGGTGGGGGTGGTGAGTGCAAGTGAGCGGGGTGTGGTGATGGTTGGGCTGGTGATGGACGTCGTGGATGAAGATGTAGTGCATGCAGGTGTGAGTGGAGATGAGACAGGGAGGGAGGAGGGAGACGTGGAGGAGGGGGACACAGTGGAGGCAGTGGATGTTGGCATGTGTGCATGGGTATGATGCTTGTGTGAATGCCTGTGGGATATGTGGTGCTTATGTTTGCCGGAGCTTCCCTTGTGTGTTGAGGTGTGTGCATGCTGGTCTGATGGTGTGCTTGGGATAGGCTGAGGTAGAGGGGTTTGGTTCTGGGTAGAGGAAGTTGGAGGGGAGAGGCTGGGCACAGGGACAATGGCTGCCATCAGTGCTGAGGTCAGAGTCTGAAAAGCTCGCTGTTGGGCTGCCTGACCATAATGAATGCCCTCCAGGTATGCATTGGTCTGTTGTAACTGCCTCTCTACACCCTGGATGGCATTCAAAATGGTAGACTGCCCGACAGTGAGGGACGTGAGTAGGTCAATGGCCTCCTCACTGAGGGCAGCAGGGCTGACAGGGGCAGGGGCTGAAGTGCCTGGGGCGAAGGAGATCCCCACCCTCCTGGGTGAGCGGCCAGAAGCACATGCTGAAGGGCTGTGGGGAGGGCGGTTCTGGTAGGGGGGGTGGCGGCTGTACCTGTAGATGCAGTGGGCACAGAGGGGCTCGCCACCGCAAGGGAGCTCCCATCAGCGGAGGAGTCTGTGTCGCTGGTCTCAGCTCCTGTCACCGCCGTGGAGCTCCCCTCGCCCTCCGTCCCACTGGTGGCTTCAGACACCGTTGTACTGCCCTCCAGGGCCATGTGGGATGCAGCTCCCTCCTGCTCCTCCGCCTGATGATGCTAATGCACACAAGAACAGGGAGACCACAAAAAGGGGGGGAAGACAGAAGAAAGACATGTTGAGTGCATGCAATACCGCTACAGTTGGCGGACACAACAGACACAGAAGCCCCCTGCACTACGCTGTGTACTTTGAGTTCCCTAATTATTCACAGGGACATAGGGTACAAGGCCTATGCCCGATTGCTGCACACATGGAAGTCACAGGAGCCTGACTAGGTATAGTTGGCTCTGAACACAAGTGGGGTGGGGTGCCACATGGCCTGCCTTACGACGGGACCTGGGCTACTAAACTCGCCCTGGCCTAGGGGAACTCACAACCCACCTCCCCCACCCAGATACCTACAATGCGCACAGAATCAGCTGAATGAGAGTGTACTCACTCCCTTGTGGCTGCTGTGATGCCCTCAAGCGCCCATCCAACTCCGGATATGCTACCGCCAGGATCCGGAACATCAGGGGGGTCATGGTGCGACGGGCACCCCTCCCACGTTGGGAGGCCATCCCCAGCTGGGCCTCCGCCGTCTTCTTGCTCCAGCGGAGAATGTCCTTCCATCTTTTATGGCAAAGGGTGCTCCGTCTGTGGTGGACCCCCAGGGCCTGGACTTCCTTGGCAATGGCATGTCAAATATCCTTCTTCTGGTGCGTGCTGACCTACAGGAATAGTACAGGGGAAAAGGGGAAGATATAACCGTCCTCACCGTCACAGTCATTGGCCCGCATCCCTACCCTTGCCATGACGCATATGCACTCACCGTTGTTTCATGCACGCCTCATTCTCCCCCCCCAATCTTCCATCCACACCACTCCACACAGGCATTGCCCATTTGGCACGCTCACAGTGTACTTACCTGTTTGTCTGGAGGACCGTAGAGTAGCGTGTACTGGGGGAGGACCCCATCCACTTGTTTCTCCAACTCCTCCGATGTGAAGGCAGGGGCCCTTTCCCCAGACACATGAGCCATTGTCTCTTCCAGACTGAGGTCACAGCAGCACTTGCAGTGTAGGTCCTCTCCTGTCGAAGATCAGGTATCAAGTGATTGAACAGAGAGAAAATGGCTGTCACATCCGTGGCGGTGCGTACCGTCACCGCCGGCGTACATTGTCATTGGCTCCAGGGACCCATAGGGTCCAATGTTAACCAATGCAGGATTGTGCCGTGGTGTTCGACCGCCTACCGCAACGGTGTACAACGCCAGCGCAGTTACCTCATATCCCCTTGCACCACATTAAGGGTCAGGCAGCCGCCATTTCAGGGGATTAATTTTAAATGTGTCACACATAGCTAGGCCTTGCATACACACCAATACAGACACATAGCGTTTAAAAACAATTGAGGAATAAAGTTGTGTTTACGTACCTCAGTGTTGTTTGACTCTCTGCTCACTGTTCTCCTCCATAGAGCACGTTCGCTGGGGCAGATGAGGTGGTGGGGACATCCTCTGGTGTACAGACCGCTGGTGGACCTGTCGACAATGTTGGAGCAACATGTAATTGTCACCTACAGACTTGATCGTGCCACAATCCTGGAACTGTGAGCCCAGTTGGAGCCAGACCTGATGTCAGCTATCTGCCATCCCACAGGTATCCTCCCTCTAGTGCAGGTGCTGTCAGTACTCCATTTCCTGGCAAGTGGGTCTTTTCAGACGACAGTGGCCATAGCATCAGGGATGTCCCAGCCTATGTTTTCCAACGTGTTGTCCAGATTGTTGTCTGCCCTGCTGAAACACATGCGCAGCTACATCGTTTTCCTTCAGGTGGAGGATTTGCCAACAGTGAAAGGTGACTTCTATGCCCTGGGACATATCCCCAACATCATAGGTGCAATTGATGGGACACATGTGCCTGTGTCCCCCCCGCAGGAGCGAACAGGTGTACTGAAACCGGAAGAGTTACCATTCAATGAATGTGCAGATGGTGTGTTTGGCCGACCAGTACATCTCCCATGTGTACATCAAATTTCCTGGCTCAGTGCATGACGCTTACATTTTGAGGAATAGCAGCATACCTTATGTGATAGGGCAACTCCAGAGGCACTGGGTGAGGCTGTTAGGTGAGGACATGGACCCTATACAATGTGACTAGGTGTCTGGGGATGTCCCTAAGAGTTAGTGTGTGTCTAACAGATTTCCCTCAACATTTGCAGGTGACTCTGGCTACCTCAACCTGTCATGGCTACTGACCCCAGTGAGGAATCCCAGGACAAGGGCAGAGGAACGCTACAATGAGGCCCATGGGCGAACTAGGAGGGTTATAGAGAGGATCGTCGGCCTCCTGAAGGCCAGGTACAGATGCCTCCATCTGACAGGTGGTTCCCTATTCTACTCACCAAAGAAGGTGTGTCAGATCATCGTGGCCTGCTGTATGCTTCACAACTTGGCTTTGCGACGACAGGTGCCTTTTCTGCAGGAGGATGGTCCAGATGGAGGTGTTGTGGCAGCTGTGGAGCCTGTGGACAGTGAAGAAGAGGAAGCAGAAGAAGAGGACATTGACAACAGAAACACGGTGATCCAACAACACTTCCAGTGAGACACAGGTAAGAAAACATCACTGCCTGCTACATCTGATGTAATTGTTCGACCTTTCATCTGTCTGTCACTTTCACCCAGTGTACGGACCCTGAGTTGTCACTTTCCCTTTCAAGTTCACAGATGTGGGTCCCACTGTGTGACATCTGCTTTGTTTCCGCATGGACTAGATCTGTGTGACATAGGTATGTTGACAATACAATGGATGTATCATTTTCACACAGTTATTGGAAATGCACATTTTAGAAAGCACAGACTGACTCCAGATTGTTTTGTGATTTAAGGGTGTTTATTTAAGTGCTAAATATTGGAGGGTGTTGTAAAATGGTCAGGGGTGATGGTGGAGGAATGTCCATGGCAGAGTCCAGTCTATTAGTCTCACAGGTGCATTGTCCAAAGGGGCATGGGAAGTGGAGCTGGGGCAGTTGATGGATGGACAGGGTGACAAAGTCGGACAGAAGGATGACAATCAGGGTGGTCTCATTTCTTGGGGTGGTCTTGGCATTGTTCTCTTCCTTTGTCCTAGATCTCAGGGATCGCTTGCGGGGTGGTTCTCCATCTGCAGGGGGTGGGGTGCTGGTGTTTTGGTCCTGTGGTGGTGCCTCCTGTGCACTAGCGCCGGTGGAGGTGGTGGGCAGTTCATCATCGAGGCTAGTGTCAGGGGCTCCTTGTTGTGCCACAGTGTCCCTCCTGGTGTTGACGAGTTCCTTCAGCACCCTTACAATGGTGCCCAGGGTGGTGTTGATGGATTTGAGTTCCTCCCTGAACCCCAAATACTGTTCCTCCTGAGGTATGGGCCCGCTGGGTGGGTGCTGTGCTGGTGTTTCCAGAGGGGGGAGGCTCTGTTGTGGCTTGTGCCAGTGTGAGGGGAACCGATTGTCCCAAGGTCCCAAATGGGCCGGGCTGGTCATCTAGATCCAGTTGGACAGAGCTGCTGTCATCACTGTGGGCCTCTTCTGTGGGTGGAGTGGACATGTCTGGACCCTCCTGTCCGGTGATGTTGGGTATGGGTCCTGCAGGGGTGTAAAGGCATGATTATTGCATCAGTGTGTGCCATGGTGTGCAATGGGTGGCTGACCCTGTACCCCAGTGCTTGCATTCTTGTGTGGGACCTTGTGTGATAATTGTTTAGGGGTGTGTGTGGGTATGTGCAGTGGCCATGCATTGGTGATGGGTGTCCATGCTTTGGTGTTGCATGTAGGGCTTGGTGTTGGGATGGGTGGTATGTGATAGTGGGACATCTGTGAGGAGTTGGAGTGATGGGGGTGAGGGTGGGGGTATGTGATACCATACAGGAAGGGTGGGGGATGTAATAGTTAAGATTTGACTTACCAGAGTCCATTCCTCCAGCTACTCCTGCGAGGCCCTCAGGATGCAGTTTAGCCAAGACCTGCTCCTCCCATGTTGTTAGTTGTGGGGGAGGAGGTGGGGGTCCGCCGCCAGACCTGATGGTGTTGAGTGCCTGTGGATGCTAGTTTGTAGATGGAGGTGTCTCTCTCTGGCCTTCATTCGCAATTCTGGTAGTAAGGGTTTTTTGGGTGATGTGGGTGTGTGCTTTATATTGTATTGGATGTGTGGGAGTGGTGTGTGTATGTGTATCAGGTGTGTGTATTTTGAATTGTCCAATGTGGTTGTGTTTTGTAAATGTGTGTGTATTTTGAGCACAGCGGTGTGTACCGCCAATGGAATGCCGCGTTTAAAAGGCCGCCGTGTGGATTCGTGGGTCGTGATAGTGTGGGCGTATTCCTGTTGGCGTAACCGTGGAGGTTTTGTTATCACCAGTTTATTACTGACCTTTGGTGTGGCGGACTTGTGTGGGTGTCTAAATTTTGGCGGATTCCGAGCTGTGGGTCATAATAGCTGTGGCGGAATTCCGTGGCCACGGCGGTGTGTTGGCAGTCTTCTGCACGGCGGTAAGCGGCATTTACCGCCAATGTTGTAATGACCCCCATGGTGTAAAAGGACACAGGGGATAAGTGGATGGATGTTGTGGAGGTGCTTGCTAGTGAGGTGTGTGTGCTGCTTGGTGTGGTGATGCTGGTGGTGGATGTTGATGTAGTGCATGCAGGTGTGAGTGTGGACATGACTAGGAGGGAGGTGGAGGAGGAGGGGGGGAGACAGTGGAGGCAGTGGATGTTGTCATGTCTGCAATGGAATGGCATTTGCATGAGTGCATGTGGGATGAAGTGTGTTTGCCTGTGCCACTCTTGAGTGTTGTCTTGTGTGCATGCTCATCAGTATGTGTGCCTGGGATGGGTTGGGTTGAGGAGAATGGGACTGGGAAGTGGTAGTTGGAGGGGGGATGGTAGGAACAGGGACAATGGCTGCCATCAGAGAGGAGGCCAGAGCCTGTATCAATTTCTGTTGGGCCGCCAATCCACCCTGAATGCCCTCCAGGAATGCATTGCATTGCTGCATCTGGGATGCCAGTCCCTGGATGGCATTCACAATGGTTGATTGCCCTACAGAGATGGATCTCAGGAGGTCAACAGCCTCCTCACTTAGCGCACCTGGGCTCACTGGGGCAGGGCCTGAGGTGCCTGGTACGAAGGAGATGCCCACCCTCCTGGGTGAGTAGGCACAGGCAACTCACTGAGAGGCTACTGGTAGGGCGTTGCTGGTATGGGGTGGCGGCTGTACCTGCAGCTAGGGTGGTCACAGCAGTGTCTGCCACCACCCAGGAGCTTCCATCAGAGGAGGAATCTGAGTCTGTGTTGTCTCCTCCAGTCTTCGCAGTGGTGCTCTCCTTGCCCTCGTCCCACTGGTTCAGTCAGCGTCGGTCGACTCTGCCTCCTGGGTCCTGGGGATACGGCTCCCTCTGTCACCAGTGCCCCTGCTACTCCACCAGATGATGCTAATGCACACAAGGACAGGATGACAAAACAAGAAAGGGGGGAGACAAAGGATACACTGGGTCAATGACTTCACCAACACCACTATTGGCATGCAGATCACCGTAACACACAGGGAACATGTTTAAGCACTATGCATTGCACTACCAGTGATATAGCAAGTCACAAAGGCAAGATGAGGATCACACACCGCCAACTGCAGCACTCCTGGGGACCACAATACCCTGGCTGAAATGAGTAGTTGCCATACACCCATTACCCTTCAGTTGACCCACGCTGCAATGTCTGGCCTGGCCTTAGGGGCACCTACTAACACACATCCACTACCCGGATACCAACCCACCTACCCAAATATGTATTGATACCCACTGTACTCACCCCCTTGTAGCTGCTGTGATGCCCTCAAGCACCCATCTACCTCGGGGTAGGCCACCGCCAGTATGCAGGCCAACAGGGGGGTCAGGCACACCTTCCTCGTTGGGAGGCCATCCCCGGGGGAGCCTCCGCAGTCTTCCACGCCCAGCATCTCAGGTCTTCCCACCTTTTCCGACAGTGAGTGCTCCGCCTCCGTACGTCCTTGGCGATGGCACGCAAAATTCCCTTCTTTTGATGGGAGCTGACCTGCAGAGGCACTACAGACAGGAGAACACCATTAGACAAACTGTCCAGCCTGTCACACAAATGGCCCACCATACCCGTTTCCATCACCATTGGCACACACATAGCCCAGAGCACAACATGTATACCACCACTAGACATTCCCCACACACTCCCACTTCCCCACCCCCCTTACACGATGCTTGCACACACACACCTCCATGATTTCTTCCCACATGCATTGTGACCAAAATGTACTCACCGGTTGGCCTGGAGGCCCATACAGCTGTCCGTACTAGGGTAGGACCCCATCCACTAGTTGCTCCAACTCCTCTGAAGTAAGGGCTGGGGCCCTTTCCCGGGTCACACAGGCCATGGTAGGTTCCAGACACAGGTCACAGCAGCACACGAGGTGTAGGTGTTCTCCTGTTGAAGGTCCGTAAACAAGTGAGGAATCAGATAGAAAATGGCCGTCACGTCTGCGACGGTGTACACCGTCACCGCCTGCACAGATCCCCATTGGCCACTGTACTCCTGTTAGAAATGGGGTCTTTGGTTGACAGTCAGGTTTCCCCCTGTCCAAGCAACGACCCTCACTCTAGTCAGGGTAAGTCACACACAATCCCAAATTATCTTGTGCTCACCTTCTGGTAGCTTGGCACAGAGCAGTCAGGCTTAGCTTAGAAGGCAATTTTTTTGTGCAATAAATCATTCAATAACGCAGCATAACACCACAAAAATACACCAGACAGGGTTTAGAAAAATATATAATATTTATCTGGTTAAATGCAGGTCAAAACGATTAAGATTCAATAAGTACACGTTGAAATATCACTTTGAAAATGATATATTTAGCCTTTAGTTCTGTAAAAGCAACAAATGTCTCTTGCAAGCGCAAAGTACCTGGTTTGTGTTCAAATTCTCTGCAAGTTACCACAGAGGAGGAGTTGTGTGTAAAATGCGGAGGTGTGCTTCAATTTTTCTGGCGCACAGAGACAATGCATCGTTGAGTTTTTACCAGGGCAGGCTTTGCATCGATTTCCGGCACGTAGACTGGGACTGGGATACTCTTCGGGTTGCGGGGTTTTCTAATTCCCCGGGGACAATGCATTGAAATCCTAGGTGTGCAGGACAAAGTCACAGGGGCTGCGTCGATACAGTGGGCGTTTTGTTAAATTTCTGCCACACAGCAGGTGCTGCCTTGATTCATCTCAGGAAGTCAGGCTGCGTCGTTCCAGCTTGGCTTTGCGTTGATCCAGTGGGCCATGCAGCAAATTCTGGTTGCAACGCTGGTGCTGCGTCATTCTCTTCTTCGGGAAGTCAGGCTGTGTCAATCTGGTTTGGCATGCAGTGATTCTCTTACCCTGATGCAGGTTGTGCATAGTTTCTTGTAGGCTGTGCGTCGATTTTCGCCACACAAGAAGTTCTTTTGTAGGAATGAAGCATTTTTTGTCCTGAGACTTCAGTGAACAGGAGCCAAGCTCTATCCAACCCTTGGAGAGCACTTCTCAGCACAGCCAGAGGGCAGCAAGGCAGCAGGGCAACAGCAGGGCAGAAGTCCTTTGCAGAAAATCAGTCAGGTGAGTAATTTGGGCAGCCAGGCAGGTCTTCTTGGCTGGTTTCAGGTTCTGGTTCAGGGATTCTTCACCAGTGGTATCTTGTTCAAAAGTGTCTGAGTTGGTAGTGTCAGAGACCCTGCTTAAATACCCAAATGTGCCTTTGAAGTGGGGTAGACTTGAAAGAGTGGCTTAGAAGTACACAAGGTCCCCTTTCAGTTCCATCCTGTCTGCCAGGGTCCCAGTACGGGGTGTGGCAGTCCTTTGTGTGAGAGCAGGCTACTGTCTTTTGACATGTAAGTGTCAGGCCCTCCACCCACCCAGCCCAGGAAGACCCATTCAATATGCAGATGTGTGCAAGTGTGACTGAGCATCCTGTGTTTGGGGTTCGTCTGAGTGGAATGCTGTCAACTAATCCAGCCAGACGTGTATTGTAATTCACAGAAAGATTTAAGTGCAGAGAAATGCCCACTTTCTAAAAGTGGCATTTCTAAAATAGTAATAATAAATCCAACCTCACCAGTCAGCAGGATTTTGTATTACCATTCTGGCCATACTAAATATGACCTTGTTACTCCTTTCAGGTCAGAATCTACTGCTCAAACAGTATATGAGGGTAGTCCTAATGTTACCCTATGAAAGGAGTAGGCCTCACAGCAGTGTAAAAACAAATTTAGGAGTTTTACACTACCATGACCTAAAAGCTGCACAGGTACATGTCCTGCCTTTTATCTACATAGCACCCTGCCCTATGGCTTACCTAGGGCCTACCTAAGGGGTGGTGTATATGTAGAAAAAGGGTAGTTTAAGGCTTGGCAAGTACTTTTAAATGCCAAGTTGAAGTGGCAGTGAAACTGCACACACAGACCTTGCAATGGCAGGCCTGAGGCATGGTTAAGAGGTTACTTATGTGGGTGGCACAATCAGTGCTGCAGGCCCACTAGTAGCATTTAATCTACGGCCCCAGGCACATGGAGTGCACTTTACTTGGGTCTTACAAGTAGATTGAATAAGCCAATTGGGTGTGAACCAATGTCACCATGTTTTAAGGGAAAGAGCATATGCACTTTAGGACTGGATAGCAGTGGTAAAGTGTGCAGAGTCCTAAAACCAGCAGAAAAGGTGTCCAATAAGTGGATGGAGGCAGGCAGGCAAAAAGTCAGGGGTGACCACCTTAAGGCTGCCAGGTCTTGCAACTCCATAGAGCCCAATGAGGAATTGCACAGCGGTGCAAGACCGCCTTCCGCCACGACGCCCAACGTCAGCAGAATTACTTTACTTCCACCTGTCCCTCCATACAGGACAGGTGATCACAATTTCGGGGGGGGAGAGGGGACAGGCCTATCGACAATTACAGCACCACAAATTAGATTGGCACATAATTTGCCATTTACACTGTCCAAATACATTAGGGCACCATGTGGACTGCAGTTGTGGTTTTGTTGTTCCATTTGTGACAGGCTACTCACTATTGAGTCCCTTAGATACCTACTGCTGTGGATAAATAGGAGGTGGAGACATACCCCCGTGTACAGACCTCTGATGGGCTTGACTACACTGGAAGGACAGGCATATAATACTCACATATAGACTGGACAGGGCTGCAATCACAGAGCTGTGTGCCCAGTTGGAGCCTGACCTGATATCAGCTATCCGTCATCCCACTGGGATCCCTCCTCTTGTGCAAGTTCTATCAGTGCTCCACCACCTGGGAACTGGTTCTTTCCAAGTGATAGTGGGCTTGGCAGCAGGAATGCCACAGCCAATGTTGGCTAGAGTTTTCTCTGCCTTGGTAAAACACATGTGCAGCTACATTTCTTTCCCCCAGGTAAAAGATTTGGCCACTGTGAAGGCCAGATTCTATGCAATGGGACATATCCCCAATATAATTGGTGTGATTGACGGGACACATATTGCATTTGTCCCCCCCGCCAGAATGAACAGGTATTCAGGAATCATAAGAGCTTCCACTCAAAGAATGTGTAGATGGTGTGCCTAGCGGACCAGTGCATTTTCCACGTGAATGCTAAGTATCCTGGGTCAGTGCATGATGCCTTTGTCCTGAGAAATAGCAGCATCCGAAATGTGATGGCCAACTACAGAGGCACAGGGTGTGGCTAATAGGTGAACCTTGGTCCCCACCCACTGTATGTTAGTGTATGACTCTGGTGTCAACCCCATAGGATTGTGCGTGGCTCAATGTTGTCCCTCAATACTTACAGGTGACTCTGGCTACCCAAACCTATTGTGGCTCCTGACCCCTGGGAGGAATGCCAGGACAAGGGCTGAAGAACGTTATAATGAGGCACATGGGCAAACCAGATGGATCATCGAGAGGACCGTTGGCCTCCTGAAGGCCAGGTTCAGGTGCCTCCATCTGACAGGTGGATCCCTGTGCTACTTACCGAAAAGGTCTGCCAGATAGTACTGGCATGCTGCATGTTGTACAACCTGGCCCTCAGACAGCATCTACCTTTTCTGCAGGAGGAGGAGACTGGAGATACCCCTGTGGCAGCAATAGACCCTACTGACAATGAGGGTGAAGAGGCTGAGGATGAGGATAACAGACCATCAGTTATCCGTCAGTACTTCCATTGACCACATGTGAGACAGTGCCGATTTACATTTCTATGACTATTGGTGTATTCTGTGTGGCTGTGGCATGATGGCATTCACCTTTTACCTCTATTTACTGTCACCTATGGTTTGTCATTTTACAGATGTTGATGCTATGACAACTGTGTACTGATGTGCTGACTACAGCCAATTGCAGGTCATTATTTCTATGATCTCACAATGTACAGTACATTTGCAATGGATGAAACTCTTTCCATGAATACACATTTTCAACACATGACATACAAGTAGTCGAGTTGTGTTCAAGGGTGTTTATTGTAGTGTTAAGAAATTGAGTAGAAAGTGCAATGGAGTGCGGTGATGATGGAGGGTGGTCCAGTGTATTGTTCCAGTCTGTTTGTAGCACAGGTGCAGTGCCCAAGGGGCCATCGGAAGTAGAGCAATGGCAGTTCAAAGTGGACAAGGTGACAGGGTGGGACACAAGGGGGACAATCAGGAGAGTCTCATTTCCTGGAAGTGGTCTTGGCAAGTGTCTCTGGCTTCTGTCTGGGTCGCAGGGAACGTTTGTGGGGTGGTTCACCTTCTGCAGGGGGAGGGATACTGGTGACCTGTGGGTCCTGTGGTGGGGCCTCCTGCCCACTAGCTGCAGTGGAAGTGGAAGGCTGGTCGATGGACTGGCTAGTGGTAGGAACCCACTGCTGTGCTGTTGCCTCCCTCATGATGTTGGCCTTGTCTGCCAGCACCCCTGCTATGGAGATCAGGGTGGTTTTGAAGGCCTGCAATTCCTCCCTGATCCCCTGATACTGTCCCTCGTGCAGCCGCATGTTCTCCTGCATGTTGTCAAGGATCTGGCCAATCGCTTCCTGGGAATGTTGGAAGGCTCCTAGGATCTCGGAGAGTGCCTCCTGGAGAGTTGGTTCCCTGGTCCTGTCCTCCCCCTGATGCACAGCAGTCCTCCCAATGTCTCTGTGTGCCCACTGCCACTGGCCCCGGGTCCCTGATTATCTTGGGTATGAGGTGTGGCCTGGGGTCCCTGTACAGGTGGTCACAATGCTGATTGACCTGTCCTGGGACAGAGGTGTGGGTAAGATGTGTGGCTGCTGTGGTGTTGGATCCTGATGGGGAAGGCTCTGTGGTGGTCTGTGAGTGGGCTTGGGTGACCGGCTGTCCAGTGGTCCCTGATGGGCCAGGTAGGTCATCCAGATCCAGATGTCCAAAGTTACTGTCATCACTGGGGGCATCTTCTGTTAGGGGACTGGATAGTCGTGACACCTCCTCTCCACTGATATTGACTGGGGTACCTATGGGGATGTAAGTGATGTATTATGCTTCATTTGTATGACAAATTGTACATCCCTGGCTTCCCCCCTATGGTTGCTGTTACCCTGCAACCTTTTTGCTTGTATGTGATGATATATTGGGATTATTAGTTTCCCTCTGCTGTACATGCCTTGGTGATGGGTATCCATGAAGGGCTGGGAGAGCTGTCCTTGCATTGGTATAGCATGCAGGGGTTGGCATTGGGGGTAGTCATATATGTAGGTGCACTGGTTGGGATGGAGTGGAGTGATGGGAGTGAGGGTGATGGTGTGAGATGGCACGCAGGTATGGGGGGTCAGAGGTAGTAAATGTTGACTTACCAGTGTCCAGTCCTCCGGCTACTCCAGTGAGTCGCTCAGGATGCAGTGATGACAGTACTTGCTCCTCCCATGCTGTGAGCTGTGGGGGAGAAGGTGGGGGTCTACCATCAGTCCTCTGTATGGCGAGCTGGTGACTTGCTGCTACAGAACGTACCTTCCCCCTTAGGTCGTTCAACCTCTGCCTGATGTCGTCCCTTGTTCTTGGGTACTGTCCCATGGCTTTCACCCTGTCCATGATTCTCCGCCATTGCTCCATCTTCCGGGCAATGGAAATCTGCTGTACCTGTGCTCCAAACAGTTGTGGCTCTACCCTGACAATTTCCTCCACCATGACGCTTAAGTCCTCCTCAGTGAAACGGGGGTGCCTTTGTGGTGCCATGGGTGTTGTGTGTTGGTGAGAGTGTGTTGAGTAATGTGGTGGGATGTGTGATGGGGGTGCGTGAGGGATGTATAGGTGTAAAGGGTGTGTGTCTAATTGTCTCTGTGATGTTGGTGGCTAACTTTTGAGTCTGTTGGTGTTAGCAAAGGGTTGTGGGTAATGTGTGTGTGTGTTTTTTTAGTGGTGTGGGGTGTGTATGAATGTCAGGTGTGTATTTTTAGTATTGGCCAATGTAGTGTTGTTTTGTATGTGGGTGTTCATTTTGAGCGCAGCGGTATGTACTGCCAATGGTTTATCGCCCTTGAATGTCCGCCATGGTGATTTGTGGGTCATAATGTGGTGGGCGTTGTTATGTTAGTGTAACGGTATAGGTGTTGGTACCGCCACTTTAGCACTGACTTTTGGGCTGGTTGATTTGTGTATGTGGCAGTATTTTGTTGGATTGGTGTGTGTGTGTCATATTACAGCAAACGGATATCCACCACCACGGCACTATATTGGCGGCCGTCAGCGTGGCGGTAAGCAGCATTTACCGCCAATGTCATAATGAGAGCCAATGTGTTAAGTAATTGTACAACACCTCAAACAGCAAACAGTGAAACTACCACACCTAGTTAGAAGGATAGAGTTTAACCCCTTCGCTGCCAGGCCTTTTCCCCCTCCTGTGCCGAGCCTTTTTTTGGCTATTTGGAGCAGTTCGCGCTTAGGCCCTCATAACGTTTTGTTCACATAAGCTACCCATGCCAAATATGCGTCCTTTTGTTCCAACATCCTAGGGATTCTAGAGGTACCCAGACTTTTTGGGTTCCCCTGAAGGAGACCAAGAAATTAGCCAAAATACAGTGAACATTTTGGGGGTCATTCCGACCGCCAGGGCCGGGGACCGCGGATGAACCGCCAACAGGCTGGCGGTGCATCCAGGCCAATTCTGACCGCAGTGGTAAAGCCGCGGTCAGAAAAGGGAAACCGGCGGTTTCCCGCCGGTTTTCCCCTGACCTGAAGAATCCTCCATGGCGGCGCTGCAGGCAGCGCCGCATTGGGGATTCCGACCCCCTTCCCGCCAGCCTGGTTCTGGGGCCCCTGGGAGCCGGCTTCATCGTTGAAGGCGCTTTCCCGCTTGGCCGGCGGGCGGCCTCCTGGCCCAGCGTTAAAGCCAGAATGTACACCGCGGTCATTTGACTGCGGTGCGGACATTCGGCGGCTCCCGCCGGCCCTGCGGTTACCGCGGCCGGCGGGAGTCGGAATGACCCCCTTTGTTTTTTTTAAAAAAAATTGAAAAAAAGGCTGCAGAAGGCAGCTTGTGTTTTTCCCCCCTAAAAATGGCATCAACAAAGGGTTTGCGGTGGCAAGATCACCATCTTCCCTTTCAGGAACAGGCAGACTTGAACTGGAAAACCCAATTTTTCCATACAATTTTGACATTTTACTGGAACATACCCCATTTTTACTATTTTTTGTGCTTTCAGCCTCCTTCCAGTTAGTGACCAAAATGGGTGAGAAACCTATGCTGGATCCCAGAAAGCTAAACATTTCTGAAAAGTAGACAAAATTCTGAATTCAGCAAGGGGTCATTTGTGTAGATCCTACAAGTGTTTCCTACAGAAAATAACAGCTGAAATAAAAAAAATATTGAAATTGAGGTGAAAAAAACCAGCCATTTTTCTCCACGTTTTACTCTGTAACTTTTTCCTGCGATGTCAGTTTTTTTAAAGCAACATACTGTTAAGTCAGCTGGACTCTTCTGGTTGCGGGGATATATAGGGCTTGTAGGTTCATCAAGAAGGCTAGGTACCCAGAGCCAATAAATGAGCTGCACCTTGCAATGAGTTTTTATTCTATACCGGGTATACAGCAATTCATTTTCTGAAATTTAAAAAGTGAAAAATAGGTATCAAGAAAACCTTTGTATTTCCAAAATGGCCACAAGATAAGGTGTTGAGAAGCAGTGGGTATTTGCACATCTCTGAATTCCGGGGTGCCCATACTAGCATGTGAATTACAGGGCATTTCTCAAATAGATGTCTTTTTTACACACTGCCTTACATTTGGAAGGAAAAAATGTAGAGAAAGACAAGGGGCAATAACACTTGTTTTGCTATTCTGTGTTCCTCCAGGTCTCCCGATAAAAATGGTACCTCACTTGTGTGGTTAGGCCTAGCGCCCACGAAAGCAAATGGCTCAAAACACAACGTGGACACATCAGATTATTTCACAGAAAACAGAAATGTTTTTTGCAAAGTGCCTACCTGTGGATTTTGGCCTCTAGCTCAGCCGGCACTTGGGGAAACCTAGCAAACCATCGCATTTTTTACAACTAGACACCTAGGGGAAGCCAAGATGGGGTGACTCGTGGGCCTCTGACCAGGTTCTGTTACCCAGAATCCTTTGCAAACCTCAAAATTTGACCAAAAAAACACCTTTTCCTCTCATTTCGGTGACATAAAGTTCTGGAATCTGAGAGGAGCCACAAATTTCCTTCCACCCAGCGTTCCCCCAAGTCTCCCGATAAAAATGGTCCCTCACTTGTGTGGGTAGGCTTAGCGCCCACGAAAGGAAATGGCCCAAAACACAACGTGGACACATCAATTTTTTTCACAGAAAACAGAGGTGTTTTTTACAAAGTGCCTACCTGTGGATTTTGGCCTCTAGCTCATCCGGCACCTGTGGAAACCTAGCAAACCAGCATATTTTTAAAAACTAGACACCTAGGGGAATCCAGGATGGGGTGACGTGTGGGGATCTGACCAGGTTCTGTTACCCAGAATCCTTTGCAAACCTCAAAATTTGACCAAAAAAACACTTTTTCCTCTCATTTCCGGTGACAGAAAGTTCTGGAATCTGAGAGGAGCCACAAATTTCCTTCCACCCAGTGTTCCTCCAAGTCTCCCGATAAAAATGGTACCTCACTTGTGTGGGTAGGCCTAGCGCCCACAAAAGGAAATGGCCCAAAACACAACGTGGACACATCACATTTTTTCACAGAAAACAGAGGTGTTTTTTACAAAGTGCCTACCTGTGGATTTTGGCCTTTAGCTCAGCCGGCACCTGTGGAAACCTAGCAAACCAGCACATTTTTGAGAACTAGACACCTAGGGGATTCCAAGATGGGGTGACTTGTGGGGATCTGACCAGGTTCTTTTACCCAGAATCCTTTGCAAACCTCAAAATTTGACCAAAAAAACACTTTTCCTCTCCTTTCGGTGACAGAAAGTTCTGGAATCTGAGAGGAGCCACAAATTTCCTTCCACCCAGCGTTCCCCCAAGTCTCCCGATTAAAATGGTACCTCACTTGTGTGGGTAGGCCTAGCGCCCACGAAAGGAAATGGCCCAAATCACAACGTGGACACATCACATTTTTTCACAGAAAACTGAGGTGTTGTTTTACAAAGTGCCTACCTGTGGATTTTGGCCTCTAGCTCAGCCGGCACCTGTGGAAACCTAGCAAACCAGCGCATTTTTGAAAACTAGGCACCTAGGGGAAATCCAAGATGGGGTGTTGTGTGGGGATCTGACCAGGTTCTGTTACCCAGAATCCTTTGCAAACCTCAAAATTTGACCAAAAAAACACTTTTTCCTCTCATTTCGGTGACAGAAAGTTCTGGAATCTGAGAGGAGCTACAAATTTCCTTCCACCCAGCGTTTCCCCAAGTCTCCCGATAAAAACTGTACCTCACTTGTGTGGGTAGGCCTAGCGCCCACGAAAGAAAATGGCTCAAAACACAACGTGGACACATCAAAATTATCAAATACAAAACGACCTGTTTTTGCAGGGGGACACCTGCGTTTTTGGTCCTGGGCTCAGCGGCCTTCTAGGGAAGCCTAGCAAACCCGGACATTTCTGAAAACTAGACACCCGAGGGAGGCCAGTGAGGTGTGACTTGCTTGGATCCCCCAATGTTTTCTTACCCAGAATCCTCAGCAAACCTCAAATTTAGCTAAAACATCTAATTTTTCCCACATTTCTGTGTGGGATCACTACACTGGGACATATTTCATACCACCCAATGTTCCCCTCAGACTTCTGGTAAAAATTATATCTCATTTGTGTAGGTAGGCCAAGTGCTTGTGAAAGGGAAGAGCCAAAAACATGTTGATATTGAGGGGGAACAAAGGGGGTCCAAAAGGGCAGTTTGCAAAAAAACATTTTTAGGCTGACAAGTGCAGCTGAATTTTTATTGGTATAGATGAGACAATGCTGGATGGTAAGAAATTTGTGGATTCCTGCATATTCCGGAAGGTTCCATCACAAAAATGTGGGAAAAATGTGTGATTTCCAGCAAAGTTGGAGGTTTGCAGGGGATTGTGGGTACTAAAATGGTGCGGGGTGCATGTGAAACACACCACCCTGGAATCACCCAGATGTTTAGTTTTCAGATGTGTCTATGTCTTGTGGATTTTTCTACATGGCAGTGTCCCAAAGTCCATAAAGCGCAGCCCTCACCATTCCAAGTAGGATGATTTTGAGAGTAAGCGAAGTTCTCATGGCCCAAATGTAAAACTAAAACCCAAAATAATCAAATGTCTTCTTGCTTGCTGTGGGATAAGATGTTTTAGAGTGCAGGGGAGAGCTGAAAGACTGTTACCCCCTTCAGTTGAGGTTGGGGCGTAACCAGGCCCATACTGGTTGGTAGCAACCACCCCAATATATATATATTTTTTAATTCCCTGGCATCTAGTAGACTTTCTGCCCCCCATGTGTGGATCAGGGGTAATTGCCCCATCTGCCCCCATTTATTTGGGGTGGGGGTATTTTTGGAAATAAAACTTCCCTGGCCTCTGGTGGACTTTCTGCCCCCCCTTGGGGCAGATGGGCCTTCCAAAAATAGGCCCATCTGTCCCCAATGGGGGGCAGATATGGCCAACAGTAATGTGCTCCCATGGGGAGCGACCCTTACCCAAGGGGCTTGCAATCCAGCTGCTAAAACGCTCAGAGAGACTTCTAAGGGAAGGAAATTAATCTCCTTCCCTTTGAAGCCTCTCTGGCCTCCTCCACGTGATCGGAAGAGAAATGCTTTGCATTTCTCTTCCGATCACACTGGAAGCTCGATGGGAGGAGGCCTTGTGATTGTCAGCGCGCGATTGCGCACTGATGCCACAACGGGTGGGAAGGGATTCCTCTTCCATCCACGACCGGGGGTGTGTGTGGGGGGCCCATGAGGAGAGCGCTAGTGCTACCCCCGGTTCCCGAGTGCAAGACGAGGTGATCTTGTGGACGAGATCACCTCGTCCAAGGCATCCAAGCAGTTAAGTTCATCAACAAAATAAAACCAAAACAACAAAAATCCAATAAGTAGAGCCTGAGATATTAATTTTCAAAGAATAAACTGAAATGTAGTGTTTAAAAGCAGAAAGCGTCAACTAGGGCTGCCTAGTCGCGCTGGACCAAAAAAAATCTGAAAAGTCAGACCGACTGCGATGGAGCATGGATCAGATACTGGGACCAGCCTTGGCCTTCTGAAACAATGCCTTGTTTGCAATGCCGTCAAAGAGGATTTGAGGAGCAGAGGAGGTGATGCGCTGTTGTCAATCCTTGAGATGGAGGCAATGCATCACCTCTGAGTCCCACAAAGTAGGAAATGGAGGAAATGGACAATGTAGTTGCTGATGCAATGTTCCTGATCCTTGCTGCAGTAGTGATGCATTAGCATTGATCGGGCTGGGCTGATTCTGAGCTGTGCAACAGCATTGATGTGTTGATTTTAGACAGGAGCAGCACTTTATCCTCACTTCCAAGGGCCCAGGACTGGATTGGCACTACTTGGCAGGGCAAGACTCACAGTTGGCAGAGTCCAGGTGCTGCAGGTGATGAGCTGGAAGTCGCTTGTGCCTCTGAGTATAAAGAAATGCCTCTTTTTGCATGTTCATCCCCACATTTGTAGGACTGATGCCACTGTTTTTTTACTCTGACAGTACACAGAGGCCTGCTAACCAGACCATAGGGCCTGTGTTTTAACCCCATGCACATTGCATGTTAATTTGGGTACACTCAACAGGCAAGGCTTGGCTTACTTTTAAGACCTTAGTATATGGTACTCAGGGTACCCAGGGCATGTGAGTCGGAGCATCCACTCAGGGCTGCAGCACTGTTTGTGCCACCCTTCATGAAACAAGGTGCAGAATTGCTCCCAGCCTGCCACTCCAGACTGGAAGGACAGTGTTTATAAATGGCAATGAGACCCAATCCCTTAACATTATATGTAAGTCTCCCATAAGGAAGGCATCTAGAGTCCTATGGTAGGAAGACTGATTAAGACATGTTTTACAATATATTTTGGCAGCAACACTTCCAAATTGTTGTTTAGCTGAGGGTAAGAGCGGTAGCCTCATTGGCTAATACAGAGTTACCAGATGGCCTCCCAACCTGGCTAACGTTGGACTGAACCTTTCAAACTGGGTCATGTAAGGTATCAAATTAGTCATGGCATGAGATGCGACCTGATGCTCAGATCTAAATGAATGTTTTTATGTCACTGATAAAGCTAGACAACTTTTAGGAAGTTGCCACTCTGTGCTCTGCTTGTCCAGTAGCCTCACAAATACATACACACTGACAGCTTTCTGACCATTTGGGAAGACATGAGAATGATTTTGAAGCTCGGGCACAAAGGCAGTGCTGTAGCAGCGAGGTGTCACCTCCTCTGCCAGGATGTCCACTCGTGGGTTAGCTCTAAAGCGCACTTCAAAGGGGAGGCCACCTTTGATGGGCCACCTGGCCCTATACCCCTTATCAGGATGCCTTTTGTTCCTTCAGAAAGCATGGATGCAGGGCAAGAGAGGGAAAACTCATCCCCAAACTGGTTTTACCATGGGCATGTTGCCCTCCGGTAGCCACACCTTTAGGGTGGGCTACTTTGCTCCTGATGACCAAGGAAGGGTCAAGCCATCTTGAAGGGGGCAAGAATGTGGTATTCTGGAATAGCGAGATGCCACACATCATAGGAACATCATCACTACTTAGAATCGGAGCCCTTGGAACCCTGCAAAGAAGACTTCATGGGAACCCGACATCCATAAACAGAGTCATCCCCACTCACTTGTGGACCACGAATATGACCAGACTTGACTCCCATCGACTGCACAGCATCAGGGGCATCCTTCAGCATGTTGTAGCCTGCATCCCACAGCATCCAGACTAATCCATTGTAGTCTATGGCAGTCATACTGTAAAGTTTGGATCTTGCTCTAAAAAGGCTCTTGTGGCCAAATAACTGTCCAAAGTATGCTTTATGCTCCCCAGACCTCCGTGCTGCTGGACCACAGTTGTTGAACTCACTGTTACAAACTTTTCAAAAGTCTCCAAACTTTTTCTTGGCCAATGCTTGTTTGCAGTTGATATAAAAGTTGTTTATTAATTTAAAAATCTGTATATCTGTATATTTCCAGTGGATTTTGATGATTAAGGTCTCTACAAATTTATAAAAATCTGCACTATTTGTATAAATTGATTTCTTGTTTCTTTCATGTTCTGCAACCTTCTGACTCTGTTGTTTGGTGCTGTTAAATATTTTACACGTAGTTCCTTTGCTAAGCCTTACTGCTTGAAGGGTTGAGCTAAGGTTAAATAAAAGTATTTGACTGGACCCAAGATAGTATTTGTGAGCGTGCTTCACGGAACAGGAGGCAAGCCAGCAAGCCCTTAGAGTCACTGTGGTTTTGGTTTTAAGTGATGTGCGTCCAGTCCTTCTCACATAGGCAAGGAAGGCAGCAGGTCATCACAGCAAGAAAGCAGTTCTTCCAGAGCAGCAGTGCAGTGCAGCCGCTATCTTTGTTAGTATTTACCAATGACACAGCACTCGCACTTTGGGCATTGGTACTAGGGGACCATTACAGCTGTTGGGTACATAGTGCACCAAAAGCACTTTAGCTTGACTTGATGTTTAATAGTCTAAAAATGAGATGTGTTGTACTACAGATGTCGGGGTGATAAGTACATCAAGCATATTAGCCTGGTTAAACTTTTAGAAGTTTTAAGAGCAGTTTTTGGACTGTTTGAATCTTTAGGCAATTAATGAATGGGTCATCATAGCCTAGCACCTGCACTTTTAGCCTCTAGAGCCTAGGAGGTCTCCAGGCAGTTAAAAGGTGAATTTGCTGTGCATACTCTGCATAGAAGGAACATTAATATTTAGTAAATCTTTTAATCTTAAGATGTTTATTATTGTGAAGGAATGTTAATTGTAGCATAATGTATTGAATTAATTTGTAAGACGCACAATTGTTTTGGATTTAATTAACTGAAACAATAAATCAAATCAATCAGTCTTTATCACCCAATCAAAGAGGGCAGTAGGCAGCAGGTCAGCACAGCGAGAAAGCAATTCTTCCATACAAGCAGTCCAGCAGAGTGGCAGTCCTTGTAGGAGCACAACAGCCCTGCTTCCTGGCAGAGTATCCACAGGTCCAGAAGTGTACTGAGCTGGCAGAGGGGTTGAACTCTGTGCATATATGGATCCATGAAGTACTAGCATTGTTACAACAAAGCACTTTGAAGAGAAGGGATTGACGTGGACCACTACAAGAGTGGTTTAAAGACTATACTTTGAGGTTTAGAGTTTATACTACCTGAGATGAGAAGAGGGCTAATCGATTCAGGCAGATTAACACATTCAATTTTATTATCCATGACCCTTTCACATATACTCTATAAGTGTTTCCCAAACAGTGGGTCATGTGTCACTGGTGGGTTGCAGGCTAACATTTGGTGGGTCGTAAAAGTCCAAGTGATAAATAAAGACTCGAGAGTTGGGTTTGATTTTTGTAGCACACCACAAAATGTAAATACCTGTAAATGAACTGTGCACGTTCTGCAGTTAGCAATGCAAACATTAAGCACATTTGTTTGTAATTCTGCAGTGTGATGGAAACAAATACATTCACATTTTACTTGGTGATGCTCAAATAATAAATATTCACAGAAACCCAATTTCCACACAAGGGTGGTCATTACGAGTCTGGCTGACACTTGACCGCCAGACTCGCAGTGGCAGTTGCACCACCGCCAGTGCAGCGGTCTGACCGCCACATTATGACCATGGCGTGCCACAGTCCGACTGCCAGCACCGCCATGATTACTTATCCCAGTGGTCTGGCGGTTGTGGCTGTCCTATTTTGCCAGGGCAGCGCTGGGGATTATGACCTCATTCTCCGCCAGCGATTTCATGGCAGTAACACCACCAGACAGTGGACATTGCGAGGGTGCTCATGCACCCTGCATCCTACAGCATTGCCATTGGCTCGATTACAAGCCGGAGATAATGCTGTAGGGTGTTTCCCACTAGGCCAGCAGGTGGAAACTCCGACCTAACAGGAAACTCATATTGGGCCCACCAGGGAGGTAGCCACTATGGCGGCAATCTCACTGTTGGAAGTTCAGTGGCCAGGCAAAACCATCCACCAAACTCGTAATCAGGTCTGTAATCATTTTTGTGCAATGCAGGTGTTTTAGTAAAACTGTATTTGTTCAACCTTAGTGGCTAATTCAATGGAAAATGTGCTGTCTGTAAATGACAGTGTGTTACCCAACAATGCTTTAGTACGTTAAAAACATACACCCCTCATTTAGATTAATGCTAGGTAGGTCGCAACTGTTTCTCATTTAAAAAATTGGGTCATAGTTCTCAGAAATGTTTAGGAAGCATCTTCTACATCTTTCTGTTTTAATGGTATTCTTTAACTGCATTTTTTAAGACCACAGTTTTTGGAAAATAGCTCCATCCTAATTACTCAGATTATGTTTAGGTGTTTAGCACAGAAAGACTGCTAGGGCACGATAAACCTATTCACTATTGAAATAAGCCATAGTATTAGAACGGCATTGATATAACAAAATCTTACTGCTGAGAGTAATTTTCAAATATGATTCAGTTTGTGATGTGCATTAGACTTTGCATTATAGAAATAGACTAATATAGGATTTGATTACAGAAAGAGACATGTATTGTTCTTACATTGTGTCTTAACCTATCTGAGCAAATATGTTGTTTCATTATTCAGTTGCTCATGTTGCAGATTGTGAGCACTAAAAACGAGTAAGGTTGTTTTCTTCTTCAGCTTCCATTAAAAATGGTTAAACATTGAATGGCTCTTACTGATTTCAAGTCAGGGGTACAAATCAATACATCTCACTGAGACACTGCATGGCAGGAATGATCTCTGTTGATGAGTTTCAAAGTGAGAAGACACAAACCATTACATTAGCTTTTCAATTACACTGTGAGAAGATTTCTGATACAGTAGAGGTAAAACTGTCTAGTAAACATTTTTGAAAAGTAAATGGACCTGTGGAGAAATATATATATGTTTATTTTTTTTTAGGGGAAAGTTTGCGTCACCCCATCCTTAGCCTTATAAGCCCAGGGAACCAGAACCCCTGGGGCCATAATGCTTAAAAAAAGGGGAGGGGGCTATGCAGCCCCCTCCCCGAGCTTAGAATGGCCACGGGGCCTCATCCTCCACAGCTGAACAAGAAGGCCCTGGGCACCTCATCTGGGGCACAGTAGTTTCCCTGACGGCACTGGCAGGGAAATGTGCTTTGTTTCCATCTGGTGGGAGCATTTTCAAATCTCCTGCCAAAAGGGAGCAAACACTACGGGCCTGATTTAGATCCCACTGGCTGGCTGTTCTTTTTCCCTGCCTGCACTGATTCAGAAAGGTAAATAGAACACAATATTGCTCCGTCCAGGCAGGAGCAATGTTGGCTCCTGCACCATCTAGGGAGCTGCTCTGACCTATGAGTGATGCGGGACCTGAGAAATGGGGCCCCCAAGGCCAAAAAAGGCTGGGAAAGCAGGGCTTCACATTTTCCTCCCCTATTAAAGAAGATACAGCCCCAGGAGGTGAGGTCCATGGTGCTTATAAAGGCTTGAGGAGGGGGGCTGCATGGTCCCCCCTTACATTTTATTTATATTTTAGGGCTTGGCACACTTGCCCTCTCCCCTAAGAGATCAACCCTGGGGGATGGGTTCCCCAGAGCCCATTAAGGCTGGGGAGGGGGGCTGCAGAGTCTGATCCCCTTTATTTTTGAATTTGGACCCAAAGAATTTGGTCCCTGGGGCCTATTAAGTCTAGGGAAGGGGTAGTGTAGCCAAACTCCCTTTAAAATATATGTTTTGGCCCTGGGGATGGGGTTTCAAGGACCCCAAAGGACAAACTTTTGCTGCAACACCAAGCTGTCTGGGGCATGTGGTTGGCTGCCTGCTGGGGGCCGCAAGGCCTGACTGCAGGCCTCCCTCCCCTTTAACAAATGCATTGTACATCAGGGGATGGGCCCCAGGGACTCAAAATGGGAAGAGTCAAGAGGGCCTCACATGCCCCCCTGCCCATAATACATTAATTGGCTCTGAAGGATGGGGTACCTTGGGCTGAAACCATCTGGGGAGGGGCACATGCCAGTCTCCCCTTAATAAATTCATTGGGCACGGGGGAGAGGATCGCTGGGGCTAAATATGGTTTGGGAAATCATCAACTTCCCCTCAAATATACTTGGCCCCAGAGTATTGGGGCCTCAGGGTCTAAATGGGTGGGAAAGGCGGCCCTGATGACACCCCCTCCCATATATATTATGAAAAGGTTGCCACCATTTTGTTTTTTGTTTTTTTTGCATCAAAATTTGTTGACTTTTAAAAAAGTTTGGGCCTTATATCTTTTTTATTAAAAAAAACATCAGGCCAGGGGAATAAGTCCCGAGTCATGTAATAGTTGCCAGCAACATTTTTCTCATATTGCTGGGAGCCAAGCAGAGTGCTTGTTCCTAGGGTCATCTGACTCCAGCTGAAGTGAGATTGCCCAAGGGAAAAAATTCTCCCTGGGCCAATCAGAATGCAACTTCATGAAGAAAGACACAGCATGACCAGGTGCAATTTTCAATGCTCATATTCTTATTTGTTTTATTTTTCTCATATAAGGTGAACTGGAGGCAAACAGAAAAAAGAGGCTCAAAGCCCCTCGTATTCCTAAAAACAAAAGAACCATTAGAATGTTCAAATGATTACACACTACGAGCCTATAAATATATGAAAACATTCATATAGATAAAAATGCTATAAATATATTAAAACATTTTTTCAATACAATTCTTGCAATTCATAGATTCTTTGTTTGTTTTTAGATTGAATTTGGCATCATTTTTACATTGGTACACTGTAAAAATTTTAAACGTTTGAAACTTTTAAACTTTGACATCTTCTCATTTAGGTGGCCATATTTTGGCCAAACTTTTTAACAAATGAAATCTGTAAAGTACAATATGTTTAGGCTTTACATAATTTGAGGCCAAGATGCACAACTGCACATTAATTCAATTAAAATACCAATATTTTTTAAAGTGGCATGTGTCACTTATTACTCATTTAGGTTAAAATGCAGTCCTTTAACTACTAGAATGTTAAATGTATCTATGCATAGTCACAATCTATGTTAGTGAACAAATTATCCCATTTTGAATTACACAGTACGATATCAGAGAGATAATATTACACATGAGTCATATTAAAATGCCCACATATTTAAAGGTGACACATGCTTTTTATTACTTATATTTAAATGAGCACATTTCTCTGGCCATTTCACATTCACTGCCCTGGAATACATAAGATCTAGTAAGTCTGTTTTCTATGCATTTGCTCGTATTCCACTTTGTATGGCAAATAATTCTGTTCATAAAGTGCATTTTTAATATGACTATTGCAAATCCTCTCTGTAAAGTATAACATATTCCTCATATTTACATAATATCGAGTCATAGATCTATCATTGCATGAAATTTCTATCAAAGTAAGAATGGGCCTTATTATGACCTTGGCAGATGGGATGTTCCATCACAAACGTGACTGATATCCTGCCTGCCATTTTACAAGCTTCATAGGATAGAATGGAACTTGTAATACGGCGGATGGGATATTTGTGATACTTGTAATGGAGTATCCCATCCGCCAAGGTCGTAATCAGGCTAAATGTTTTTTTAAGTTTTTATAAGTGACAGGTGCCTCCCATTGATCTTATTAATTTAAATGCATTACACTAGCAACCATAAGTGCATAAAGTGCGAATTTTTTAAAATCTACTTCTATGATTTGATTCTAAACTAGGAATGTGCAATTGCATAACAATCCATTAAAGTGCCAACATTTTGAAGGTGACAAGTGCCATCAAAGTCTATACTCATAAAGGCCCTCATTACAACCCTGACGGTCGGTGTTAAAGCTGCGGTAAAACCACCAACAGGCCGGGGGTAAAAAAAATTGAATCATGACCGTGGCAGAAACCGCCAACATAGACAACCACTTTAACACTCCGACCGCCATGGCGGTACAAACAAACAGCGCGGCGGTCACCGCCAACAGACAGGCGGAAGACAATGTACCGCCCACGGTAACATGAGAGGCCAATCCGCCACCTTTTCTGGGGCGGGTTCACCGTGAACAAAAACACGGCGAAACAGGACTTGGAACTCCAAATTCTACCTGCAATTCTCTTCCTGTTCCTCTACCATGAGCACGAACGCCGGCGGCGACGACCACAGTGAGTACTGCACCTACGACACAGGGGAGGTGGGAGGGAAAAGAGAGGGACACACACAAGCAACATGCAAAACCCCCACCACCACCCTCACCCACTACAACACACACAAAAATAAATGTTGATACATTACATTTACACCCCCCAACCTCCCTGGAAGAACGCAAGGACAAAACAAAATGAGTTGAACGAATGTAATCAATAAAAATCCATTATTCAAAAATATATATACACTATTAACAAATATATACACCAATAATTGAAGTCCATGTACTGCACCTACATAGTCAGTGGACCACTGGGCCCAAAATGCATGGGCGAGGCCCACACAAGATACCCGATCAAAACGGAGAGAACACTGCAGGGGCATCAGATCCAAATAAAACAGGCACCTCAGGGGGAAGGGAAGGGGAGGCACCTCAGCTGGATGAGTGCACAACTCCAGCTCCACGAGGGGGCACCATGCCCATTGATGTATCCTGGGGAGTGCAAAGCCACAGTCTCACAAGTCTCTCCAGTGGGTGGTTTGCCCACTGCTTTATCCTGGGGAGTGCAAAGCCTCAGTCTCTCAAGTCTCTCCAGTGGGTGGGTTGCCCATTGCTTTATCCTGGGGAGTGCAAGGCCACAGTCTCTCAAGTCTCTCCAGTGGGTAGTTTGCCCACTGCTTTATCCTGGGGAGTGCAAAGCCACAGTCTCACAAGTGGATAACAGTTCACCACTGGTTCTGGAGGGGGCTTTGTGCCCAGAGTACTTCATCCTGCCACTGATTGGGTGAGTGGATGCCTTTCTCCACTGGTTCTGGAGGGGGCTTTGTGCCCAGAGTACTTCATCCTGCCAAGGACAGAGGTAGTGGATGTGATACTCCACTGTTTCTGGAGGGGGCTTTGTGCCCAGAGTGCTTCATCCTGCCAAGGACTGAGGTAGTGGATGTGACACTCCTCTAACAGTGGGCCTACATGGAAGCTGTCCAGGCCCCTGGAACTGACCACCAGCTTCGTACAACTGACCACTGGGGATGGCAGCCATGTCTGCGGTGGTGGCACTGGCATATGATGTGGCGTAGCCGCTGGCGGTGCTTGCGGCGGCCTCAGTAGCAGCGGTGCTCGCGGCAGCCTCAGTAGCAGCGGTGCTTGCGGCGCTCGTTGGCCAGCGGTGCTGGTGGGTGGCTCAGTGAGCGTGCTGCTGGCAGTGATTTCCTGGGCAGCGGTGCTGGTGGCGACGGTGACCTGGGCAGCGGTGCTGGTGGCGGCGGTGTCCTGGGAAGCGGTGCTGGTGGCGGCGGTGTCCTGGAAAGCGGTGCTGGTGGCGGCGGTGCATGTGGCAGTGCTGGTGGCGGTCTTGTCTGCGTTGGCGGTGACTTCCCTTTCTTTCTCTGCCCCTTCCCCACCTTGGATGGTGGCGCAGCTGTCTTGACGCTCCCAACTGTAGTCCTGGGAGAGCCCTTGGTGGCAGGTGTTTTGGCCTTCTCCCTCCGGGCTGTGGCCAACTTCTTATGTTTCTGAGGTGGGGGACTGTCCTTGGCCTGGCTCCTTGGCACAATGGCTGCCCTGCTGCTAGGCGCACTCCAAAAGCCGGTTACTGCTGGTACCACTGTTCCCTGTGATGTGGTGGCTGAGGTGCTGGGTTGGGACCTGGGAAGGTGGGCCCTAGGGGGCAGAAGGGGTGGGGGAGGTGAAGGGAAGAGGTCAAGGTTTGACAGGAAAAGTTTTTTAGACACACGGGGACAGGTAGATGGAGGGGGTTTGGGAGTGGAGGAAGAGGTAGTGATTGTAGGAGGTGTGCGTTTGCTGAAGTTTGGTGATGGTGCATGGCTGGAGGCTGTCGTGAGGTGGATGGCTGTTGGGTGGGTGTGTTACTGTGTTTGTGTAGTTTGGGAGGTGGGCTCACAGACACACTGGTAGAGGACACAGGGGATGTGTGAATGGTAGTTGGGGTGGTGAGTGCACGTGAGCGGTGTGTGGTGATGGGCGTGCTGGTGATGGAGGTAGTGGCTGAAGATGTAGTGCATGCAGGTGTGAGTGGAGACGCGACAGGGAGGGAGGAGGGAGACGAGGAGGAGGGGGACACAGTGGAGGCCGTGGATGTTGGTATGTGTGCATGGGTATGATGCTTGTGTGAGTGCCTGTGGGATGTGTGGTGCCTATGTTTGCCAGAGCTACCCTTGTGTGTTGAGGGGTGTGCATGCTGGTCTGATGGTGTGCTTGGTGTAGGCTGAGGTACTGGGGATTGGGGTTGGGTGGAGGAAGATGGAGGGGGGAGGCTGGACACAGGGACAATGGCTACCATCAGTGCTGAGGCCAGAGTCTGAAAAGCTCGTTGTTGGGCTACCTGACCAGAATGAATGCCCTCCAGGTATGCATTTGTCTGTTTCAACTGCCTCTCTACACTCTAGATGGCATTCAGAATGGTAGACTGCCCAACAGTGAGGGATCTGAGGAGGTCCATGGCCTCCTCACTGAGGGCAGCAGGGCTGACTGGGGCAGGGGCTGAGGTGCCTGGGGCGAAGGAGGTACCTGGGGCGAAGGAGGTGCCCACCCTCCTGGGTGAGCAGCCACAGGGCACACAGTGAGGGGCTGCTGGGAGGGCGGTGCTGGTAGGGGGGGTGGCGGTTGTACCTGCAGATGCGGTGGGCACAGAGGGGCCCGCCACCACAAGGGAGCTCCCATCAGAGGAGGAGTCGGTGTCGCTGGTCTCAGCTCCTGTCTCTGCTGTGGAGCTCCCCTCCGGCCCACTGGTGAATTCGGAGTCCGTAGTCTCGCCCTCCAGGGCCATGTGGGATGCAGCTCCCTCCTGCTCTGGTGGCAATGCTCCTCCGCGTGATGATGCTAATGTACACAAGAACAGGGAGATCACAAAAAGGGGGGGGAAAGAAAGTAGAAAGACATGTTCAGTGCATGCAATACCACTACAGTTGGCGGACACGACAGACACAGCAGCCCTCGGCACTGCGCCATGCACTTAGAGTTCCCAATTAATCACAGGGCCCTGGGGTACAAGGCCTATGCCCGATTGCTGCACACATGGAAGTCACAGGAGCCTGACTAGGGGTAGATGGCTCTTAACACTGGTGGGGTGGGGTGCCACATGGTCTGCCTTACGAAGGGACCTTGCCTACAAAACTCCTCTGGCCTAGGGGTACCTACAGCCCACCTCCCCCACCCAGACAACTCCAATGCACGCTGAATCAGATGAATGTGACTGTACTCACCCCCTTGTGGCTGCTGTGATACCCTCAACCGCCCATCCAACTCCGGATACGCCACCGCCAGGATCCGGAACATCAGGGGGGTCATGGTGCGACGGGCACACCTCCCACGTTGGGAGGCCATACCCAGCTGGGCCTCCGCCATCTTCTTGCTCAGGCGGCGAATGCCCTCCCATCTTTTCCAGCAGTAGGTGCTCAGTCTGTGGTGGATCCCCAGGGTCCGGACTTCTTTGGCGATGGCACGCCAAATATCCTTCTTTTGGTGGGCGCTGACCTACAGGAATAGTACAGGGGAATAGAAGATATAACCGTCCGAACCGTCACAGTCATTGGCCCACGTTCCTACCCTTGCCATGACGCACATACACTCACCGTCGTTTCATGCATGCATCATTCGCTACCCCCAATCTCCCATCCACACCACTCCAAACAGGCATTGCCCATATAGCATGCTCACAGTGTACTCACCTGTTTGTCTGGAGGACCGTAGAGTAGCGTGTACTGGGGGAGGACCCCATCCACTAGTTTGTCCAACTCCTCCCATGTGAAGGCAGGGGCCCTTTCCCCAGACACTTGAGCCATTGTCGCTTCCAGACTGAGGTCACAGCAGCACTTGCAGTGTAGGTCCTCTCCTGTTGAAGATCAGGTATCAATTGAGTGAACAGTGAGAAAATGGTGGTCACGTCCGCGGCGGTGCGTACCGTCACCACGGGCGTACATCGTCATTGGCTCCTGGGACCCATAGGGTCCAATGTTAACCAATGCAGGATTGCACCACGGTCTTCGACCGCCTACCGCGACGGTGTACAATGCCAGCGCTGTTACCTCATATCCCCTTGTCCCACCTTACAGGTCAGGCAGCCACCATTTCAGGGGGCCACATGGCATTATTTGTAAATGCGTCACCCTTATCGACGCCTTGCATACACACTAAGACAGGGGAAGCGCATTGCTGGTGCCGGGGGCGGAGCCATTGCAACAGGGCAGGAGCCCTTTAAAAACCTCGTCGTGCTCCCGCCGTCGCGGGAAGCGCATTGCTGGTGCCGGGGACGGAGCCATTGCAACAGGGCAGGAGGCCTTTAATAACCTCTTTGCGCTCCCGCCGTCGTGGGAAGCGCATTGCTGGTGCCGGGGGCGGAGCCATTGCAACAGGGCAGGAGCCCTTTAAAAACCTCGCTGCGCTCCCGCCGTCGCGGGGCGCGCACGGGCGGCGCCCGGGCAAATCCCGGGCCAAGGGCAAGCCCGTCCTTCGCCCATCAGCGCCCGGAAGAGGCTGGGCTGGGCCATACCCCTTAATCTTTCGGTTTTTGTGCTGTGTCGACCAGCGGTGACCTGTGGTGCTGAGTAAGTCTCCTTCTTTTTTACCTTCCCCATTCTCTATTCAGCATGGGAAAGCGCAAGGTTCGTTCTAGTCCTGACCTGGCTATAGCCAAATCCAAAAGCTCTAAATCGAACAGAGCAACGCAATTCCACTCTAATTGCGTTTCTAGAGAAATTGATAACTTAATTGAGGAAGTGGAATCCATCCTCAAGGAAAAAGAGGGCAATGCCTGTAAGAAACTGAAATCAGGATCTTTACTTCCATTTCTAATGACTAGCTCCACTAAACCTACTGACATTCAGCCTCAGAAGACCTTAGCCCAGGTTGCTGTCCCTCCCAGCTCGACTGGTCTGGCTAATTCCTCGCTTTCGACTGGCACTAGTTCTAATTTGGACGTAATCCGTTCTGTTTCCATTGTCAATGGGAGCCCATGTACAAATCGGTTTTCTGTTTTGGACCAACCAGAATTAGCTAATGCCATACAGCCTTCATTCCCTGTGCCTGTGCCTTTTAAACCCATTTTTGATCCTCCTAGTGATGATGTCTTAGCTCTGGTATCCAGTCTAAAGCGTGAAGTCGGGGAATTGAAGAGCCTTTTATTTGAGGTCCTCAAATTACTCAAAAAACCTAACCTAACTCCTCAGCTTATCCCGAACTCAGCCACTGCACAAGCTTCTCGGCCATTGGCTCCTGTTGCTCTGCCAGTAGATTCCCCACTGCCACGGGAAATGACCAAGGGCCCTAGTTATAGTCATCATCATGGAAATCACTCGACTTTTGCTCAAGCGAATTCGCCACTCTTTCCTATTAATCCGGGCCAATCTGTGGCCCATTCTACTCACGTGCCCAACCGAAATTGCATCGACATGTGTAACGTCCCTCGACTTCCATCTCATACGAGGGAAGACACTTCCTCTCTTATTAACAAGGTGTCATATTGGATTCGCCACACTAGGGGTTGTGGCTCTATCATCTACGCGGATATTGCCTTTGCTTCTCCTGTGCGAGGCCCTGGTGGGCGGGACACTATCAAACTTCATCTTGTCAGCCCCGCTTTAGTTAAAGGGATCTTGCAGATGGAAGCTCGCAATTTATCAAGATCTGACTCTGAATTTTTTTTTAGAGAAAGTTTGCCTGCTATGGGTCACAAGATCACGTCCTTGCTTCCACCCGGAGCCAAACCAATTCCTCGAAATGTCTCTGTTTCTACTGTCTCCCCTGGCTTGTTGCCTTTTCCAGGCGACGGGGCTGCTTTGGTTTGCAACAATAAAGGTACCTTCATACAAGACCCCGTCACCTCTACATCTGATGTGGATTGACTATGTCATTCTAATTCTTGCAAACATAATGTTCCACATGTCTGGGCAACGTCACTTACAAGATCTTCACTCGGTTTGGGTGACAATACTATAAGGGCTTTACCCTGCACCACTAATGGGACTTCCAATTCTGCTCCTGATGCCGACTCTTGTATGTCAGCTTGTAGCATTACAAAAAGGAAAATATTGTCTTGGAATGTGGCTGGCATCAAGAGCAAATTATCTGATCCGGACTGGGGGGCTTATGTTGAATCTTTTTCCATATGTATGTTTCAGGAAACTTGGGCTATGGATTGTGCGTATAGGCAAGGCTATTGCTGTTTCACTAAAAAGGCGACTCCGTCCATTAGGGGAAGGGCGATTGGGGGTCTATGCACTTGGGTCAAGTTGACTGAAGTGGGCAGGGTAAAGGAAATCACTGTTGACTCTTGTGATATCCTTGCAATAGCAATATGGCCTATCACAGGCACTCCGGTGTTATGTATTAATATTTATAATAGGCCAGGCCCATCTAACCGCCAGTCTGGTACTATTCATCTGTTGCACAAATTTATATCTGATTTTTATTCTAAATATTGTGTTATTATTGCAGGTGACCTCAATCCCCAAATTGAATTAGATTCAGCTTTTGTCGAGTCTATCCAGGCCGAAGATGAAGTATGGAATCTTCCCCCGCTTTCGATCCAACCAGTGCCATGTACTCCTCCCCTTAGGGTCATGCAGATAATAGACCTTGTAGTAACTTATGGCCTGCGTTTTGTAAATGGACGTTTTTTAAATGACAACTCTAGACCCACCTTCTACAGAGGCCACTACAGCAGCACTCTGGATTACGTTAATTTTGATCTGCGAGTCTGGCATTTTATAATCAATGTTGAGGTTGGTTCTCGGTACACTAGCGACCATGCCCCTTTACAAATTGAATATAATGCAACTCTTTTTTCAGGGCTCACTCCACCTCATGTTCTGGATGCTCCCAATGATTGGCTGGAATTGTCCAGCAATAGGCGTGTGGTGAGATGGTCTTCGTTTTTGAAATCCAACCTGCTTAATGATAAGCTTCATGACCTAGTCTCTTGCCACCAGCTTTTTGATGACTCTATTGTCTTATCTCCCTCACAAGTTATGTCCTCTCATGCGACTCTTTTTATGGATCTCAAGGAGCTTTTCACTAAACCCCCCTCAACCCAAAACAATTCCTCCTTGCCCAATTGTAAGTGGTTTGACAAGGAGTGTCGGGAGGCTAAGAGCCTTTTGTCCAAAGCTCTAAAGCTAAAGAGCCGGGATGCTATCATACATGCAAGAAGGAACTATGCCTCTATTTGTAAGTCATCTAAACTTAAATACGAAAAAAAATTGTGGGAACGTCTGCTGGAGGCAGCTAGTGCCTGTGACCTTAAACTTTTTTGGACCCTGATCTCACGCAGAGACCCCGCCCTTTCATCTACTCCTGAATGTCACATTGATGCAGAATCCTGGCTCTCCCATTTTCGGGAACTTTATGGGTCTTGCCCCAATCCGAACAACTCTCCTATTGATTCTTCACTGTGCTTTTCCCCTGTGTCACCCTTTACCCTAAAAGAAACTGAGCTGGCAATCCGTGCTCAAAGAACAGGGAAGGCTCCTGGCTTAGACAGTGTCCCATCGGACCTGTATAAATCAGATTTATCTGTTTGGACCCGGTACATTAATAGGCTATCGAACATTGTTCTGACAACTCGTTCTTACCCAGATACGTGGAAGGTGGCTATTATCGTCCCCATACACAAAAAAGTAGATAAGAGCTCCCCTGGGAACTACAGACCGATTAGTCTATTAGATAACCTGCAAAAAATATTCTCTTTCCAGTTGTTATCCAGATTAAAACACTGGATAACAAAAAATCTGGTTTTAAGCCATCTCCAGGCTGGTTTCCGGGACAAGGTCAGTACCATCGATCAGTCTTCCGATTCACTACCATCAAGTGGAAGACCGTAGACGCAGACAAAGGCCATTTATTTGTGGCCTTTGTCGATTTGAAATTTGCGTTTGACCTTGTCCCGCGTGCTAAGCTCTGGGAGGTCCTGAGCAATATTGGAGTGCCGGGTTCTTTGATTAATGTTATCCAAGATCTTTACTCTGACAACTACGCCAGAGTGCGCTGGGGTTCGGCAGGTGACTTGACCCCAGCTTTTTCTACAACGCTAGGTGTGAGGCAGGGGTGCGTTCTTGCGCCCACCCTATTCCTATTGTTTATTAACGCTTGCATCCCATACCTCTTAGATTGTCATGGTGATGCCCCGAATTTGGGTGGCCAGAAGTTCCCCTGTCTACTGTTCGCAGACGACACCATGTTACTCTTGTGAACTGCCATGGGCCTTTCCAGATTGCTATCACGATTTTTGGAGTTTTGCAAAGACCATGGGTTGGAAATCAACTCAGCAAAAACAAAGTATATGGTCTTTGGGGACAATAGGTGCAAAATGAAGAGACCAGTATACCTAGATGGTGCTCCCTTGGAAAGAGTGGGCACTTTTGACTACTTAGGTATCAAACTGGAAGACTCACACCTTTGGCATGCACACCGCCATAAATCCTTATTGTGCCTGAAGCAAAGGGCAGGTGGCATTGTAAGATTTGCTTCTAGATCTCCCAAGTTTGCAATGTCTCCCGCCCTTGAAATATATAAATTCCAAGCCCGGGGGGGGGGCCTTATATGGTGCTGAACTTTGGGGCCATTGTAACCTGGTGGATTTGGAAAGGGCGGAAAATCAATTTTTGAAATCATTGTTAAAAGTTCCTTCCAGCACTCCATCTCTGCCCACCGTATGGATTTAAATCTTTTTTATATTTCACAGATTGCTGCTTTAAGGCCCTTGCTATATTGGATCCGGCTCTGGATAACAGATGCCCTATCTCCATTTCGTTGTGGGCTTCTCAAATTGTTGGGCAGTAACACTATTAGTAAAACGATATGGTGTACCTATGTCAAAGAATCCTTATTCCATCTAGGTTTTGGGTCCTATTGGTTGGACCCTTCTTCCATTCCTAAAAATGCTGTGCAGCTACTGAAGGATGCTTTTTGGCACAACGCTCAGATTGTGCAATTTTCTAAGATTGTTCCGCTGTCAATGTCTGATAATTATTTATTACTCAAATGCCACTATGAATTTGAGCCTTATATGGATATAGCATTATCTCCATTTGCGCGAGCTCTTTTTGTTAGATTCAGAATAGGGTCCCTCCCTCTGTGTTCTCTAACGTACAATTGCCACTGTTCCACTAATAGTTCCAAGCTCTGCCCGATGGGCTGCCAACGTGAAGAGTCTATCTCACATGTTCTCTTTTATTGTTATGCATATCACAAACAAAGAGTTTGTTGGATTATCCCGCTCTGCAAAACTATAGGCGTCAGGTCTCATTTGTTTGCTGAGAGAATTTTTAAATCTGATCCATCTGCCGAGGTATTTTTACCAGTGGCAAAATTCCTCTAATCAATCTGGCGCCTTAGACTAGCAATTTTAAAGAATAAGACTGAGTAGCTAATTTTTAGATCTATGTATGCACTTTAATTGACTTTTTGATGTCTGATTTTAGTATTTAACTTTTAATACTAAGACATTGTTTTATTGCATTATTGAACACCTATGGGCATAGGGAATACGGTCCTTGTTGTGTGGTACACTCTAAATCTGGGAGACATACACTGTGATCATTCTGTTCGAATTTTAACTCTTTATTATCTCTTTAATATTCTTACTGTGCTCATATTTTTTAGTGTTTTACCATTTAAAAAAATTAACAATTTATGATGCTTGTATTGTACTTTTATGGTATGTTTTTACTTACCGAAATAAAGTTAAATGATGATGATGACACTAAGACAGGCACATAGCGGATTGACAAATGTGTGCAATAAATATTCTATTTAATACCTCAGTGTTGGCTGACTCTGTGCTCGCTGTTCTCATCCATAGGGCACGTCCGCTGGGGCAGGTGAGGAGATGGCAGCATCATCCGGTGTACAGGCCGCTGGTGGACATGTCGATAATGGAAGAGCGACATGTAATTGTCACCTACAGACTTGATCGTGCCACAATCCAGGAACTGTGTGCCCAGTTGGAGCCAGACCTGATGTCAGCAATCCGCCATCCCACAGGGATCCCCCCTCTAGTGCAGGTCCTGTCAGTATTCCATTTGCTGGCAAGTGGGTCTTTTCAAACTACAGTGGCCAGAACATCAGGGATGTCCCACACTATGTTCTCCAACGTGTTGTCCAGAGTGTTGTCTGCCCTGCTGAAACACATGCGCAGCTACATCGTTTTCCATCAGGTGGAGGATTTGCCTACAGTGAAAGGTGACTTCTATGCCCTGGGACATATGCCCAACATCATAGGTGCCATTGATGGGACATATGTGGCCTTGGTACTTCCCCTGCAGGAGTGAACAGGTGTACAGAAATCGGAAGAGTTACCATTCCATGAATGTACAGATGGTGTGTTTGGCCGACCAGTACATCTCCCATGTGAACGCCAAGTTTCCTGGCTCAGTGCATGACGCTTACATTCTAAGGAATAGCAGCATCCCTTATGTGATGGGCCAACTCCAGAGGCAACATGTATGGCTATTAGGTGAGGACAAGGACCCTATACCATGTGAATAGTTGTCTGGGTCTGAGGTTGTCCCTAAGGGTTAGTGTGTTCCTAACAGTTTTCCCTCGACATTTGCAGGTGACTCTGGCTACCCCAACCTGTCATGGCTACTGACCCCAGTGAGGAATCCCAGGACAAGGGCAGAGGAAAACTACAATGAGGCAAAGGGTGAACTAGGAGGGTTATAGAGAGGACCTTCGGCCTCCTGAAGGCGAGGTTCTGGTGCCTCCATATGAAAGGTGGTTCCCTCTACTACTCACCAAAGAAGATCACCAGATCATCGTGGCCTGCTGTATGCTGCACAACTTGGCTTTGAGACAACAGGTGCCTTTTCTGCAGGAGGATGGTCCAGATGGAGGTGTGGCAGCTGTGGAGCCTGAGGACAGTGAAGAAGAGGAGGCAGAAGAAGAGGACATAGACAACAGAAACACTGTGATCCATCAATACTTCCAGTGAGACACAGGTAAGAAGACATCACTGCCTCCTACATCTGATACAATTGTTCTACCTCTCATCTGTCTGTCACTTTCACCCAGTGTATGGAACCTGATTTGTCACATTCCCTTTCGATTTCACAGATGTGGGTCCCACTGTGTGACCTCTGCTATGTAACCTCATGGACTAGAGCTGTGTGACATAGGTATGTTGACAATAGATTGGACATTGCTATTTCCCTCAGTTAATGCAGATTGTTTTGTGATTTAAGGGTGTTTATTTAAGTGCTAAATATTGGAGGGGGTTGTAAAATGGTCAGGGGTAATGGTGGAGGAATGTCCATGGCAGAGTCCAGTCTATTAGTCTCACAGGTGCATTGTCCAAAGGGGCATAGGAAGTGGAGCTGGGGCAGTTTAATGATGGACAGGGTGACAAAGTGGGACAGAAGGATGACAATCAGGGTGAACTCATTTCTTGGCGGGGGTCTTGGCATTGTTCTCTGTCTTTGTCCTGGATCTCAGGGACTGCTTGCGGAGTGGTTCTCCATCTGCAGGGGGTGGGGTGCTGGTGTTGTGGTCCTGTGGCAGTGCCTCCTGTCCAGTAGCGCCGGCGGAGGTGGTGGGCAGTTCATCGTCCAGGGTAGTGTCAGGGGCCCCTTGTTGTGCCAGAGTGTCCCTCCTGGTGTTCACGAGTTCCTTCAGCACCCCTACAATGGTGACCAGGGTGGTGTTGATGGATTTGAGTTCCTCCCTGAACCCCAAATACTGTTCCTCCTGCAGACGCTGGGTCTCCTAAAACTTGGCCAGTACCGTTTCCATAATCTCCTGGGAATGATGGTAGGCTCCCATGATGTTGGAGAGGGTCTCGTGGAGAGTGGGTTCCCTGGGCCTGTCCTCCCCCTGTCGTACAGCAGCCCTCCCAGTTCCCCTGTGTTCCTGGGCCTCTGTCCCCTGAACCGTGTGCCCACTACCACTGCCCCCAGGCCCCTGCTGTTCTTGGGGTGGTGGGTTAGCCTGGGTTCCCTGTAGTGGTGGACACATTGCTGCTTGACGTGTCCTGGGGACAGAGGTATGGGCCCGCTAGGTGGGTGCTGTGCTGGTGTTTCCAGAGGGGGAGGCTCTGTTGTGGCTTGTGCCAGTGTGAGAGGAACCGACTGTCCCGAGGTCCCAGATGGGCCGGGCTGGTCATCTAGATCCAGTTGGACAGAGCTGCTGTCATCACTGTGGGCCTCTTCTGTGGGTGGAGTGCACATGTCTGGAACCTCCTGTCCAGTGACGTTGGGTAGGGGTCCTGCAGGGGTGTAAAGGCATGATTATTGCATCTGCGTGTGCCATGGTGTGCAATGGGTGGGTGACCCTGTACCCCAGTGCTTGCATTCCTGTGTAGGACCTTGTCTGCCAATTGTTCAGGGGTCTGTGTGGTTATGTGTAGTGGCCATGCATTCATGATGGGTGTCCATGCTTTGTTGTTGCATGCAGGGGTTTGTGTTGGGATGTGTGGTTTGTGATAGTGGGACATATGTGAGGAGTTGGAGTGATGGGGGTGAGGTTGAGGGTGGGGGTATGTGATAGCATGCAGGTAGGGTGGGGGATGTAATAGGTAAGATTTGACTTGCCAGAGTCCATTCCTCCACCTACTCCTACGAGGCCCTCAGGATGCAGTATAGCCAAGACCTGCTCCTCCCATGTTGCTAGTTGTGGGGGGTCCGCCGCCAGTCCTGTGAACCACAAGGTGGTGTCTTGAGACCACGGAACGCACCTTCCCCTGTAGGTTGTTCCACCTCTTCCTGATGTCATCCCGTGTTTTTGAGTGCTGTCCCACTGCGTTGACCCGGTGAACGATTCTGTGCCATAACTCCATCTTCCTAGCTATGGTGGTGTGCTGCACCTGTGATCTGAATAGCTGTGGCTATACCCGGATGATTTTCTCTACCATGACCCTGAGCTCCTCCTCAGAAGACCTGGGGTGTCTCTGCGATGCCATGGGGTGGTGTGGGTGATGTGTGAGGTGGTGTGTGTTGTGATGTGTGTGGTGATATGTAGTGGTGTGTGGTGTTTTGTGCGTGGATGTAGTGTGGGTGATGGTGTTGTGTGCCTCTGTGTGATGGTGTTGTCTTTGCTGTGCTGTCTCTCTGGCCTTCATCTAAATTTTTG
This sequence comes from Pleurodeles waltl, assembly GCF_031143425.1. Taxonomy (NCBI): domain Eukaryota; kingdom Metazoa; phylum Chordata; class Amphibia; order Caudata; family Salamandridae; genus Pleurodeles; species Pleurodeles waltl. The sequence continues at coordinate 113,184,247 of NC_090440.1, read as the reverse complement.
GTAGTAAGGGTTTTTGGGTGATGTGGGCGGGTGTTTTATATTGTATTGGGTGTGTGGGAGTGGTGTGTGTATGTGTATCAGGTGTGTGTATTTGGAATTGTCCAATGTGGTAGTGTTTTGTAAATGTGTGTGTATTTTGAGCGGAGCGGTGTATACCGGCAATGGAATACCGCGGTTGAAAGACCGCTGCGTGGATTCGTGGGTCGTGATAGTGTGGGCGTATTCCTGTTGGCGTGAAGGTGTCAGTTTTGTTATAGCCAGTTTATCATTGACCTTTGATGTGGTAGACTTGTGTGGGTGTCAAAATCTTGGCGGATTCCGAGCTGTGGGTCATAATAGCTGTGGTGGAATCCCGCGGCCGCGGTGGTGTGTTGGCATTTACCGCCAATGTTGTAATGAGGGCCAAAGTATGTTTTTTAAAGTGATTACTGCAAATCCTCTCTGTAAACTATAACATCATAATTTTTACCTATTTCTACGCCAAAAATGTATAATTGTGCAAAGAATACATCAAATTAACAGTATTTTTAAAGTGATGGGTGCCTTTCATTGATCTTATTAATTTTGGTTGCATCACACAGGCAATCACAAATGTATAAAATACACAGAATTAATTTCTCAGACCTAATTCTGGACTAGTGAAATGACAAGTGCAGTTAAAGTCCATACTTTTGTACCTTCTAGTTCCTAATAACCCTTCTCATTAGGATGTCTGATTCCTAATGAAATATCACAATCGTTCAGAGTGTAAACTTGATCTCTCATAAAATACGCAAAGGTAAGCACTTGAAGACTATTTATATCATAGCAATATTTGGTGTATAATAGGTCATAGTCATGCTTTTTCTAAAATATATTTTCAAACATTTGCTCATTACAAAAACATTTTAATCTAGTCAGAGTATTCGGTCCCTGATATCATATAAACACACAAACCAATGTCTTCCATAAATTATTACACCTTAAAACAACATAATCTTGGTATCTCTGACACTCTGCCATTTTGCTATATTTCATGTAAAGTACAGTGTTTTAATTCACTTTAAAGTATATGTGTAAACTAAATAAAAAATCAAGAGAAATTTCATTGGTTGAAAAAGCTAATGGCTACACCCTTCTATCCCAATATTTTGGCAATTTCAAAAATGCCTTGCACATATCTAATTAATTTCCAATAAAGTGACTAGTGTTTTTGGCCTATGACCAACTCAGCAGAACCCCCTCAATGGTTTATGGATGGTTAATTTGAATTTGTTTTGCTGTATTACAGTAACAATGAGATGCTAAGATCATATAAAACAAACTTTCAAAGAGTCTTCTTAAGTGTACATGTAGTTCAGCATCAGAGTTCAACCCCCATGGTACCTTCTGTTTATAAGGATAATCCATCTTGATTCTGATTTCCTCAGAATTAGATCTTGATCTCTACCTCTCAGTGCTTTGATGACTTGTTGGATCCTATAGTAACATAAACCAGATGTGTCTCCTCCATGATTTTCCCTTATATATTTAGACATCACATAGGTGAAGTCCTGATTTTTGAATTGCCCAGAGATGCTAAAATTGGCAGCTTTAATTATTGACAGTGCTGTTAATAAGAGGATGAGGCAGAACAAACAGAGGAGGCAAAGGATCAGACAGATGAAACAGAGACACAGGGGCAAGTGGGAATTGCCATTTGAATCCGCTAAGAGGAGCTATAATTGATCCAGAAACTCTAAATTAAACTATCACTAACCTCTCTGTTAAAGAACTTAGGTGCATAGGGAAATAATTCCTGTGCCCAGGATTTTCATTTTGTCCGCTCTGTAGGTTTAATTTATGTGAATCTTAGGACTGACTTCTTCAAATAGATAAGGAAATTAATATTGTCTATATGGCATTAGCCGAAGAACGCACTAGGGCCCATATTTATACTTTTTGACACACAACTGCGCCAACGCAGTTGTGCGTCAAAAATTTTACCGCCGGTTAACGCCATTCCAACGCGCCATGCGGGCGCCTTATTTATGGAATGAGGTTAGCCGGCGCTGCGGACTAGTGTGCGTAAAAAAAAATGAGTCACACCAGGCAGCGCCGGCGTATGGGAATATGGGGGTTGTGCGTCAAAAAATGGGGCAGGACAGGTCTGAGGTAAAATTCAGGCCTCAAACCGGATTTGCGCCATTTTTTTTTACGCCCAACCTCCATTGACATGACTCCTGTCTTAGCAAAGACAGGAGTCATGCCCCCTTGCCCTATGGCCATGCCCAGGGGACTTATGTCCCCTGGGCATGGTCATTGGGCATAGTGGCATGTAGGGGGGCCCAAATCAGGCCCCCCCATGGCACAAAGAAAATCTGAAAAAAATACTTACCCGAACTTACCTTTACTTCCCTGGGATGGGTCCCTCCATCCTTGGGTGTCCTCCTGGGGTGGGCAAGGGTGGCAGGGGGTGTCCCTGGGGGCAGGGGAGGGCACCTCTGGGCTCCTTTGGAGCCCACAGGTCCCTTAACGCCTGCCCTGACCCAGGCGTTAAAAAACGGCACCCATCAGGCTGTGCGTCGTTTTTTAAGGCCCACCCCCTCTTGTGCATCAAAATGACGTGAGAGTATAAATATGGGGCACAGGCCTTAAAGTCATTTTTTGGAAGGTACGCCTACCTTGCATATAATTAACGCAAGGAAGGTTCCCCCTTCCAAAAAATGACGCACATGGTGGAATTTTGACGCCTGCGGGGTCGGACGTCAAAGTATAAATATGAGGCAGGGTTTGCGCCGATTGTGCGTCAAAATGTTTGACGCACATTCGGCGCAAACAGAGTATAAATATGCCCCTCGGTGTTTAATCAAATGCAGTGAGTTCTCGTCATGTGTCAGATGCCCTGCTATTAGGGGATATCAATCTTCTTATACCACTGCATGAGTTGGAAACTGAAACTGAAAGTGCCAACACCTCTGAAGGCATCAGTGGGATGTTGGACCACTTAGGGATCACACACGATGATGACTTTCCAAATAGGTTTAAACCCCCCTCAACCTCCTGTCCCATAATGCCACATGACAATATTGACACGTTCCATGAGGTTGTGATTTGTGATTTTAAAAATATGAGAAGGCAATCTCAAATACAGAGTAATTCCTATTTGTCTCCTGCACATTTCAAGGCCATAGATTCCTTGGCACGTGATGACAATATGTGAGAAAACACGGCTGATTGCAGAGGCCCCCTAACTTTTTGCCCCCATTTTCCACTTTATGCTGGTGTTTTCCTGACTCTGATGGTGCCCTGGGTACTGCTAACCAGTCCCAAGGCCTGTGCTCTGTGTAAAATGGATATGCAAATTAGGCTAATTATAATTGGCTAAGTCAACCTACCTATAAGTCCCTAGTATATGGTAGGGCATGTAGGTTTAGGGACCACAGCATAGGTGGTGCACACCTAGGTGCACTGCTGAGGTGCCCAGTGTCATTTTAAAGGCAGGCCTGCCTTGCTGGCTGCTTTTAAATTAAAGTTATATGCAAATTCGACTTTGGAATTAAAGGTACTTACAAAGTCTTAAACTACCTTATTTTTACATATAAGTCACCCCTAAGGTGTGCCCTATGTGCCCCTAGGGCTGGGTGCCATGTAACTATAAGCAGGGACTTTATAAAAATAGATTTATAAGCCCTGGTGAGGTAAAAACAGCCAAATTCGTTTTTCCCTCATTGAAGTAAATGGCCTTCATAGGCTAGAATGGGCAGACTTTATTTTAAATTTTAAAGTCTCCTTAAATGTTACATACCAAGAATTTGGTATCAAATTAATTGTTGTAATAAATCCCACAACTTCCAGTTGTTGGATTTAATATAACTTGTTCAGGTAAAAAGTTTAGACTTTACCTAAAAAGTTGCCAATTTCAGCTCTGCATTGTTTTTGCTGCTGTGCCCTGATTGGCCAGCCTGCAGCAGCTTCTGCCAGGCTGCCTTGATGAGGTGTGAAGTGGCCTGGCTTCACACAAAGGAATGTGCTTGGGGGAGAGAATCTCCCCTCAGCAGATGGTGAGGCAGGAAGGGGGAGGGCTGCCAAACTGGTCTTCAAAGGCAGAGAAGGACATCTGGAGCACCCAGCAACACCCCCACATCCTGCAACCCCAGACAACTAGGTGCCCCCTTGATTAGATTAGGAGAGGGAAGGAGAGGGGTGTGTTTATGATTTTTAGCCACACCAGTGGGTGGGCTCAACCAGATGTAACCTCCAAAAATCAGATTCAGCCATGTTGGATTTTTAGAGACTGTTGCCTTTTGGGATGGATTTTTGCCACACTTCCCAGGAAGTGGTCATCACAGGGAGACGACCCTGTACCTGATTGGAGGACCAGGACCCCCCTGCTTTTCACCCAGGAGCATGGATAAAACTGGCAGACCTGCCCCCACACCTCAGATCCCCACCAACTTTCAAGAAGAAGGAACTTAAGGAGAAGAAGGACTGCCCTGCTGGACCCCTGGCCTGCACCTGGACCCTGCACTCAGAAGGACTGCACCAGCTGCACACTTGGGCTTCACCACAAGAAGGACTTTGCCTGGCTTCAACTGGTTCAAGGAGGGACTCCCTGTTTGCTACAGGTGAAAAATTGCTATCCAGATTCCCCTGCACCAACTCCTAAAAAAGAGACCAGTTGACCACTGCCCAGTGGCCAAAAAGGAGTTTGCGCCAGGTGCATTCTGGGAGTTGAAGTCCGCACCCCCCAAGGACCATCACAGAACTTCTGGACCCTTGGGGTGAGCTGTGGACCCCAAAAGAACCTTAAAAGAACATCTGGGTGAAGCCCCAGAAGTTTGGAAAAGATTTGAGAATTTTTGTAAAAAAGCTCCAGAGAGGGACCGACCCGCCGCGGAAATTCTAGCCGGCTTGCCTCAACCGCGACCCGGCCTGACTTCGTGGTTCGTCCCGGTAAAGAAAAACATCCGAAAAAGAGACTACGTCCGAACGTAAAAAGTTGACCGGGACCTCCCAGCCATCGTATCCGAGAAGGGCTCCACGGACGTCGGATCAAGATCCAGGTTTACCCCGGTCGAAGGATTTTCATCTTGAAAAAAACGACTAAGTCCGAAGGTAGAAATCACCACCGAGGAAACCCACATCGCGTATCCGGACAAGGGCTCCAGGAGGTCGGATTCAACTGGCAGGTTCGTCCCGGTGATGAAAAACTTCAAAATAAAGACTAAGTCAGAAGGTAACTTTTTGACCGAGGCCTCCCGCGACCTGTAGCCGAGCAGGGCTCCATCGCGGTCGGCCTGAAAGTTTGACTTTGCCCCGGTCCTGGTGCAACCAGATGACCCGATTGGCGCTTTTTGTTTCTAAGCGCTAGAAAAATAATAATTCTTTAAAAATTCATATCTCCGGTTCCCCTGAACCGATTTTAATTGTTTCCGTGTCATTTTAAAGATAAAAATATAAACTATTTTTATAAATTGGTTTTGGATTTTTAAACTGTTTCTTGTGTTTTATTTGATTACTGTTTTGTGATATTTGAATGCTTTACACTTTGTCTCCTAAGTTAAGCCTTGACGCTCGTTGCCAAGCTACCAAGGGTTGAGCTGGGATTAATTTACTGAGACCTAACTGTACCCAGGTGGAGGTTAGTGGCTTGTTGCTAGGTGTAGGTACCTACCTGCCCTACCAGTAACCCATTTTCCAACATTTTTGGAAGCAGCGACGGGATCCTGTACTTGTGTTCAATATCACGTTACAGTTTTAAGTAAAACAAATTAAAAATCCTTTAAATTGTCCTAGTGCAAAAATTGTTTTTAATTTTTAATTTGGATTAATTTCAATTATTGAATTTTTTTAATTTTTCTAAAATCTTGTTTCCAATTTTTGCAAAAAGTTTTTGTTGACACAAAACTAGGGAACCATGGAGCTTGATCTGGCTAGCCTACCCACACTGACAGTAGTCCAGCTTAGGGGGTTGTGTATTGAAAGAGGGTTGCCTGCAACCACTGATCTCAGGAAGCAAATCCTGATCAAATCCCTGACAGCATGGGCTGAGGCCCAAGAGGTAGACTCAGAGGAAGCTCCAGAGGAGGGAGAAAAAGGGGAGGATGCTGGCTCTAACCACTCAGGGGAGGGAAGGCATCTGACCCTAAGTGAGGACGAGGAAGAACGGTCCTCAGTAAATACAGTCACTAGGGGCAGACCCAAAGCTAGTGGTGGGAAGGTGGTCCTTTCAGGAGGAGAGAACCCATCCATCAGAGAAAGAGAGCTGGAGGCCCAGCTAGCATACATAGCTTTGGAAGCAGACAAGCTGGCCCTAGAAAAGAAAAAGTGGGCATACAAAGAGAAAAGAGATGGAGGCAGCGATAAAGAAGCTGAGGTGTCCATGGGTGGGGGAGTTTGCCCCAGATTACCCAAGGGGGTGGTTCCTGCCTATGTAGAGGGGGATGACATAGATAAGTGGCTGGGGGCCTTTGAGAGGGCCCTCCAGATGAGGAGAGTCAAGCCTCAGTACTGGGGTTCACTTATTTGGGAGTTAGTTCCCAACTCAGGGAGGGATAGGCTTCTGACCTTAAGGGGGGAGGAGGCAGATTCATACCCTAGTATGAAGAGGTGCTTAGCCAAGAAGTTTGGTCTGACCCCAGAACAATATAGAATGAAGTTCAGGGACACCCAGAAGGTCAGTACCCAGTCTTGGGTTGACTTTGTGGACATTTCACTAAAGGCACTAGAGGGCTGGATTATTGGTAACAAAGTAGATACTTATGAGGGGTTATACAATCTGACCATGAGAGAGCACATCTTGACCAATTGTACCCAAGAAAGGTTACGCCAGCATCTAGTGGACTCTAAGCATACCAACCCTAGAGAGCTAGGGGAGGCAGCTGATGAGTGGTTGAGAACCAGGGTGGTTGTCAAGTCCCAGGGGGGAGACTCCAAGAAGGGGGGGGCAGGTCCCCAAAAACCTAAGGAGGGAGGTGGTAAGCCCACCACAGAGACTCCCTCTGTACCCCAGAACCCTAAGAAGGAGGAGAGTAAATCCCACTCCCACTCTGACAATCAGAGACAGGGAGACCCAGGGTTAAAAAAGCTCTTGGACAGTAGGGCTTGCTTTGACTGTCAGCAGACAGGTCACTTCAGAGGAGATGCAGCCTGTCCAAAGAAGGTGGTTAGCACTGGGCTGTCCAGTGTAGCCATAGAGGAGGACTCCTCAGATGATGAAGTCCTCCTAGCAATGAGCTGGGAAACAGGACCAGATGGTAAGCTGGTAATCCCTGAGGGTGAGAGTAGGCACTTCCACCACATTCAAGTGAATGGGATCCCTACCACTGGCCTGAGAGACACCTGTGCCAGTCACACTATAGTGAGTGACCGGTTAGTGACCCCAGACATGTATGTCCCAGGAGAAACAAGGAAAGTCAGGATAGCCACAGGGGAGGTCACCTCCAAACCTGTGGCCATAGTGCCCCTAGAGAGGGAGGGTATCCTTGACTGGATTAGGGTGGTAGTCAGTGCTGACCTCCCCCTAGATTGTATCCTGGGCAATGACCTCCCAGAGGTGAGTCTGGTCCCGGATGGGGCGGTCGCCCAGGGCGCCCCCCCAAACCAAAGTCCTGGGGAGTCAGTCCCTACAGTTAGGAGACAGGGGTCCCCAAGAAAAGGAAAGAAGAAAAGGAAGGGTAGGCCACTCTTAAAGAGAATTCCAGGGAGCCAAAAGCCTTCTGCCCCAGTAGGGGGGGAGCCCAGAGTTGGCACTGGTGAGGCCTCCCCTGACCCCAAGGAAGTCCTGAGTAGACAGGCAGCTGTCCAGATGCAGGGTGTTGCCCCTGCACTGACAGAAGGGAGAGTGGAAGGAGGGTGTCTGCCACAGGAAGTGGTAGCCCCCCACTCTAGACAGCAAGAGGGGTGCCAGGACCTCACAATTGCCCCTAAAGCAGCTCAGCCACCTGTCAGTGGAGAGCTTAGGGTGTGGTTCTGGGTACTGACAGCTGTCAGTAGCCTCTGCTGGGTGCTAGCCTTCCTGGCAGCACTGTACCTAACCTGGGAGGCAGACCCCAGGGCCAATAACAAAGTAGGCCCCCTGACCCTATTGGTCATGGTGGGGTTGCTCAAGTGTTGGGTGACCTCTTTGGGTAAGCTAGGTGTTGCCCTAGCAAAGTCTGGAGTAGGGGAGGTGGGCACCTCACTACCCAAGTTGGCAGAGAGAGAGGAGGAAGACCCCCCTGGAGGGAAGTTTCAGTTTGAGATGGGTCCTTTCATTGTTGGGGTGGGATCACTACCCAGAGGGAGTGACCCTGACAGGAGGATGTAAGGCAGAGTAGGCCCTGCAAAGGGACAGCCAGTTTTCTTCACTGTCTTCCTCGCCTAACAAGCCAGGAAGACTCTCCCATGGTTGGGCTGAGTCTCCTGGGCGTGTGGGCTGGGGGGGGGCTGTGTGAGAAAACACGGCTGATTGCAGAGGCCCCCTAACTTTTTGCCCCCATTTTCCACTTTATGCTGGTGTTTTCCTGACTCTGATGGTGCCCTGGGTACTGCTAACCAGTCCCAGGGCCTGTGCTCTGTGTAAAATGGATATGCAAATTAGGCTAATTATAATTGGCTAAGTCAACCTACCTATAAGTCCCTAGTATATGGTAGGGCATGTAGGTTTAGGGACCACAGCATAGGTGGTGCACACCTAGGTGCACTGCTGAGGTGCCCAGTGTCATTTTAAAGGCAGGCCTGCCTTGCTGGCTGCTTTTAAATTAAAGTTATATGCAAATTCGACTTTGGAATTAAAGGTACTTCCAAAGTCTTAAACTACCTTATTTTTACATATAAGTCACCCCTAAGGTGTGCCCTATGTGCCCCTAGGGCTGGGTGCCATGTAACTATAAGCAGGGACTTTATAAAAATAGATTTATAAGCCCTGGTGAGGTAAAAACAGCCAAATTTGTTTTTCCCTCATTGAAGTAAATGGCCTTCATAGGCTAGAATGGGCAGACTTTATTTTAAATTTTAAAGTCTCCTTAAATGTTACATACCAAGAATTTGGTATCAAATTAATTGTTGTAATAAATCCCACAACTTCCAGTTGTTGGATTTAATATAACTTGTTCAGGTAAAAAGTTTAGACTTTACCTAAAAAGTTGCCAATTTCAGCTCTGCATTGTTTTTGCTGCTGTGCCCTGATTGGCCAGCCTGCAGCAGCTTCTGCCAGGCTGCCTTGATGAGGTGTGAAGTGGCCTGGCTTCACACAAAGGAATGTGCTTGGGGGAGAGAATCTCCCCTCAGCAGATGGTGAGGCAGGAAGGGGGAGGGCTGCCAAACTGGTCTTCAAAGGCAGAGAAGGACATCTGGAGCACCCAGCAACACCCCCACATCCTGCAACCCCAGACAACTAGGTGCCCCCTTGATTAGATTAGGAGAGGGCAGGAGAGGGGTGTGTTTATGATTTTTAGCCACACCAGTGGGTGGGCTCAACCAGATGTAACCTCCAAAAATCAGATTCAGCCATGTTGGATTTTTAGAGACTGTTGCCTTTTGGGATGGATTTTTGCCACACTTCCCAGGAAGTGGTCATCACAGGGAGACGACCCTGTACCTGATTGGAGGACCAGGACCCCCCTGCTTTTCACCCAGGAGCAAGGATAAAACTGGCAGACCTGCCCCCACACCTCAGATCCCCACCAACTTTCAAGAAGAAGGAACTTAAGGAGAAGAAGGACTGCCCTGCTGGACCCCTGGCCTGCACCTGGACCCTGCACTCAGAAGGACTGCACCAGCTGCACACTTGGGCTTCACCACAAGAAGGACTTTGCCTGGCTTCAACTGGTTCAAGGAGGGACTCCCTGTTTGCTACAGGTGAAAAATTGCTATCCAGAGTCCCCTGCACCAACTCCTAAAAAAGAGACCAGTTGACCACTGCCCAGTGGCCAAAAAGGAGTTTGCACCAGGTGCATTCTGGGAGTTGAAGTCCGCACCCCCCAAGGACCATCACAGAACTTCTGGACCCTTGGGGTGAGCTGTGGACCCCAAAAGAACCTTAAAAGAACATCTGGGTTAAGCCCCAGAAGTTTGGAAAAGATTTGAGAATTTTTGTAAAAAAGCTCCAGAGAGGGACCGACCCGCCGCGGAAATTCTAGCCGGCTTGCCTCAACCGCGACCCGGCCTGACTTCGTGGTTCATCCCGGTAAAGAAAAACATCCGAAAAAGAGACTAAGGACCTCATTCTGACCCTGGCGGATTGAATCCGCCAGGGCCGAGGGCAGCGAATGCACCGCCAACAGGCTGGCGGTGCATTCATGGGCATTCTGACCGCCGCGGTCAGAAACGGGAAACCAGCGGTCTCCCGCCGGTTTCCCGCTGCCCATGGGAATCCTCCATGGCGGCGCAGCAAGCTGCGCCGCCATGGGGATTCCAACCCCCTTCCCGCCAGCCTGGTTCTGGCGGTTTACACCGCCAGAACCTGGCTGGCGGGAACGGGTGTCGTGGGGCCCCTGGGGGCCCCTGCAGTGCCCATGCAAATGGCATGGGCACTGCAGGGGCCCCCTAACAGGGCCCCACATTGCTTTTCAGTGTCTGCTTAGCAGACACTGAAAAGCGCGACGGGTGCCACAGCACCCGTCGCACACCTTCCACTCCGCCGCCTCCATTCGGAGCCGGCATCCTCGTGGAAGGCGCTTTCCCGCTGGGCCGGCGGGCGATCTTTTGCAGATCGCCCGCCGGCCCAGCGGGAAAGTTGAAATGCCCCCCGCGGTCTTCTGACCGCGGGGCGGTGTTTGGGCGGTTTCCGCCCGGCGGGCGGCGTCCGCCGCCCGTCCGGGTCGGAATGAGGCCCTAAGTCCGAACGTAAAAAGTTGACCGGGACCTCCCAGCCATCGTATCCGAGAAGGGCTCCACGGACGTCGGATCAAGATCCAGGTTTACCCCGGTCGAAGGATTTTCATCTCGAAAAAACGACTAAGTCCGAAGGTAGAAATCACCACCGAGGAAACCCACATCGCGTATCCGGACAAGGGCTCCAGGAGGTCGGATTCAACTGGCAGGTTCGTCCCGGTGAAGAAAAACTTCAAAATAAAGACTAAGTCAGAAGGTAACTTTTTGACTGAGGCCTCCCGCGACCTGTAGCCGAGCAGGGCTCCATCGCGGTCGGCCTGAAAGTTTGACTTTGCCCCGGTCCTGGTGCAACCAGATGACCCGATTGGCGCTTTTTGTTTCTAAGCGCTAGAAAAATATTAATTTTTAAAAATTCATATCTCCGGTTCCCCTGAACCGATTTTAATCGTTTTTGTGTCATTTTAAAGATAAAAATATAAACTATTTTTATAAATTGGTTTTGGATTTTTAAACTGTTTCCTGTGTTTTATTTGATTACTGTTTTGTGATATTTGAATGCTTTACACTTTGTCTCCTAAGTTAAGCCTTGACGCTCGTTGCCAAGCTACCAAGGGTTGAGCTGGGATTAATTTACTGAGACCTAACTGTACCTAGGTGGAGGTTAGTGGCTTGTTGCTAGGTGTAGGTACCTACCTGCCCTACCAGTAACCCATTTTCCAACACAATATTATTATCCAGCTGTCAGATAAGGGGGTAATATTGTGGCACTTAACAGGGAAATATATGTGAAGGATGCAATGAGATAGTTGAATGATAAAACTTTCCAAACTTTCTATGAAGTCTATATACATTGCCAGTATTTCATGTCTCTGGGACAAACTTACAAATTGGAGGGACAAAGGGGTGTTGAATTGGGAGGAATACTGTTTTTTGAGGTCAGAATATCTGAAACTCCCCATACTACATTTGCTCCCCAAGGTACACAAGGACCCTGTGAACCCTCCCGGAAGACCTATTGTATATTTGCAGGGAGAGCCCCACTGAAAATGTATCCAAATACGTAGAAGAGATACTTAGAGATTTTGTACAGAGCCTACCCTCATATGTGAAGGGAACCATTTTTTTTTTTTGTAAAATTAATGGCAACCCTTTGGGAATCTAACTTCTGTCTAATGATGGATTTCACTTCCCTATATATCATCATAGATCACAAAGTAGGTATAGCCACATGCAAAAAAAATGTGAAAGCTAGACCACTCACCTTCTTTGATCAAACTACTATGATTGTGGAATTGATGCAACATTGTTTGGAAAAAACACATTTTCCTTTCTGATGGTGTCCTCTACCGGCAGATCCATGGGACTGTGATGGGCTCCTGTTTCATCCCCAGCTTTGCAACTCTTTTCCTTGGCTGGTGGAAGGAGCAGGTATTTACTGCCGATTCCCTTGCAAAGGATCTGGAGCAAGTGTTTTTTTGGCCCAGGTATATCGATGGCCTTTTCATTATTTGGAAAGTTTCGGAAGACAGTGTCAATGAATTTGTAGCTGAGCTCAACAGAATGTTTTGGAACCTAGTGTTTTCACAGACCCTGAGTAGAACTAGGATTGAGTATTTGGATGTTCTGGTGGAAGTAGATGATGATAAAGACCAAACACAGCTATTCAGAAAGCCTCCGGCTGGCAATAGTGTTCTCCATGCTCAGAGTAGTCACCAGGAGAGTTTGAAATGGAGTATTCCATATGGCGAACTCCTCAGGATCAACAGAAACTGCAGCACCGACACAGCATTCCGGGAAGAACAAAGTAGTATAATATCTAGGTTCAAAGAAATGGGTTATCCTATGTGGGTCCTGAATAAAGCCACAAAACATATTTCTCAGGTCAACAGGGAGCCAATACTTTTTGAGAATAAGTTACACAAAATGCTACTGCTAAGAGACCCACTCTCACATTTAATGGGGATTCCAAGAATATCAGGCACACATTAGCCAAACATTGGGATATTCTCAAGAGTGCCCTCACTATTGGCAGGGAAGTAGGAGAGAGACTGATGATTACCTTCCAGGGATCCAAAACCCTCAGGAATTCCCTTATGCATAACGATATTACACTGACAAAGGGTATGAAGAAGCATGGCTTTAGGGGCTTTTTACCCTACGGCCGGTGCAAAGCATGCAGGAACAGTCAGGCTAGAAATGAGTTAGAAGGTGTTGTGGGTAAGAAACATAAGAACAGACAATTCCTTACCTGTAGTTCCCATTATGTTGTCTATATACTAACGTGTCCTTGTCAATCGAAGCATGTTGGAAGTACTGTTTGCACTGCTGAAAATAGGGTACAAGTACATCTGAGAGCCATTGACTGTGGTGATGTGAAATATCCAGTTGCCAGGCATTGTCAAGAAAAAAACAACAAAGACCGATTATACTATTTGTTTTCTGTGAACCAAATTGAACCCAATCCCAAAGGGAATCTACGCTTTAATAATTTTTAAAGGCAGCCCCCATGTACACCTATGATAGGGATAGGCCTTGCAACAGTGAAAACCAAATTTAGCAATATTTCACTGTTAGAACATATAAAACACATTAGTATATGTCCTACCTTAAACACACACTGCACCCTGCCCCGGGGGCTAACTAGGGCCTACCTTAGGGGTGTCTTACATGTAAGAAAAGGTAAAGTTTAGGCTTGTCAAGTGGGTACACTTGCCAAGTCTAATTGGCAGTTTGAAACTGCACAGACAGACACTCCAGTGGCAGATCTGAACCATATTTACAGAGCTACTATTGTGGGTGGAACAACCAGTGCTGCAGGCCCACTAATAGCATTTGATTTACAGGGCACCTCTAATGCACTTTAACAGGGACTTACCAGTAACTCAGATATGCAAAGCATGTTGTATAGGAGCACTTGCACTTTTGCACTGGATAGCAGTGTTAAAGTGCCCATAGTAACACAAATAGCACAATTTGCAAAAACAGAGTCTAGCACACATCAACAACCTGGGAAACAGAGGCAAAAAGTTAGGGGAGACCACGCCAAAGATGCCAAGTCTAACACAATGTAGTTAACAGTGCTCTGGTAAGCCCTCCTTTAGAAGGTCAGCACCAGAAAAATATCTGATACCACGCTGCCATTACATTTCCTAATCCCTTTGAGCAATAATGTGGTCCACAACCTACAGTGCTGTTCTTGAGAGAGGTCTCCTTTTGGAGGGGCATAAGTCTGGAATACCCCATACCAGGGTCTCATCTCTAGCTGGGTGACTAGCCAAGCTACTTGGCTCAAACATCAAATTAAAATACCCAGCTATGATCATATGGTGGGTACTTGCATACTCTCTTAGTACTCTATCTAAGAAACATAAACCTTGGGATTCTTGTCTATGTCTACTACTCCTGTTGTAAATATTGATGAGCATAAAAGAAAGTGAGTTGGCCCCTGAAAAAACAATGCTTGTACAACCAAGGAATCCAAATGCAGGGGCATTCCTGTAAAGGAGAGAGTGGCCTGGACCAGCACCAAGATCCCACCCGAGGGACACCCAGCTCTTGATTTCGTTGTTCGGATGTTGTAACTTCTGAAACCACACAAGTACACCTTCTCTAATGCCCATATTTCCTAAAACAGACAGATGTCATGGTTATCCACAAAAGTGCCTGAATTTGGAGCTTCTAGTCTGCCCCTGATTCTAGCAAAGTTCCAACTTAACAAAAGGGTCTGGGACAAAGAGGAGGTAGGTTGAAGCAATGGGGCCTCGTGGTTGATTCTCCTTAGAGTTTCTACATGGGTGGGAGACCTTACTAAACTAGCTGCACCACGTTAATCATGGCACCCAGAGTACCCACGGGAGCTTCCTGCTCCTGAACATGGCAAACCAACCTAGCTGGGGTAGACTCCTGCTGGTGGATATGGTAGATTAGGTGGAACAGGATTGCTACATGGGCCCGGTTCTGCCCCTAGGGCCTACTGGACTGGCCTATTCTTGGCAGCTGTGAAACTAGACAACTCTTCTCACTCAAGTGCTGATAAAAAGCCCAGGGGTTGCACAAATATGTTAGATCCTATCTAGTTTAATTGTATACTGAAGGTGAATAAAGGATGAGCAGTCGCTGGGTCCCTAAAATTCACAATACAATCACCCCTGTAGGACCTGGGCAGAGCCCGTGACCCGGAGACTCTCCTGACCAACAAAATTTGGTTTGCATCTGTGTAGGAAAAACCAGAATGAGAACATAGCCAATGCAACTTTTTTTTTTAAATCATCAAATGATTCCCCTGAACCTTCTGCTAGGCGTGGAACATTAGATATTTTAACAACATACAGGCAGGCCTCGGAGGGAAAATTCAATGTAACAGCTTCCTGCCCCAGCATTGTCGGCCTTTCTGGACAGGCCACCACACCCACTCCCCCATCACATTCCTTAGCATAATAAGGGGATTGTTGCTGCTCTTTGTAGGCAGGCAAACTCTCTAAGCCACAAGTTGGTACCCCCGAAACAAAATTTTTCCTAAAGACCATAGGCTGCTAAACAGATTCAGGCATTGGGTTGGTGATTTGGGGGTGGAGGGTTTCATCCCTTAATGATCCAATTTCAGATTCAATTTGACCCAGCCGCCGGTGGATGGACTCTAGATAGTCTTTAATACCTAACAACAGCTTATCACATTAAGCCTGCACTTCTTCCCAAGACATAACCATCGGGCCACCCCCAACATCCCCTCCTCACCTTTGTTGAACATTATGACATTGGCAGTCAGCTGACCACCAGGGTTTATGTGGTGGTATCACAGCCAACAGGCTGGCGGTAATGACTGGCAAATTATGACCATGGTGCTGATCCCTCCCATAGACAGCCACACCAACCGCCAGTGCGGTATGAACACCAAACACATGGGTAGCCACCTACAGAAGACAAGGATCCACCCACCACATTATGACATAGCACACAGCCACGATTTCCAGGGTGGTAGCAACTACACCAAAATCCTGGCGGAACAAGGAGCCACTCACCTCCAGGGACACACAGGAATCTGCGGCCGCTATGTAACCAGAACTGCAAGTATTCCAGATGCTGTACCACGCCATGGCCGTCCTGGAGCAGCAGAGCCGACGATGGCCGTGAGTAAGGCTGCCTAGTACACAAGGGTGGGGGAGTGGGGGGAGAGTGACACACACACGCATAGCACACACCATACACACACCACACACCCAGAAACACATGCACAGGAATAAACAGTAAAAGAATCACAAAGTAAATAAAAGAAGGACACCCACACAGTTCCAACCACTGTATTCCGTTTGAATGAATATGTAAAATGCAAAAACATGCACAACTGCAGAAATAAATAAATGCAGGCCCAAAGGCCAGTACAAAGCCACTAATGCCCACAAGGCAAAGTCCAAGTCCCAACTTGACTCCTGACAACATCGGGACTCCACCGTTCAGGGGGATCATGTTGGAAATGGGCAGGTACCTCAGGGGTTGGGGTGTCGGTGGGTGGGGGTTACAACTCATTGTGAGGGGGCTCCTAACCCATTGGTTCTGGAGGGGGAATCATGCACACAGGATGAGGAGGAGGGTGGCTGCCCACTGGTTCAGGAGGGGGCTTCCTGCCCACAGGATGAGGAGGGGGCTGGATGCCCACTGGTTCTGGAGGGGGCTTCCTGCACCACCAGTTAAGGAGGGGGATGGCTGCCCACTTGTTCTGGGGGGGCTTCCTGCCCACAGGATGAGGAGGGGGCTGGCTACCCATAGGTTGAGGAGGGGATGGATGCCCCCTGGATCTGGAGGGGGCTTTCTGCTCACAGTATAAGGAGGGGGCTTGCTGCCCAATGGTTATTGATGGTGCCCCTTCGCCTCTGGTTCTGGATGCTGCTCCTTGGCCTCTGATTCCGGATGCTGCTCCATATATTGTGGGCCTCCTGGTCCAGGGATTTATCGGGGGCCTCCTGGTCCAGGCATTTCTGGGGGGCTTCCTTGGCCTTGAATGTCTGGGGTCCTCCTTGGCCTTTGATTGTTTAGGGGCCTCCTTGGCCTTTGATGTCTTGGGGGCCTCCTTGGCATTAGGTTTTTTGGGGGCCTCCTTGGCCATTGATTTTTGGGGGGGCCTCGTTGGCCTTGGATGTCTGAGGGGCCTCGTTGGCCTTAGATGTTTGGGGGGCCTCCTTGAGCAGGGACGTAATTGCGGCCTCCTTGGCCCTGGGTTTGGGAAGTGGTCCCATGGTCTTGGCAGTCTGTTTGAGAGGGGGCGGCACTTTAGCCCTCCTTTTGGGAGGGTGTCCATGTTGCGGAAGTCTGGCTTTTTACTCATGTGCTCCTTGTTGGCACCTGGAGACTTTGGGGTGGAGCTGTGTCAGACTGGGTGCTTGAGGTACCGGCCTGGGGTGGTGTGACTTTCCTCTTATGGGCAGAAGGGGGGAGGGGAGAGAAGAGGTCAAGTTAGTCAAGGAAACGCTTCTTAGGGCAAATGGGGTGGGATGTGGGAGGAGGGATGGGGTGGAAGTTGAAGGAGTGGTTGTAGGATGAGGGAGTGTGCTGGACTTGGGTGCATGGACAGTGTGCGTGTGTGAGGTAGATGGCTTTTGGGGGTCTGAGTGTGAATGTATGTGTGTTACTGGTGGGGCAGACAGGGTGGGGAGGACAAACATGTTGTGTGAATGTGGTGTGTGGGGTGCATGTCTGAGGGTCTGATGTTGAGATGACTAGGGGCAAGGCTGTGCTGGTGGCAGGATCTGGGACTGTTGATGCAGTGCATGCAGGTGTGAGTGAGGATGTGACTGTGGGGGAGAAGGAGGAGGGGGAGGCAGTGGAGGCAGTGGATGATGTTGTGTGTGCATCTGTTTGTTGGTTGTGTGAGTGATTGTGGACATGGACAGGATAACAAAAGGAGAAGGAGAAGAGAAAGGGAGCACAGGGTCAATCTCAGTACCGACAGCACAGATGGCAGACACATCACTGAGACTGCGAATGGGCAGTATGGACCACAATGGAATACCATTGGCCACGTACCACAGCTACGTACCACAGCAGGTAGGAGCCAAACACTGCCAGCTACACACCAACTGGGACCAGCTAAGCTCTGCCTGACATGGGAAGCCACCTACCTAGCTATCTAATACATGCTTTACACCCTATTAACCTGAGCTGGACCACACAGCTATAACTGAAATTACATATTGGGGAATCCACTGACTAGTACCCTGCACCCAAATCCCATGCCAGGCAACAAAGATAGTTAATATACACATTGTACTCACCACCCTTGTGGCTGCTCTGATGCCCTCAAGTACCCATCCAACTCTGGGGAGGCCACCACCTGTATGCAGGACATCAGGGGGGTCAGGATTGGACGGGCACCCCCTCCCTCGTTGGGAGGCATCCCCAGCTAGGCCTCCACGGTCTTCGGGACCCAGCATCTCAGGCCCTCCCATCGTTTCCTGCAGTGACTTTTCCACCTTCTATAGACACCCAGGGTCTGCACGTCCTTGGTGATGGCACGCCACAATCCCTTCTTCTGATGGGCGCTGACCTGCAGAGGAAACTCAGAAGGCAGTACACCATGAACCTGACAATCCAGCCTGTCACACATATGGCCCACAAAAAGCCTTTCCCCTCATCAGGCACACACATGACCCGCACTCCTGCACTGATGCTGCCGTCAGTCATACCCCCACCTGATGCACTGTCAGCACACACACACATCTCCATGCAGTCATGTCGCATGCAACGTACCCATGGTGTTTGTCTGGAGGCCCATACAACTGGCCATTCTGCGGTAAGACCCCGTCCACCAGGCACACCAACTCCTCCAACGTGAAGGGTGGTGCCTTTTCCGCCTGTAGCCGTGGCAGGTTCGAGACACAGGTCACAGCAGTACACGCAGTGGAGATGTTGTTCTATGGAAAGTCAGGAATCAAGTGAAGTGTTCGAAAGGAAATGGTGGTGACGTCCACGGCAGTGAACAACATTACCGCCAGCGTTGATCATTATTGGTTTCCATACTCCATAGAGGGCCATCTTAGCCAATGAGGGAATGCACAGTGGTGCAGATCGCCTTCCATCATGATGCCAACACCAGCAGTGTGAGGTCACTTCCACCTCTCTCAGAATAGATGATAGGCGGGTGCCATTTTCCAATGCTGGTACACATGTACAGATCAATAAGTTTATCATTTAAGTCAAATGTACTCACTTACACAGTTCCAGTGTCCAACATATAAACATGTTCTGTGTACACTGCTGTAATGTGTTCATGGCTCCTGTTGATACTCCTTTTCTACATTTGGATTCCTTAGGTACGAGAGGAATAGGAGGAAACAAGCACCTGTGTACAGACTGCTTGTGGACTTGGCTACACTGGAGGACCAGCACATCATACTCACCTATTGTCTGGACAGGACCACAATCACAGAACTGTGTGCACAATTGGAGCCTGATCTGCTATCCGTAGCACCACAGCGATCCCCCGTCTTGTGCAAGTGCTCTCAGTGCTCCATTTCCTGTCAACAGGCTCTTTAAGGGTGACAGTGGATTGGCTGAAGGGATGTCACAGCCAATTTTCTCTATTGTGCTTGCAAGGGTTTTGTCTGCCTTGTTCAAACACATGTGCAGCTACATCACATTCCCCCAGGTAGATGATTTACCCACTGTGAAAGCTGGTTTCTATGCAGTGGGACATATACCTCATGTTATTGGGGTCATTGACGGGACCCATATTGCCTTAGTCCCCCCTAGGGGAAATGAGCAAGTGTACAGGAATCAGAAGAGTTTCCACTCACTCAATGTCCAGATGGTGTGCCTAAGTGCATCTCCCACATAACTGCCAAGTATCCAGTGTCAGTGCATGCTGACTTTGTCCAGAGGAAAAGTAGTGTTCCACAGCTGATGGCAGAACTACAGAGGCAAAGAGTGTGGCTAATGGGTGAGTCTGTGTCCCCACCCAATGTCTGTGAGTTCATGCCTTCAAGAATCATGGCCCGTGCCATTGGCAGGGCTAATATGTGTCCCTTACTTCTTGCAGATGAGTCACACTACCCAAACCTGTCCTGGCTCATGACCCCTGTTAGGAATCCCAGAACAGGGGCTGAAAATAAGTACAATGATGCCCATGGGTGTACCAGGAGGATTGTAGAAGGGACCTTCAGTCTCCTGAAGGCTAGGTTCAGGTGCCTCCCTCTGACAGGTGGATCCCTATGCTACTTCCCTGAGAGGGTTTGCAGAATCATTGTTGTGTGCTGCATGTTGCACAATTTGGCACTCAGACGGCATGTACCCTATCTGCAGGAGAAGGGGGGTGACAATGCAGCTGTGGCAGCAGTGTACACTGAGGACAGTGAGGAGGAGGAAGAGGAGGAGGATGTGGACAACAGGCCACATTTGATCTAGCAGTACTTCCAATGGCACTCAGGTAAGACTGTTGAAATAAGCAATACTACATTTTAGTGTTGTACTGTGTGACTGCAGCATGATGCCAGTCATTCCTTTTGCATCCCACCTGACTGTAACCTATATCTTCCCTTATTGCAGATGTTGGTGTTGTTCCAACTGGGTACTGCAGTGATGTGTACAGACTGCTGAGACACATTTGTTGGATGGGTAAACATGGTACTGGACATTTACACAGGATCATGCAGTTCATTTCAGTTCAATACATTACCTGTGGATAAAGCACTATTGCTCAAGTTGTGTCGAAGGGTGTTTATTGAAAATTGTTCTACAATGGGAAGTGCAATAGAGTGGCGTGATGGTTGGGAATAGTCCAGGGTAGTATTCCAGTCTGTTTGTAGCACAGGTCCAGTATCCAAGGAGCCATTGGAAGGGGAGCATTGATAGTTCAAAGTGGACAAGGTGACATAGTGGAACACAAGGGGAACATTCAGGAGGACCTCATTTCCTGGTGGTGGTCTTGGTCTTGGCAAGTGTCTCTGGTGTCTGTCTGGGTCATAGGGAACGTTTGCGGGGTGGTTCACCTTCTTGGAGGGGGAGGGGTGCTGGTGGCCTGTGGGTCCTGTGGCAGGGCCTCCTGTCCACTAGCTGCAGCAGATGTGGAGGACTGGGCAGTTGACTGGCTAGTTGAAGGGGCCTGCTGGTGTGATGTGTACTCCCTCATGTTGTTGGCCATATCACCCAGCACCCTTGCAATGGAAACCATGGTGGTGTTCAGGGCATTCAATTATTTATTGATCTCCTGGTGGTGTTCCTCCTGCATCCACTGGTTCTCCTACATGATGTCTATCACCTGACCCATCTTGTCAAGTGATTGTTGGTAAGCCCCCAGGACATTAGTGAGTGCCTCCTGGACAGTTGGTTCCCTGGGCCTGTCCTCCCCCTGGCTCACAGCTGTCCTCCGACTTTCCATGGTCCTCTGTGCCTGTGTCCCACTGCCACTGACCCCAGGACCCTGATTGTCGTGCCTGTGAGGTGTGGACTGGGGTCCCTGTACAGGTGGGCATACTTCAGATTGACGTGTCCTGGGGACCGAGGTCTTGGGACGTTGGGTGGCTGCTGTGGTGTTGAATACTGAGGTGGAGGCTCTGTAGTGGAGTGGGTGTGGGCTGAAGTATCCGACTGACCAGTGGTCCCTGATGGGCAAGGGAGTTCATCCAGATCCAGTACTCCAGAGTTGCTGTCATCACAGGGGGCATCTTCTGGTGGGAGACAGGGTAGCCCTGGCACCTCCTCGCCGCTGAGATTGGCTGGGGCACCTGTGGGGGTGCAAGTGGTGTATTATCCTACATGCCTGTGACATATTCTGCATCCATAGCTTTCCCTATATTGTTGCTGTTGCCTGGCCACCCATGTTTGTGTATGGTGATGTATTGTGGAATTGTTAGTTCTCCATGCTGTGCATGCATTGGTGGTGGGTGTACATGCAGGGCTGGAAGGGATGTGTATGCAGTGGGTATGGCATGCAGGGCTTGGCATTTAGGTTAGTTAATTGTCGTGGTGCACTGTGTTGGATGGAGTGGAGTGATGGGTTTCAGGGTGAGGGGTGGTGGTGGCATGCAGGTATGGGGGGTAGGTAGTAAAATTGACTCACCAGTGTCCAGTCCTCTGGCAAACTCCAGTGAGTCCCTCAGGATGCAGCATTGCCAAGATTTCCTCCTCCCATGTTGTCAGCTGTGGGGGAGGAGGTGGGGGTCCACCACCAGTCCTCTGGATGGCAAGCTGGGGTGTTGCTGCTATGGAATGTACCTTCCCCCGTAGATCATTCCACCTCCTCCTGATGTCGTCCCTTGTTCGTGGATGCTGTCCCATGGCGTTCACCCGGTCCATGATTCTCCGGCATAGCTCCATCTTCCTGGCAATGGAGATCTGGAGGATCTATGCACCAAACAGCTGTGGCTCTACCCTGAATATTTCCTCCACAATGACCTGCAACTCCTCATCAGTGAAATGGGGGTGCCTTTGTGGGGACTTAGGTGTTGTGTGATGTGTGTTGTGCAGAGGGTGTTGAGTAATGTGGTGGGGTGTGTGCTGCGTGAAAGGTTGAATGGGTAGTTGGGGTGTGTGTGTCTAGTTGTCTCTGTGATTTTGGAGGCAAGCTATTGGGGTCCTTTCATGTTAACAAAGGATTGTGGGTGATGTGGGTGTGTGTTTTATAGTGCTGTAGGTGGGTGTGTGGGGTGTGTGTAATTGTGTCAGGTATGGGTTTTTTGTACTGGCCAATGTTGACTTGTTTTGTGTTTGGGTGGCCTTATCCACGCAGTGGTGTTCACTGCCAATGGTTTACCGTCGAACGTCCGCTGTGGTGATTGGTGGGTCATTATTTTATTTATTTATTATTATTTATTTATTGAGGTTTTCGAATATAAAAAAACACAAAGAGCAAGACAGCCCAACAATATCATTACAAAATGCAGGGCTAGTCACATATAGGGGCATATTTATACTCCGTTTGCGCCGAATTTGCGTCAGTTTTTTTCGACGCAAATTCGACGCAAAACTAACGCCATATTTATACTTTGGCGTTAGACGCATCTAGCGCCAAAGTTCATGGAGTTAGCGTCATTTTTTTGCGTGAACACCTTCCTTGCGTTAATGAGATGCAAGGTAGGCGTTCCCGTCTAAAAAAATGACTGCGATGCTATTGCGTCGGATTTATACTCCTGGGCAAAAATGACGCCCGGGAGTGGGCGGGACTAAAAAACCTGCATTTGCGCCGGATTTTAGCGCCTGGGTCAGGGCAGGCGTTAAGGGACCTGTGGGCTCAGAATGAGCCCAGAGGTGCCCTCCCAAGCCCCCAGGGACACACCCTGCCACTCTTGCCCACCCCAGGAGGACACCCAAGGATGGAGGGACCCATCCCAGGGAAGAAAAGGTAAGTTGTGGTAAGTATCTTTTTTTTTTTTGTGTGGCATAGGGGGGCCTGATTTGTGCCCCCCTACATGCCACTATGCCCAATGACCATGCCCAGGGGACAGAAGTCCCCTGGGCATGGCCATTGGGCAAGGGGGCATGACTCCTGTCTTTGCTAAGACAGGAGTCATGTTAATGGCGTCTGGGCGCCTGAAAAAAATGGCGCAAATCGGGTTAAGACGATTTTTTTGCCTCAAACTGACTTGCCCCATTTTGGGACGCCCAAACGCCATTTTTCCCTACGCCGGCGCTGCCTGGTGTACATGTTTTTTTTTCACGCACACCAGGCAGCGCCGGTCGGCTAGCGCCGGTCGGCTAGCGCCGGCTAACGCCATTCAATAAATACAGCGCCCGCATGGCGCTTCAGAATGGCGTTAGCCAGCGCTAATTTTTTGGGCGCAAAACTGCGTTAGCGCAGTTTTGCGTCAAAAAGTATAAATATGGGCCATAATGCACAAAACCAGTGCCAGTACATCGATCCAACAGTCTCACTGAGGGGCATATTTATACTCCATTTGCGCCGAATTTGCGTAGTTTTTTTCGACGCAAATTCGACGCAAAACTAACTCCATATTTATACTTTGGCGTTAGACGCGTCTAGCGCCAAAGTTCATGGAGTTAGCGTCATTTTTTTGCGTGAACACCTTCCTTGGGTTAATGATATGCAAGGTAGGCTTTCCCGTCTTAAAAAATGACTCCGATGCATATGCGTCGGATTTATACTCCCGGGCAAAAATGACGCACGGGAGTGGGTGGGACTAAAAAACCCGCATTTGCGCCGGATGTTAGCGCCTGGGTCAGGGCAGGCGTTAAGGGACCTGTGGGCTCAGAATGAGCCCAGAGGTGCCCTCCCAAGCCCCCAGGGACACCCCCTGCCACCCTTGCCCACCCCAGGAGGACACCCAAGGATGGAGGGACCCACCCCAGGGAAGAAAAGGTAAGTTGTGGTAAGTATTTTTTTTTGGCATAGGGGGGCCTGATTTGTGCCCCCCTACATGCCACTATGCCCAATGACCATGCCCAGGGGACAGAAGTCCCCTGGGCATGGCCATTGGGCAAGGGGGCATGACTCCTGTCTTTGCTAAGACAGGAGTCATGTTAATGGCGTCTGGGCGCCAAAACAAAATGGCGCAAATCGGGTTAAGACGTTTTTTTTGCCTCAGCCTGACTCGCCCCATTTTTGGACGCCCAAACGCCATTTTTCCCTACGCCGGCGCTGCCTGGTGTACGTGGTTTTTTTTCACGCACACCAGGCAGCGCCGGTCGGCTAATGCCGGCTAACGCCATTCAATAAATACGGCGCTCGCATGGCGCTTCAGAATGGCGTTAGCCGGCGCTAATTTTTTTGGCGCTAAACTGCGTTAGCGCAGTTTTGCGTCAAAAAGTATAAATATGGGCCTGAATGAAGAGTCTTACAGCAAAAAATATTAACAAAGGATAACATCATCACATGGAACATACAGCGATAAATCGTATAAGGCTGAATTCCAGCTCAAGGATACTCACAGCCAGAGGGCTGAAACGACAAACACCCTTAACAGAACAAGGAAACACTGGCCAAGGAAAGGGAGTGGGGGGAAGGCGTAGGCCCTAATGAGCACAAAACAATCATGGCGCAAGGAAAGACGAATGAAGAACGGAACAGCCAAGTGCGTGGCAGGACGAATCACAACATCAGTAACACAAAAGGATGATGGACGGAGTGCTGACAATGCAAACACTCACCCCCAGTCACAAATCTGGGTTTAATCCATCGTTCTTTTGCTCACCATGCCACCCCAGTTCAGACCCAGCCATATGCAAATCAGTCTTGACCCTGTTCCTCATGGGAACAGTCCAGCCCGAACTGCCAGGCCAGGTCCTCCCTGGACCGGAAACAAGCATCCTGGGACCGGTTTCAGGGTATCACACTTCTTCAGCAAGGCTAGCTTGATTCCAGTGGCACAGTGAACCAGGGACCCACGTCTGGGCATACCCTTCCCACTTAGGGCAAGATTAGTAACACAAAAGGATGATGGACGGAGTGCTGACAATGCAAACACTCACCCCCATCACAGATCTGGGTTTAATCCATCGTTCTTTTGCTCACCATGCCACCCCAGATCGGACCCAGCCATATGCAAATCAGTCTTAACACTGTTCCTCATGGGAACAGTCCAGCCCGAACTGCCAGGCCAGGTACTCCCTGGACCGGAAACAAGCATCCTGGGACCGGTTTCAGGGTATCACCCTTCTTCAGCCAGACTAGCTTGATTCCACTGGCACCTTGAGCAAGGGACCCACGTCTGGGCATACCCTTCCCACTTAGGACAACATTAGTAACACAAAAGGATGATGGACGGAGTGATGACAATGCAAACACTCACCCCCAGTCACAGATCTGGGTTTAATCCATCGTTCTTTTGCTCACCATGCCACCCCAATTCGGACCCAGCCACATGCAAATCAGTCTTGACCCTGTTCCTCATGGGAACAGTCCAGCCCAAACTGCCAGGCCAGGTCCTCCCTGGACCGGAAACAAGCATCCTGGGACCGGTTTCAGGGTATCACCCTTCTTCAGCCAGGCTAGCTTGATTCCAGTGGCACAGTGAGCAAGGGACTCACATCTGGGCATACCCTTCCCACTTAGGGCAACATTAGTAACACAAAAGGATGATGGACGGAGTGCTGACAATGCAAACACTCACCCCCAGTCACAGATCTGGGTTTAATCCATCATTCTTTTGCTCACCATGCCACCACAGTTCGGACCCAGCCATATGGAAATCAGTGTTGACCCTGTTACTCATGGGAACAGTCCAGCCCGAACTTCCAGGCCAGGTCCTCCCTGGACCGGAAACAAGCATCCTTGGACCGGTTCCAGGGTATCACCCTTCTTCAGCCAGACTAGCTTGATTCCACTGGCACCTTGAGCAAGGGACGCACGTCTGGGCATACCCTTCCCACTTAGGGCAAGATTAGTAACACAAAAGGATGATGGACGGAGTGCTGAAAATGCAAACACTCACCCCCATCACAGATCTGGGTTTAATCCATCGTTCTTTTGCTTACCATGCCACCCCAGATCAGACCCAGCCATATGTAAATCAGTCTTGAACCTGTTCCTCATGGGAACAGTCCAGCCTGAACTGCCAGGCCAGGTCCTCCCTGGACCGGAAACAAGCATCCTGGGACCGGTTTCAGAGTATCACCCTTCTTCAGCCAGACTAGCTTGATTCCACTGGCACCTTGAGCAAGGGACCCACGTCTGGGCATACCCTTCCCACTTAGGACAACATTAGTAACACAAAAGGATGATGGACGGAGTGATGACAATGCAAACACTCACCCCCAGTCACAGATCTGGGTTTAATCCATCGTTCTTTTGCTCACCATGCCACCCCAATTCGGACCCAGCCACATGCAAACCAGTCTTGACCCTGTTCCTCATGGGAACAGTCCAGCCCAAACTGCCAGGCCAGGTCCTCCCTGGACCGGAAACAAGCATCCTGGGACTGGTTCCAGGGTATCACCCTTCTTCAGCCAGGCTAGCTTGATTCCACTGGCACCTTGAGCAAGGGACCCACATCTAGGCATACCCTTACCACTTAGGACAACATTAGAAACACAAAAGGATGATGGACGGAGTGTTGACAATGCAAACACTCACCCCAAGTCCCAGATCTGGGTTTAATCCATTGTTCTTTTGCTCACTATGCCACCCCAGTTTGGACCCAGTCATAAGCAAATCAGACTTGACCCTGTTCCTCATGGGAACAGTCCAACCCGAACTGCCAGGCCAGGTCCTCCCTGGACCGGAAACAAGCATCCTGGGACCGGTTCCAGGGTATCACCCTTCTTCAGCCAGGCTAGCTTGATTCCAGTGGCACAGTGAGCAAGGGACCCACGTCTGGGCATACCCTTCCCACTTAGGGCAACATTAGTAACACAAAAGGATGATGGACGGAGTGCTGACAATGCAAACACTCACCCCCAGTCCCAGGTCAAGTCAGTCAGGGTCAAGACTGATTTGCATATGGCTAGGTCCAAACTGGAATGGCATGGGCAGCAAAAAAACGATGGATTAAACCCAGATCTTAGACTGGGGGTGAGTGTTTGCATTGTCAGCACTCCATCCATCAGCCTTTTGTGTTGCTAATGTCGCCCTAAGTGGGAAGGGTATGCCCAGACGTGGGTCCCGTGCTTCCCATGCCACTGGATTTAAGCTAGCCTGGCTGATGAGGGGTGAAACCCCTGAAACCGGTCCCAGGATGCTTGTTTCCAGTCCAGGGAAGACCTGGCCTAGCAGTTTGGGTTGGACTGTTCCCATGGGGAACAGGGTCAAGACTGATTTCCGTATGGCTGGGTCCAAACTGGAATGGCATGGGCAGCAAAAAAATGATGGATTAAACCAAGATCTGTGACTGGGGGTGAGTGTTTGCATTGTCAGCACTCCGTCCATCAACCTTTTGTGTTGCTAATGTCACCCTAAGTGGGAAGGGTATGCCCAGATGTGGGTCCCGTGCTTCCCATGCCACTGGATTCAAGCTAGCCTGGCTGATGAGGGGTGAAACCCTGAAACCGGTCCCAGGATGCTTGTTTCCAGTCCAGGGAAGACCTGGCCTGGCAGTTTGGGCTGGACTGTTCCCATGGGGAACAGGGTCAAGACTGATTTGCATATGGCTGGGTCCAAACTGGAATGGCATGGGCAGGAAAAAAATGATGTATTAAACCCAGATCTGTAACTGGGGGTGAGTGTTTGCATTGTCAGCACTCCGTCCATCATCCTTTTGTGTTGCTAATGTTGCCCTAAGTGGGAAGGGTATGCCCAGATGTGGGTCCCGTGCTTCCCATGCCACTGGATTCAAGCTAGCCTGGCTGATGAGGGGTGAAACCCCGAATCCGGTCCCAGGATGCTTGTTTCCAGTCCAGGGAAGACCTGGCCTGGCAGTTCGGGCTGGACTGTTCCCATGGGGAACAGGGTCAAGACTGATTTGCATATGGCTTTGAACAAACTGGAATGGCATGGGCAGCAAAAAAACTATGGATTAAACCCAGATCTGTGACTGGAGGTGAGTGTTTGCATTGTCAGCACTCCGTCGGTCATCCTTTTGTGTTGCTAATGTCACCCTAAGTGGGAAGGGTATGCCCAGACGTGGGTCCCGTGCTTCCCATGCCACTGGATTCAAGGTAGCCTGGCTGATGAGAGGTGAAACCCCGAAACCGGTCCCAGGATGCTTGTTTCTGGTCCAGAGAAGACCTGGCCTGGCAGTTCGGGCTGGACTGTTCCCAGCGGGAACAGGGTCAAGACTGATTTGCATATGGCTGGGTCCAAACTGGAATGGCTTGGGCAGCAAAAAAATTATGGATTAAACCCAGATCTGTGACTGGGGGTGAGTGTGTGCATTGTCAGCACTCCGTCCATCATTCTTTTGTGTTGCTAATGTCGCCCTAAGTGGGAAGGGTATGCCCAGACGTGGGTCCCGTGCTTCCCATGCCACTGGATTTAAGCTAGCCTGGCTGATGAGGGGTGAAACCCCGAAACTGGTCCCAGGATGATTGTTTCGATTCCAGGGAAGACCGGGCCTGGCAGTTTGGGCTGGACTGTTCCCATGGGGAACAGGGTCAAGACTGATTTGCATATGGCTGGGTCCAAACTAGAATGGCATGGGCAGCAAAAAAACTATGGATTAAACCGAGATCTGTGACTGGGGGTGAGTGTTTGCATTGTCTGCATTCCGTCCATCATCCTTTTGTGTTGCTAATGTCGCTCTAAGTGGGAAGGGTATGCCCAGACGTGGGTCCCGTGGTTCCCATGCCACTGGATTCATGCTAGCCTTGCTGATGAGGGGTGAAACCCCGAAACCGGTCCCAGGATGCTTGTTTCCAGTCCAGGGAAGGCCTGCCAGTTCAGGCTGGACTGTTCCCTTGGGGAATAGGGTCAAGACAGATTTGCACATGGCTGGGTCCAAACTGGAATGGCATGGGCAGAAAAAAACTATGGATTAAACCCAGATCCGTGACTGGGGGTGAGTGTTTGCATTGTCAGCACTCCCTCCATCATCCTTTTGTGTTGCTAATGTCGCCCTAAGTGGGAAGGGTATGCCCAGACATGGGTCCCGTGCTTCCCATGCCACTGGATTCAAGATAGCCTGGCTGATGAGGGGTGAAACCCCGAAACCGGTCCCAGGATGCTTGTTTCCGGTCCAGGGAAGACCTGGCATGGCAGTTTGGGCTGGACTGTTCCTATGGGGAACAGGGTCAAGACTGATTTGCATATGGCTGGGTCCAAACTGAAATGGCATGGGCAGGAAAAAAATGATGGATTTAACCCAGATCTGTGACTGGGGGTGAGTTTTTGCATTATCAGCACTCCGTCCATCATCCTTTTGTGTTGCTAATGTTGCCCTAAGTGGGAAGGGTATGCCCAGACGTGGGTCCCGTGCTTCCCATGCCCCTGGATTCAAGCTAGCCTGGCTGATGAGGGGTGAAACCCCGAAACCGGACCCAGGATGCTTGTTTCCAGTCCAGGGAAAACCTGGCCTAGCAGTTCGGGCTGGACTGTTCACATTGGGAACAGGGTCAAGAGTGATTTGCATATGGCTGGGTCCAAACTGGAATTGCATGTGCAGCAAAAAAACTATGGATTAAACCCAGATCTGTGACTGGGGGTGAGTGTTTGCATTGTCAACACTCCGTCCATCATCCTTTTGTTCTGCTAATGTCACCCTAAGTGGGAAGGGTATGCCCAGACGTGGGTCCCGTGCTTCCCCATGCCACTGGATTCAAGCTAGCCTGGCTGATGACGGGTGAAACCCCGAAACTGGTGCCAGGATGCTTGTTTGTGGTCCAGGGAAGACCTGGCCTGGCACTTCGGGCTGGACTGTTCCCATGGGGAACAGGGTCAAGACTGATTTGCATATGGCTTGGTCCAAACTGGAATGGTATGGACAGCAAAAAAACGATGGATTAAACCCATATCTGTGAGTGGGGGTGAGTGTTTGCATTATCAGCACTCCGTCCATCATCCTTTTGTTCTGCTAATGTCACCCTAAGTGGGAAGGGTATGACCAGACATGGGTCCCGTGCTTTCCCATGCCACTGGATTCAAGCTAGCCTGGCTGATGAGGGGTGAAACCCCGAAACCGGTCCCAGGATGCTTGTTTGTGGTCCAGGGAAGACTTGGCCTGGCAGTTCGGGCTGGATTTTTCCCATGGGGAACAGGGTCAAGACTGATTTGCATATGGCTGGGTCCAAACTGGAATGGTATGGGCAGCAAAAAAACGATGGATTAAACCCAGATCTGTGACTGGGGGTGAGTGTTTGCATTGTCAGCACTCCGTCCATCATCCTTTTGTGTTGCTAATTTCGCCCTAAGTGGGAAGGGTATTCCCAGACGTGGGTCCCGTGCTTCCCATGACACTGGATTCAAGCTAGCTTGGCTGATGAGGGGTGAAACCCCGAAACCGGTCCCAGGATGCTAGTTTCCAATTCAGGGAAGACCTGGCCTGGCAGTTTGGGCTGGACTGTTCCCATGGGGAACAGGGTCAAGACTGATTTGCATATGGCTGGGTCCAAACTGGAATGGCATGGGCAGCAAAAAAATGATGGATTAAACCCAGATCTGTGACTGGGGGTGAGTGTTTCCATTGTCAGCACTCCGTCCATCATCCTTTTGTGTTGCGAATCACAACATCAACTTCACAGAGAGGACTCCAAGAAAGAGCGCAATGGAGCCCAAATGTCACGGGGCCGGGAACCCTCAGGGACCAGTTCCCAGAAGATAATTAATTGCTCCTGGCAGAAGGAGGCATCGCGCAACCACTCCGACCCACGAGGGGTCCTACCACGTCCCCAGAACATCGCCACCCTGCGCTTAGCCAGAAGCAACAATAGGCCCACGAGCCTCCTATTAGGCAACGGGACTGCGTCAACCATTCCAAGAAGCACCAGCTTGGGGGAAAAGGGAAGAGTAAAACCAATCATCTCCTCAATCATACGCATAACCTCCACCCAAAAGGCATGGACCTCCCCACAATACCACGCTAGATGCAGAAAATCAGCATCGGGTCCGGCATCTCTCGCAACACGAGTCCGCACACAGACCCATAGCATGTAGCCCACGGGGGGAGAAATACAACCGGTGCAAAAAATTTAAGGGGCATATTTATACTCTGTTTGCGCCGGATTTGCGTTGTTTTTTTTTACGCAAATCCGACGCAAAACTAACTCCATATATATACTTTGGCGTTAGACCCGTCTAGCGCCAAAGATCTTGGAGTTTGCGTCATTTTTTAGCGTGGACATCTTCCTTGCATTAATGATATGCAAGTTAGGCGTTCCCGTCTAAAAAATGACTCCGAGGCATGTGCGCCGTATTTATACTCCCGGGCAAAAATGACGCCCGGGAGTGGGCGGGTCCAAAAAAATGACGTCCAGCCGCTTTAGCGTAATTTTTTAGCGCCTGGTCAGGGCAGGCGTTAAGGGACTTGTGGGCTCGGAAGGAGGCCAGAGGTGCCCTCCCATGCCCCCAGGGACACCCCCTGCCACCCTTGCCCACCCCAGGAGGATGCCCAAGGATGGAGGGACCCATCCCAGGGAACTTAAGGTAAGTTCAGGTAAGTATTTGTTTTCTTTTTTTTGTGGCATAGGGGGGCCTGATTTGTGCCCCCCTACATGTCACTATGCCCAATGACCATGCCCAGGGGACAGAAGTCCCCTGGGCATGGCCATTGGGCAAGGGGGCATGACTCCTGTCTTTGCTAAGACAGGAGTCATGTCAATGGAGGGTGGGAGTCAAAAAAAATGGCGCAAATTGGGTTGAGGCAGATTTTTTGCCTCAGACTGACTTGCCCCATTCTTTGACGCCCAAGCTCCATTTTCCCCTACGCCGGCGCTGCCTGGTGTGGGTCATTTTTGTTTACGCACACCAGCCAGCTCCGCCGGCTAACGTCATTCCATAAATAAGGCGCCCGCATGGCGCTTTGGAATGGTGTTAGCCGGCGTTAAATTTTTTGACGCACAACTGCGTTCGCGCAGTTGTGCGCCAAAAAGTATAAATACGGCCCTAAATGTATAAGCCTCAACCTGTAGTTAGGGGACAGAGCTCTTATATGTGAGCAGCATTTCCTCCACTCCTCCTCAGGAATGGCCTCGCCGATATCCACCTCCCATTTGGCTTTAGCTGAATCAGCAATGCCACCACGCTGCCCTTTCAAACAGTTATAAAGCTTGGTGATGAGACCACGAGGAGACTGCGCTCTACAGATCACCTCCAAAACCTGGCATACCAATGGAGTTGCAGGCAATCCTGAGAAGCACGGGTGAAGCATCGCGCAGACCCGCAGTACATACAGCCTGCGCAGTGGGCAGTCACGTTTATCCCCGAGGGCCATCTCCGGGGAAATCAATTGCCCCTCCACAAACCAATCGCCCAAATCAGTCAGACTAGAGTCTCACAAGAAGTCGCGCAGCCGGGTATCCCGATGCATCCTCTCATCCACAACAGCCAGCACAGGCAGCAAGGGAGCAAAAGGGTCATGCGCCGTATCCTAGCACAGAAGGGCAGACCAAGCTCTAGCGGTACAGGCCACAGTGTCCACCCTGCGCGGTCTGGGGGGAGAAGGGCACCCGAGCACACGCATCAGGCTGTCAGGCCACACCGCATTGCTTTTAGGCGCCAGATGCGGCAAATAGTGGACCGGACGCAACCAATAATATGCAAAGTGGGCCTGCGCACAATAATAATAGAGTTCCAGATCAGGCGCGGCTAGGCCACCCAGTTCAAAAGGCAACGTCAGTTTCTCCCAGGCAATTCTAGGCTGTCCGCCTGCCCAGACCAATCGTATCGAAGCAGAGAGTAAATGCCGCAAGAAGCTGGCAGTGAGAGCAAGAGGAATATTCACAAACAAGTATTAAAATTTGGGTAGCACTACCATCTTAGCAATAGCAATGCGACCAGTAAGAGATAGTGGCAGGGAGCTCCATTCCTCAACTCTATCTTCCAGCCAAGAGATAGCCCTTACAATAATTGGCCAGTCATAGCGTGTCCACATCCTGACTCAGCCACACCCCTAAATAGTGTACAGGGCCATCCGCCCAGCCAATTGGGTACCGGGAGGGAGCTCTCGCCAGCCCCTCTGATAGAGGCATCACTATTGATTTAGACCAGTTGATCACAATACCTGAAAAGGCGCCACACCGCACAATCTCATCCAACAAGACATCGAGGTTATTCCGTGGGTCGCGTAGATACAGCACAATGTCATTGGCATACATAGAGATTAGTATGGGTCGCTGCCGAAACGGCAGGTCTCTTGGAATATGATGTTGTCTCAGACATGCCACGAAAGGCTCCATCACAATGGCAAATAGCAACGGAGATAAAGGGCAGCCCTGACACGTACCGCAGGTCACCCTAAAGGGGTCAGAGATGCTACCATTCAAATGCAGTCTGGCAGTGGGCTCAGAATACAACAAACGGGTCAATTTTCTGAAATGCACACTCAAGCGAACTCTAGCGAGCAGCGCAAACATATATTTCCATGCTAAAGAGTTGAAAGCCTTAGAAGCATCAAGAAACACCGCAACTGCATCATCCTCCACATCAATCGAGCTAGCAACAACGAAATATGTATGCAGATTGTCAGACATGGACCAGCCCGTTACAAATCCTGACTGATCTGGAAGCACCAGCTTCGGCAACAGTGGCTGCAGGCTATCATCTTTGCTAAGATTTTGTTGTCTATATTAATCATTGAAAGCGGGCGATATGAATCACAGCAATGTGGGTCCTTACCAGGCTTAAGAATCGTAACAATCAAGGCCTCACGAAGGGAAGGAGGAAGAACACCAGTCTCCGCGGCCTCCGCATAGAACTCCAGCAGCTGAGGAGCAAGAAGATCAGAGAATTCCTTGTAGAACACAGGAGTCAATCCATCCAGACCAGTGGTCTTATCCCCGGGCAGGCTACGAATCGCTGATTTCACCTCCTCCACAGAGAAGGGAGTATCAAAATAAGAGGGGTGAGCCTCGTCAAACCAGAGCAAGCTAATCTCAGAGAAGTAAGCTTGTGCTGCCTCATCATCCAGCCCGGAAGGCTCAGCATACAGATCCACAAAAAATGTAGTAACAACCTGAATGACACCCTCTGTCCCCATCACTCGCTCACCCTCTAAGCTATCAATTTCGGTAATGTAATTATTGGCCCAGGGCTTATGCAACAAATTTGCCAGTGTGCGCCAAGACCTCTCACCCTCTCCATAGTGCCTTGCCCTGGCAAGCTTTCCCAGGAAACAAATCTCTCGCTGAGAAGCCTCCTCATATTGAGACACAGCACTCTGAAGACCTGCTAACGTAGCAAGGTTGATGGTAGAGCAGCGATATCCTGGATACATGTGTCAATGGAGTCACCAGTCAAGGCAGGAACCAGAGTAGCACTACAAAAATACCCTGCAAATAGACCAAGACAGGGACAACGATCACAATTGTAGACACTGAAGGCTACTCAACACACATGTTGAACAATGTCTCAATCCCTAATGTCATTTGGCAAGTAGAATCACAAACCATATGCCCATGTCAAGTCTACATTTCAAAGACATCAACGTACTTCCTTCACATCCGGCAATTCTCTACTCCCTTTGTGGACTGTGAGGATGAATTGCAATACTAATGACACCACCATCTTTAGCACAACAATTGCAGTTGGCAAAGCAGTACAGGGAACATTGCACATTGACAACAGATTGTATGAGTGATGCTACACAACAGCACGGTAGATATGGCACTCACATTTGAACTGTAACACATCCTCTGATGGGCAAAATGTCCCCCCTCCAAACCTACCCAGAGGGTTAGCTGCACTCAACACCTCCACTGATGACAAAGACCAGGAGGAGCCATGGCACAATTGTAGGAGGCTGGCCTGGCTTATAGTGGGTACGTTCGTGCCAGAGCAGGGGCTGGGGGCTGCACCGGTATAGACTGGCTTATGCAAGGAGGGCACCATCTGTGCATTCAAAGCATTTCCAGAGGCTGGAGAGGCTACTTCTCCCTAGCCCTTAACACCTATTTCTAAAAGGAGAGGGTGTAACACCCTCTCTCAGAGGAAGTCCTTTGTTCTGCCTTCCTGGGTCTGGGCTGCCCAGAGCCCAGGAGGGCAGAAACCTGTCTGTGGGTTGGCAGCAGTGTTAGCTGCAGTGAAAACCCCAGAGAGCTAGTTTAGCAGTACCCGGGGTCCATGTTGGAGCCCTGGGGATGCATGGGATCAGCACCCCAATACCATATTTGACACGGGGGACAATTCCATGATCTTAGACATGTTACATGGGCATGTTCAGATTTACCATTGTGAAGCTACATATAGGTATTGACCTATATGTAGGGCACACGTGTAATGGTGTCCCCGCACTCACAAAGTCCGGGGAAATTGCCCTGAACAATGTCAGGGCACCTTGGCTAGTGCCAGGATGCCCTCACACTTAGGGCCATATTTATACTTTTTGACGCACAACTGCGCCAACGCAGTTGTGCGTCAAAAATGTTAACGCCGGCTAACCCCATTCTAAAGCGCCATGCGGGCGCCTTATTTATGGAATGACGTTAGCCGGCGGAGCTGACTGGTGTGCGTCAAAAAAAATGACCCACACCAGGCAGCGCCGGCGTAGGGGAAAATGGAGCTTGGGCATCAAAAAATGGGGCAAGTCGGTCTGAGGCAAAAAATCTGCCTCAACCCGATTTGCGCCATTTTTTTTGACTCCCACCCTCCATTGACATGACTCCTGTCTTAGCAAAGACAGGAGTCATGCCCCCTTGCTCAATGGCCATGCCCAGGGGACTTCTGTCATTGGGCATAGTGGCATGTAGGGGGGCACAAATCAGGCCCCCCTATGCCACAAAAAAAAAAAATTACTTACCTGAACTTACCTTAAGTTCCCTGGGATGGGTCCCTCATCCTTGGGTGTCCTCCTGGGGTGGGCAAGGGTGGCAGGGGGTGTCCCTGGGGGCATGGGAGGGCACCTCTGGGCTCCTTCCGAGCCCACAGGTCCCTTAACGCCTGCCCTGCCCAGGCGCTAAAAAATTACACAAAAGCAGCTGGACGTCATTTTTTTTACCCGCCCACTCCCGTGCACCATTTTTGCACGAGAGTTTAAATAAGGCGCACATGTCTTGGAGTCATTTTTTAGACGGGAATGCCTACCTTGCATATCATTAACGCAAGGTAGGTGTCCACGCAAAAAAATAGCTTTGCGTCGGATTTGCGTAAAAAAAAACCGGCGCAATTCAGGCACAAACAATACCATGGTGACCTAGGTACCATATACTAGGGAATTATAAGGGTATTCCAGTGTGCCAATGAGAATTGGTGAAAATGGTCACTAGCCTGCAGTGACAATTTTAAAAAGCAGAGAGAGCATACGCACTGAGATTCTGGTTAGCAGAGTCTCAGTGACACAGTTAGGCACCACACAGGGAACACATATAGGCCACAATCTATGAGCACTGGGGTCCTGGCTAGCAGGATCCCAGCGACACAGGCAAAAACAAACTAACACACAAGTAAAAATGGGGGTAACATGCCAGGCAAGTTGGAACTTTCCTACAACAATGCATCCAGGAGCAAAGGTAAAATAGATTACATATGACACATACTTTTTTCTCATGGGAAGCATTGTTAAATTACTCTGTTCTGGAGTCAGCTGCAACCTCATTATCTTCCTCCTCATCACTCACTATGTCCCCTTCATCAGCCACTGGTCCAACTTCCACCTTCTCTACATCCAGCAATGGTGTTGTGACACCTCAGGGCCAGATTGTGCAGCATGCAGCAGGAAACAACAATCTGGCAGACTTTAAGTCCCATATTTATACTTGGTTTGTGCTTGCAGGAGGCTGGCTTGGTTTGTAGTGGGTACCTTAGGTACTTACACCTTATACCAGGTCCAGTTATCCCTTATTAGTGAAGTGGTAGTGTTCTAGCAGCTTAGGCTGATAGAGGTAGCTATAGCAGAGCAGCTTAGGCTGAACTAGGAGACATGAAAAGCTCCTGCAATACCACATATAGTTACACAGTACTTAAGTAAAGACAATACTCAGTGTTACCAAAAATAAAGGTACTTGTTTGGGTGACAGTGCCAAAAATATCTTAGAGACAATACTCCTTCTGGAAGTAAGTAGTATACACAATATATACAGTTGACACTATAATTAGACAGGTAAATAGTCATAGAACAATGCAAACAGTAAGAAATGCTATAGATTGCAATGGGAGAAAATAGGTCTAGGGGCAACACAAACCATATACTAAGAAAGTGGAATGTGAATCACAAATTCCCCCCTAGACAAGTGTAGTGTGTGCAGAATTGCTGGGAGAGTAAGAATACAGTAAAGGTAAGTAAATTACCTACCCCAGAGCCCAGGAAAGCAGGAGTAAGGTACTGCACGTTTCCAGAGGACACACTACATCTCGTGATTGGGATTTTGCAGCAGCCAACCAAGTCTGCAAAGAACAACTGCTGGATTCCTGGACCTGAAGACCTGCAAAGGAAGGGGACCAAGTCCAGAAGTTGAAGGAAGTTCAACAAAGGACAGGAGCCCCTACAAACCCAGGAGAGGGTGCAAAAGAAGAGTCCCTGGTTAGTCAAAGACTGCAGGAATGCACCATAGGAAGATGCCAGCGGGTTCCTGCATAATGCAAAGTGTGTCCTATGATTTGAAGATCGTTACAGATGTGATTTCGTTTTGGAAATCACCAACAAGCCTTGGCTACGACAAAAGTGTATTTTGCATCAAAATGGCACTGGATGGACCCTGGAGGGAGGGGTGTCCATCGGACCCTGAGCCCCCCAATGGCCTGCATTTTGGCAATGGCCTACCCTGATGTGGATGGGTGCTTAAGGGCAGCACAGCAGCCACAAGGTGTTAAGTACACACTCACACTTCGATGATGTTCTGGCTGGGTGGCTTTGGGTTTCCTACTAGTGGTAAGATGTAACTTAGGTCATTGTTATTAGCACGCTGAATACGGGTATCAGCCACCCTGGAAGAATTGGTTTCATAGATGTGTGCCCATGCCATGTAGACAGGATGTATGAGGGCATTTACTTTCAAATTGGGAATTGTGTGGTGACCCTCATCAAGATTTAGGAGCCAAGATCCTATCATCAGCATCAGCACATATGAGGTGTCAGAGCATTGCCGTCAGTATCAGCCTACCATTGTGACCTAGGTAATTAGTATGTCCTTAATCTGCTGCCATGCACTGTATGTGTAGATAGGTACAATGGGGCCAGATGTCACTGTGCTATTTGTAAATGGATTAGTGGGCATGCTACCTACCAATGCAGGATTCTGTTAAGTAAGGTGTACAGGAAATGCCTCCACACACGACCATGGGAATGTGCCAGTTACTGGGCATGTGTGACTAGGTTGTCCCTCATCAAGTACACGAGTGCTACTGTTCAACCATTAGCAATTTCCATCAGCATTGCTGTAGTATTCTCCATAATGTCCTACTTTTGTGGCGTGTATAGGTGAGGGCATGGTATGCCATGGAATAGCAGTAGAGAATGTTGTTGTTACTCTGTGTGTATGTAGGGTTGGTATTGACCTATTGTACCCTGTCTTTCTCTGCACCCATCCCACCCTCCCTCTCCACCTCTGTCTTTTTGTGCATCAGCATCATTAGGCGAATGAGAAGGGGCACCATTGAGGGGGAAGCAGCAGCCCACGGGACCCAGGAGGCTGATATCAGCAGGAGCCGAGGGGACCAGTGGGATGGAGGGCGAAGGGAGTGCCATGGGGCAGACAGAATCAACAACAACATCTTTGGATTCCTCTTCTAATGGATGCTCCCTAGTGGTGGCAGACCCATCTGGGACCATCTCAGCATTATCGTTGTCCGCCACTTCCTTACCAGCACCGCTCTGCCTGTAGCTCCCCAAGGAGGGTGGGCATCTCCTTCGCCGCAGGTACCTCTGCCCCGCCCCAATCA
The DNA here is from genome assembly GCF_031143425.1 of Pleurodeles waltl. Classification (NCBI taxonomy): domain Eukaryota; kingdom Metazoa; phylum Chordata; class Amphibia; order Caudata; family Salamandridae; genus Pleurodeles; species Pleurodeles waltl. The sequence goes on along the minus strand of NC_090440.1, from coordinate 113,145,132 downwards.
TTCCTGCTGTCCTCAAAAAGGAGGCTATTGGCCTCCTGAGGTCCATCTCTGTGGTGCAGTCAAACCATTGTGAATGCCATTTCAGATGCAGCAGTCAAATGCCTACGTGAAAGGCATTCATGGTGCCCTGGCTGCCCTGCAGGGATCGCTTCAGGCTCTGGCCTCCACATTGACGGCAGCCAGTGTACCTTCTTCTTCCGTCCCCCCTCAAACTACCTGTCCGCAATCCCACATCCCTCTCCCCTCATCCATCCAAGGCTCACCTACATACCAACATTCATTCACATCAATAGACCAAGATCGCAAGGACAAACACAAGCACCACAAAAGACACCTCCACAATGCACACACACAACATTCAGATGCAGACACAGCAACATCCACTGCCTTGACGGCCTCCCCACCACCTCCCCCTCACAGTCACTACACCACTCTTACCTGCATTCACCACATCATCACTCCCAGATCCTGCCACAAGTACACTCATCTCCACCATCCCTACAATAGCAGACCCCCATGCATGCACCCCAAGTACCACATGTGCACTCAGCACAGCTGTCAACACCCCAAATGCAGCACATCCACCCTTCCTGCAGACACCACCACAACATACATTCACACATCCCTCCTGCCATCTCCCAGCATCCCCTCCCCCTCCTACTACACCTAAATACCCACACTCACACATCAAACCGTCACACAGCACAGACATGACATCCATGCTTGCACCTGCTCCCAATGCACTTCACTGTACACACCTCACAACCACTCCCTCTCCCTCAACTCCCAAACGTTACTCCCTTTCCCAGCCTTGTGCCCCTAAAAAACGTTACCTGCATGAGTCTTCCCCATTCCCTCCCACTGACCCAGTCCCTGTACCCTCTAAGTGACCTGTTCCACTTCCGAAACCCCAGCTTTCCACCTCCCAGTCTTCCCATAGTGCACCTGGAACTAGCCATGCCCCTCCCCTCCTAAGACATCCATCACCACCAAGGCCAAGCTTACCCCTCCCACAGCAAAACCCAAGCTCCCTCCCCCAAAATCTAAATCCAAGAAAAAATCCCCACCCCAAACCAAACTAAAGGACCCCTCCTCCAAACTGAAACTTAAGGACCCCCCTCTAAACCCAAACCCCCACCTCAGCCCCCCCATCAACCCTGAGGAGCCTGCATGCATGTGCATGTGGAGGGAACTTTTCAGTCAGGAGTTGAGTTGGGGCCATGGACATTGTCCTGTGTGCCTGGGGCATGCAATACAGTTGGACTGGCCAGCAGGCATAAATTGTATATAGTTATTTATGGTTTTCTGAGTTCAATATATTATATCTTCACCAGGGACCCCTGGTGTCGAGGGTACCAAGCTTGTCCTGGCTTTCCTTCACATGTATGTGTTGCATTTGCATGATTTGCTGTGTGTGGTTTGTGTGTGTGTGTGTGTGTGTATGTGTGTGTGTGTGTGTTGTGTGTGTGTTGCTACAGGTGTTTGCGTATGTGTGTGGCTGCCAGTAGCCATGCCAGGTTTGTGTGTTGTATGTGGGTGTGTACTATTGGCCTTCCCTCCAGTATGTGCTAGGCGGGTGTACTTACGGTTGGTGTCTTTGTCACCGTCGCTAGCTGTGGAGTTGCATGGCCAGCAGGAGCTTTGGGAAGACTTCCAGTTCGAGTTCCATGGCGGCAGCAGACGTGCCTGTGTTCCTGAAGGTGACTGTCTCCTTTTATGTTGTTTATTTCAGCCAGGATCTTTGTGGCAGGGCAACAACAGAGGAAATCCTGGTGGTGTGCAACCTCATAAAATGGTCAGCTGAAACATACTCCCTGCCGGCTTGGAGATGCCTACTGCCAGCCACGGCACACCACCCGCACTGGCGGGACTGGCGGTGACTTAGCTGTGTTCTGGTCAGAACACCGCCATAGTCATAATTTGGCGGTCTGCACCGCTGGGCCTGCGGCGGTGCGACTGCCACCTTCTCTGTGGCAGTCCTCGGTCTGCCAAAGTCATAATGAGGGCCTATGTCTAGAAAGTCCATACAATATTTCATTGGGAACGCATGTAGATAATCTGCTTTCCCTCTTCACTTGGCACATTTCATGCAGTCATATAGTACACGTGTGCTGTTCTTACCCTTCAGTATGGGGAATAACTGGCATTAACAGTGTAAATTTTGGACCTGGGGTCATATAGGGCACCTGGTAAATACAGAATCAAAGGCATTCACAATTTACGTGAAATTCAACTTGCACAGATTGCACACAATCTGCGTCCTTGCAGGAAAAAGATTCTAAGGAAAAATAAAATGATTTGACAAATAAGAAATTGTTGGACTTGGCATCATTGGCATGGTCTCCCCTCATATTTTGGCTCTACTTCCCAAGTTGTTTTTGTGTGCTGAACTCTGTTTTGCTGCTTTATTTGCTCTGGACACTTTAACACTGTTGACCAGTGCTAAGGTGTAAGTGTTCCCTGTATAAGTTGTTTGTGTACATTGGCATATTTGATTTACTAGTAAGTCCCTAAAGTGCACTAGAGGTGCCTAGTGCCTCTAAATCAAATACTACTAGTGGATCTGCAGCACTGGTCGTGCCACCCACATTAGTAGCCCTGTACACATGTCTCAGACCTGCCAAATTTGGTTTTCACTGTTGCAAGGCCTATCTCTCTCATAAGTTAACTTGGGGCTGCCTTTAAATATTATTAAAGTGCAGATTCCCTTTGGGAGAAGATAGACTTGGAGTTTGGGGTCTCTGAACTCACAATTTAAAAATACATATTTTAGTGAAGTTAGTTTTTCGATTGTGTGTTTGAAAATGCCACTTTTAGAAAGTAGGCATTCTCTTGCTTAAACAATTCTGTGACTCTGCTTGTTTGGGGATTCCCTGTGTGGGTCAGTTGACAGCTGGGCTGTTTGCACCTCTCTTCTAGACAGTGACACAAAGGGAGCTGGGGTGTAGCCTGCATACCTGAAAGGGATGTGCCTGCCCTTACACAATGCAGTCTCCAACCCTGTGGTATGTGTCTGGGGCTGTACTAGGCAAGGCAGAATCTTGAAAACAACAGAGACTTCACTTTGAAGTAGGCTTACTTCAAAGGCAGAAAGGGGTATAAGAAGGGCAACCAAAACCCCTGAAAATCTGATTACTTCTGGAACCAATACTGCCTGTTAGAAATGGGGTCTTTGGTTGACAGTCAGGTTACCCCCTGTTCAAGCAAGGACCCTCACTCTAGTCAGGGTAAAAGAGAATCACCCTCAGCTAACCCCTGCTTATCCCCTTGGTAGCTTAGCAGATCAGTAGGCTTAATTTCAGACTGCTAGATGTAAAGTATTTGTGCCAACACACACAGTAACTTAATGAAAACACTACAAAATGACATAGCACCAGTTTAGAAAAATAGGAAATACTTATCTAAACAAAACAAGACCACAACGTCAAAAATCCGACATACGCAAGTCAAGTTATGAATTTTTAACAATTAAATCTGAAAATAGCGCTTAGAAACAGAAAATGCTTCGATGAGGTGTTAACACGGCATCGTGACGGAGTCATTCCCAACAATCCAACACAAGCGGCACCGGCCACGGAGTCAAGTAGACCCGCAGGTACAGTACCTTTGGTGAACAGTGAAAACAAGCCGATGAGTGAAGTCGGGGATTGCTGTGCTTGTGTGAAACATTGAATCCGTGCACTTCGAGCGGTGTCGGTCACGACGTGGTGCGGCAACTTCCACGGAGTCGCGGACTTCGGCGGGGCTGCAGAGGTGTCGGGCCTGTGAAGGTCGTCGCGTTCCAGCGAGGATCACGGAGTCGGTTGCAGGCGGCATCACCGGATTCAACAGTGGCTTCAGTGGAAGACCATAGAAGACCATAGAAGGGTGTAAGAAAGTGTATTATTCTATGTGGTAGGAAACAGCCCACCACAAGGAACGAAACACTCTTTGCCAGGGTAAACCCTCAAAATCACTAAATTAACCTGAGTTCAATGCCCTGGTAGCTATTGCACAAAGCAAACAGGATTAACTTAATGTAATGTAAAACATATTTATGCAGTAACAGAACAGTGATAAAGTCCAAACACCAAGCAAGAAAAATCCCAAAATAAATATTTAAAAAGTAAAGGAAAATTTTATAAAAATAAAGGACACCAAAGTGAGAAAATCCCAATAAACTGATTTGGCGAGATTAATTTTTAAAGCTTTGGTTAAAAATAACTATCTGCTAGAAAATGCGCCCTGTCCAAGTAGGGACCACGGTCCTAGCCACGGGCCTACCCTCTAAAATTATCCTGTGCTCACCCTGTGGTAGCTTGGCACAGAGCAGTCAGACTTAAATTTGGGGCAATTAGTAAAATATTTGCGCAGCACACAAGCTGTAACAAAGTGAAGACACAATAAAAACACTCCACTCTTGGTTAGAAAAATATATTTTTATGAATAAAACAAGACCAAAAGGACAAAAATCCATTAAGCAGAAGTAGAGAAATTAATTGTTAAAGAAAACACAAAACTGTAGTGCTTAGAAGCAAAAGACGTCAAAGAGGGATATCTGATCCCTAAGACCAGGCCAAAGTCAAAAGTTCAGGCTGACATCAATGGAGTGCAGGCTGGCTACAAGAAACACACAGGACATACTGAGCAAAAGTACACTGGTCCTCATGATGTGTCTCCTCCGATTGGCGCAACAATGCTGATGCCAATGCATCTGTTATGGGCCCATCGAAGAGGGCAGTTAAGCAATGCTTCATCATTGATCCAGAGGATGAGCCAAGCAGAGGGGATGATGTATCACACAGTTAGCAATGTGGTTCTCTGATTCTCTTAGCAGTGGTGAGTTATCGTTGATGGCAATGCAGTGTCCTTGATCCTCACAGCAGTGGCCATGTGGTAGTGATGCTTCGACAGTGAAGGTGATGTGTTGTTTCCGATTGGCGCAACAAGGTCAATGGGCGGTTCTTTGCAGGAGCAGCCCGAAAAAACCATTTACAAGGGCCCAGAGCTGAGTTGTCACCACTTTGCTGGGCAGGACTCACAGCTGGAAGAGTCTACAGGCTGTAGCAGGATTGCTGGAAGTCTTTTGTGTCCTTGAGACTTCAGACAAAAGGAGGCAAGCCATCAAGCCTTTGGATTCTCCCTGGGTTCAAGTCATGCATGTCCAGTTCTTCTCACACAGGCAGGGTACAGCAGCATCAGGACAGCTAAGCAATACAGAGGCCAAGCAAGGCAGGCATCCCGCAGAGTAGCAGTCCGTTAAGAAGCACAGGAGTCCTTCTTCCTTGCAGGAACTTCACAGGTCCAGAAGTGTAATGATGTTCTAGTGTCATGGGTCCAGTGCTTAGTAAGCTTTGAAGTGCAAACATGTACACCCTTGCTGCTCTAGCTATAGACTAACTAGATGTGGTTATATTTCCCTTTGTGCAGGCACACCCTTTTCAGGTACAAGTGTGAGGTTGGGCCCAGCCCTTCCCTCCCATTCTCCCAGGGGATGCATGCAGTCACACCCTAGTTATCTTTGTGTGTTGCTGTCTAGACAAAGCCCAGCTGTTACCCAGCCCAGATTGACATGACAAGAGACAGACAGAAGGCACAAGATGATTAAGGGACTGATTTAGATCTTGGTGGCGTAACCACCAATCCTCTGCAGCAGCAGACCCAAAAGCACCGTCAAGTTGATGGTGTTCCGCCTGCCTTATTTAGATGTATTACAGCTGAGCCAAAGACCACCACTTCCTAGCCATCTCGAAAGTGGCTCCTTCCCATCCTATTTAGATGTTACAGCTCTACAGGGGGTGTCATACTGGCTGATTACTGACGGAGGGAACCCATTTCTGCTCCCCATATACATTGTACAATGGCAGTGGCCATGGAATAGAAGGAAGTCTCACACATACTGTACATTAGCCAGATGTGTCCACCTGTACAACACACAACTCAATACATCATATACACACCATAATCTATTCCAACAGCACTAAACCTGTAAATGCTAATAACACAAATTGCATACATCCATGACACATCACGCAGAGACCAGTGACACTACACCCACACACAACCACATCAACCAACACAACTACAAACACAGCTACACGTACACACTCACAAGAGGCACAACTACATACATCATGGCAACATCCGCCACACAACACTCACCTGAATGTAACACATAGCAAAACAACACACAATCAATAATATAGAACATCAGACCCATATAAACATGGCACACATACTGACACAACCACATCACGCACTCCAGCTCCATCCACCTCAACCAGCCAATCCAATCACACACAAACCAACATGTGCAGACTCACTGACTATGGAAAGTACAACATCACAGGTACAAGTCCCCTTACAATGAGCACACATGGATACAGTTGAAAAATTAGTTTGGACTGTAACTTTGGTGCCATCATTCATTTGGCAATGAATAATGACACCAAAATGACATGTGTGTATGTGTGCCATATGTGTCTTGTACCAGTGTGTTCCCATCCATGTCCAACACAATAGTGTTGCCCGCTATATGCCTGTCACAGTATTTGGAAAAAAGTACTGTGACATGTATATGACTGCAGTGTTCCCAAGCTCAACTGCATTGCTCAACCAACGTACCTTGACAATGAAAGCTCTCTACCTTTGACTGGGGGGTTGTGTTTTCTCTGTGGTCGAGTTGCAGAAGAGATGGCAGGTCTTGTATAGTCATGTCCAGTTGAAATGGGAAGTAGAATCTAGAAAAAAGGTACATTTTCACCTAATTTCCCTCCCAGTCAGCCAACTCAGGTGCAGAGGTTGTACTGCCACAGTTGGCTTGGCAGTAAGGCACATCTAAATCTACACAGCAGTAAAGGTGGCATCCCACTGCAAGCCACTATTTCCAATGGCACCATCAACGTGGGTAAAGTTTCTTGAGAGAGCGACAGGACGAATGAGGGTTATCGTATATGGGACCAATAACATCTAAATTCTGTGGATGGACTGGCAAGATGGCAGATGGGTTTTCAGTCAGAAAAATGATGGCATGAGGATTACCATCAAAATCTAAATCAGGCCCTAAATTGATTAAATGCCAAATTTCTAAAAGTGGCGCTGGAGACTGAATCCTAGTGTCAGCGAGAAAGCCAATTTAAAATCAGCCTTAAATATTTACAAAGAGGCTTGTTTTACGGCTAAATCTGATTATTTCACGCTTAGAATCAGAGAGGCATCCAATTCCTCCAGAGAGTGATTTAGAGTTATTAACGTTCTTACCACTCCCCTGGGCACGCCCAAGTTGGAGAACTCTCAAGACTTCTGCAACAAAATAGCTACATTTTTCGAAAGTAAAATTTTAAACATCTACTCTAGCTTTATTCCGGACAAGGCTCAGGGGAACTTCTCTCCCATGGTTGCTATGTCGATGCTCCCTCTACCTTACCCACTGCTACTCTAGATAATCCTTGTCTACTCTCTAAGTTCAAAATTCCATCTCAAGATGCTATTTGTAAGCTGTTCCTCGAATGTAAATCAGGCTCTCCGTTAGATCCCTGCCCCCCTGCCATTCTTCAACTGGTCCTGGAGTTGGTGGCATCTATGCTGGTCCCAATTTTTCAGGAGGTCCTCACGACTAGCATATATCCAACGGCATGGAAAGAGACCATCATAATCCCCCTAAAAAAGAAGGAAACTGGAAAGCTTGATGATTTAACTAATCTATGCCCAATAGCTTTGCTTCCTTGCCTGGCCAAAAGTTTGGAAAAATATATTAATATAGAATTGGTCAACTTTCTGCTAGAGTCAGGGGGCTTAGACATCTCTCAACATGGATTCCGGAAGTCCCGCAGTACTGAATCAGCTCTCATCTCTTCATCAGATACTATTCGCAGACTGGTAGATGAGGGTCAGGGTGTCTTTCTAGTTCTGTTGGACTTGTCTGCAGCATTTGATACCATTGCTCCCCATATTCTGCTAGAACGTTTACATCATATAGGTGTCAGAGATCAAGCCCTTAAGCTCATTGGATCTTTTCTATCCAATAGGTGGGCTACAGTAAGCAGCGGAGACTTTAGATCCCCTGCCCATCTTCTGCCATGCGGGGTTCCTCAGGGCTCGTCGCTTAGCCCTACGCTATTTAATGTCTATGTGTCCCCGTTGGCAGAATTAATACGCTCATTTGGCTTTATTCCGACCTCCTATGCAGATGATACCCAACTTATCATTCCGATTAACAAAGACATGGAGGAAGTGGCGGCCCATTTTAACGCTTGTATGTTAGCGGTGAACAGTTGGATGAAGGCTAACTGGCTAAAACTGAATTGTGAAAAAACGGAGATCCTCTGCTTTGGGATCAGCAGGGAACAGTGGTCCTCCAATTGGTGGCCTAAAGAGTGTGGCACCCCTCTTATGCCAGGGTCCACTTCAAGGAATTTAGGACTACTGTTTGACGACCATCTATCCTTTAAACCCCAGGTTAATCAGATAATTAAAACCTGTATGTGGATTCTGAAGAAATTGAAGAAAATGTTTCCCTACATCCCAAAACTATGAAGAATTACTGCTACTCTGGCCTTGGTCATTTCCAGATTGGACTATGGGAATGTGCTTTTGCTCAATCTGGACAAAGGATCACTGAATAAACTGCAGCTGATGCAGAACACTGCTGCTAGATTATTACTGAACCTGCCACGATCGGCCTCTGCTAAGAAGAGCCTTGAAAGTTTACACTGGCTTCCAGTAGCCCAATGGATTTCTTTTAAAGCCCTCTGTATTACCCACAAAGCCGCACACGGGATTGGACCTAAGTATTTGACGGCTAAATTACAGTGGTACAGACCTAAAAGGCTGCTGCGTTCTGCCAGCACTCATCAAATTCAAGTCCCCAGCACCAAAAAGGTGAAGTGGGGTGACAAAGCATTTACTATCGCAGCTGCTCAGGTTTGGAATTCACTCCCGTTGGAGCTGAGGAGAGAACATAATTACCTTGCTTTCAGGAAACGGGTTAAGACCTGGCTCTTCCCGCGATAAGCCCGAATCCTGAGTCTCTTCCAGAGCCGGCACAACCTCACCCTAGTTAGCGCTTCGATGCCCTCAGGCCGGAACACGCTTTACAAATACACTATACATACATACCTACATACATACATACATAAGTGGATGCGCAATGGGTGCTGAAGACTCACCAGTAGTACTTAATTTACAGGCCATGGGCACTTGTATTGTACTTTACTCAGGACTTATAAGTAAATTAAATATGCCAATCAGGGTTAGGCCAATGTTACCATATTTAGGTGAAAGAGCACAAACTCTTTAGCAGCGGACAGCAATGGTAAAGTGCACAGTCCTAAAATAGCAAAAAATGAAGTCAGAAAAATGGATGGAGGCAGGCAACAAGTTGGGGGATGACCACCCTAAGGCTGTGAGGTCTAATAGTATCAGAAAGTGAAAAGTGCCATCTAGCCAGTGGTCACAGTGGACAAGGACATAAGTGCAAATCAAGCCCAACTGTGGTAGAGCCTAGTTGATTGGTGAAGTTGAAAGTCTAGAAGTAAAATAAAATGGAAAAGGTTTCTATCATCAACTTCAGAAAGGAACTGTCTCACATTTTTGAAGAAAAGTGTCAACATTTCTTCTAAGTCCCAATGCAGAATAGAACAGTGCCACTTCTTGAGAAGAAGAATGTTTCCCAGACAGGGTGCCACTGACATTGTAGCTGCAGTAGAAACAATGGTTGATCCTGGTATTGCTCATTGCTCTGGAGCTTTAGATGTTTGTTGTTGAAAATGTTCGAAGCCCTACTGCAGAATGAAAAGTTGTTGGTATTTTTGGAAGCACTGAAATCTCTGCACAAGACCAACCTAAAATTCATTCTACTGCTGTGGAACTGCTGATTGGATATTTTCACTGTAGATCCAGCTGAATCTCTGAAGCACTGGAAAAAAGCTTTAAAGGTTTCCTACCTGTCCTCTAAGGTCCCCAGAACCTTAGAGAAAGGCATTTAGACACTCTCAGGATATCAAAAGGAGGACAACAGCAATGTCCAATCCATTCAGGGAAAAGACCTCTTGCAGTGTGTTGTGTTACTGCAGTCACACAGGATGTTTGCCAATTAACCCTTAGAGTATATCTCTTTGTCATGTTTACAAGAGGAAGAAGGTCCAATCTATCAGGCCTTCTCTCCATTCACAGACTACAGGTCCATCCCTTTTCTGATCTCCCCTGGTCCAGAAAGTGTTCTAAGGATAGGGTTTGAAGATGACACATTTATACTTAGCACAAACTATTAGGCCTGGAGAACTCCTGGCTCTTCTATATACAATGGGGTAAAAACTCCTGTGGCAACCCAATCCACTTTTGCAGAAGTTCCTGTTTTCCCCACTGCAAACAATCCTAAAGCTTTTCTTAAGGAATCTTATATTAGCTAATATGAGCTTTTATGATATTGCAATCTGTGTCAAATATTTATTCATAATATTGGCCAAAGTACTCGAATCGGGAAGATTTATTTCATAAGTTCGCCATTGATCGGTAAATACCAACATTGAGCAAAATGTGATTGAGACATTTCGTTTCGGAGTGACTATTATGTGTGAGTCATCTCATTAGTTACATTAAACAATCCCAAATGTAGTATCCACTGGAAACACATGTAAGTCAAAACCGGAGATCAAAATACTGATCCCTTTTGCATTATGATCTGTCTTGTGGAAAGTAAGGCAGCCATTGCTGAGTCACACATTAATTTTAATTTCCTCTAAAATTACATGCTCACAAACTAGCCTGTGCACCATCTATAATATTATTTGATTCCACGCATGATAATACTCCCTGACGGCTGTTATACCAAATCTAAAGTCACCAGAAAAAAATACATTGATGTCATTGTATTATATGATGTACATGGGTTGTACACTACATTCCTGTGCTGTGGTAAAATAAGTCATAGCCAGAGATCAAAATGCAGTGACCTGTCTATTTATATGTGCAGCCTTGCTCACTTTCCAGTGGTGTTAGAAAAGGGACATCACTTTAAAGCTTGTTGTGTAATAAAAAAAGAAACAAATAATTTGAATCATATATTACATCCTCAGCAATGGGGCCTATAGCAAGGTAGATATCGCATGATAACCAAAGGATATCAAATTTATCAGCAGATCCGTAGGAATATCTGGGCATCTGATGGTAAATATGTAACCAATATCCATGAATAGGCGATACCATTTTTTTAATTTCTAATCTTTAATAAGCATTTTGGACATTGAGCATATTTTCTGCTCCATTTACACTTCGTAAGAGATGAAAGTGATGTACATGAGGAAGCTCATATGGTGTTTAGAAATTTATCAAAGCTTAGTCTTTGCATTGCAAATAAAAATAGCCTATGTTTATATTATACAACAAACACAGGCAAACCCCTACTCATCTTTAGCAGGTATAAATTTAAGTAGAAATCGTATGCAAGTCACTGTAGTTTGGAATCTTTATATTGCCTCTTTAATTGACTGACAGACACTCCCTGCTCCTTTGGGCTTCTCTTGCAGGTTTCTGCTGTCTCCCTTTGTAACATTGTTCCTGTGTTTTCCTTTCTCTGTAAAGTTTTGAAGGGAAAAAATAAAGGCTGGTCCCCAATAATGTACCACATCAGCAACCACCATCTCAAAATAATCAATGTACGTTGGTTATATGATGAGGGAATTAGGAAGGAAAATTGCAATGGAACACGGATCCCTTCTCAACAATATATGTGACTCTACCAGAGGTATCTTTGGGCATGCATTTCTATATGTAATGTCTTACTATTTGAAACTCATTTCTAAAATGCTCATTTCTGGTTCTCTTCCATAGGAACACTTGGAAGCTACTGTCATAATGTGTTGAGTTTGCTTCTGCAGCCTTACTATCCCTCTGAAACTTATCTAGGTACACATTTTTCATGTTCTAGCTGAGAAATATTTAATGGTTTGCCTGACAAAACCACCTTATTGATACACCAAAATACATCACAGAATAATCTCATCTTCCATCTAATACTAAACATTGACAAATCTTTTGAATATAAAGACACTCATCAAAGTAATCTGCCTGTCTTGTCCCATCTATACAATGCCAGTCTCCCTGCAAGATCTATTTCTCTCACTAATCAATCTTTGTGCATCCATTTTGACCTAATATTGACCAAATTCTAATATTCTAATAATTACACTACCATTGAAAATATTGATATAAGAACTTTGAAAACCTAGGCATATATAACTGAATGACTACTGTTTAATTATAATTATAAAACAGGTGTCTGTTGTTACCTGATTTTTTTAGCTCAGCAAACTACTGATCCTTTAAGAAATACACATGTATTGATGGTAGCACAGTTCAAAAACCCCAGTGGAAATTACATGTGGAAATTGTGTTTTGGGACTCCCCTTTTTCTCAGCCCCCACTTAGCAGATCACCCCAAAGGTTTCTGTGAAGAAGATGAGGTGGATGGTCTAGTTAGCACCATCAATACAGTTGAATGGAATTACACCAAACAAGACATAACTGAGGGCAGGGAAACAGATCTAAAGTTCTCTTCCAGGTGGTTTTAAAGCTCCTGCCAGCTGGAAGCCAACTTCATGTTTGCTCTCGCTTGGCAGAAGCTTTGAAAGTGTTCCTGCCAAGTGAGTACAAGCACAGGTTTCCCTGACCAGGTTAGAGTGAGCGGGAAACTGCTGTGTCCATTAGGTGGGCTCCCTGGGACATAGCATGAGGAGTCCTTTGGGGGTGGGGTCCTCAGGACCATTAATGGCTCTGGGAGGAGGGTCATGATGCCTCCTCCCCTTTGTTATTTTGAGTGGACCCCAAGGCGTGGGATCCCAGGGCCACAATCAGCCAGGGGGGATGTATGCCACTCCCTCCTTTTATCTTTGTCTGGGCACCAGGGTTGGGGTCCCTAGGGCCGAATCTAGCCTGGGGAAGGGGGCATGTGCACCTCTTCCTCTTAATAATACAAAAAATTTGGTCTATGAGGGTGTTAAAAAAAAACAAGCCTGGGACACAGCACTTATTTTTTTTTATTTTGCTCCACCACCAGACCTAGCAGATCAGGGTATTCTTCGCTGCCTTCTCGTGAGTTTTTTATGTTTTTTCATGGGACTCAACACCCTTACGCCCTAGTAATGCACTGCTTATGATGTCACATATTACATCACTCATGACATGACATGTGATGTCATTAGTGATAGCATTGTGATGTCATCAGTGATGCAATTAATGATGTCACTGACCATGTCATTAGTGATGTAATATGTGAGGTCATAAGCAGTACATTGCGGGAGAGTAGTTTATAGTTAGCTCCAATAATTATAACTACCGATTTTCTCTGGTTCTGTGTGTGTAAGATCTGAGCCTAACTATAATGTACCTCTAACTTTTGTTTTTTTTCAGTGAATTTTTAAGGTTTTGTAATTCTGTTTCCTAATTGTAACCTCCCTATAACCTTTATTAAGTAAATTTCACAGATTTTTATAATGTAAATTGTATTACAATTCACCCATACATTCTATTTATTAATATACAATTCACAAGTTTATAAATACATTTTATTAACACACTCATTCTATATATTGTAAGAGTAATAAATAACAAATCAATGTAAAGTAATGTATGTAAACGTACTATAAATGCAATACAGCAAGTCTTTCTCTTTTCTGAGGTCATTCTGTGGATCCACCACGATGCCACCACAAATCCGCTGCTGTTCCAGGAACACATCCAAATCACAATTTTTTATTGGATACACTATCACTGTGATTTAGAACTTGGCAGAGTGGTTTACTCTGTAACAAACATGACAGATATCTGTCTGATGTATTACAATCCCATTATATCCTATAGGGATTGTAATATGGTGGACAGGATATCTGATGCGTTTGTGACAGAGTATCCCAAACAAGTTCTTAATCAAACCCTATGTCTCCATCCATTCACATTGGAAAACACACCCTAAATCAGTTATTTGGTTTTCATATCACAGCTCCATTCTTCTTCTGACTTTCCTTCAAAAGAAGGTAGTTTCAAATAGAACGTTTTCTACTGAATTTGGAAGAGAGGGGAAGAGCAGGACGAAGAAGAAGAATACTTACCACCTCCAAACAATTCTTATGACATTTTAAAACATTTCCTCATCCCTTCAGGAAAGAATAAAGTTCTTCCGATATATACAATACAATATATGCAGCAAAAAACTGTCAAGAGGTACAGTAAAAAAGTATCCACATGGCACATCCCCTGTTTGGAAACACCTGAAAACCATACAAACAAGGATGTATCACAGGATGATAAGAGAGAGGGAAGGTGGTGCATCATCATCAGCAGCTGGACCTTCTGTAGGACACTTACTTCCTGACTAGATGGTTATCGTCATGACTGTTTTACCAGAACATCAAGTTATGGTCACTTGTTGTAGAAATACCATATGTCATTTACACTATAGATGTCATCTGTTGCCCAGTTTATGGATGCTGTCACCAAGCATAATTGAAAACGTTTTCAATTTCTAAGGTTTTGTATGAGTAAATTCAGAACCTAACTGTAACGGCCCTTGTTAGATAGATAGATAGATAGATAGATAGATAGATAGATAGATAGATAGATAGATAGATAGATAGATAGATAGATAGATCTGATATGTTATGGCCTGCTGAAATTCTGACTCTGATGAAACTCTTTTAAATAAATTTGTCTTGACAAATCATTGCTCTTCACTTGTCATATTATTAGGAATCTGTTGCCATGGTTTCAATAAACTTCATTAATAATATTCAGTGGGTTCTACTGTAGACATGTCTGTGACATTTGCTGAAGTTTTGGTAATGATAGAGCGGTAATCTTTTTCACTGACATTTCTGCTTACTCACGTGTCGTTGGTGCTAGTCATGGCACTCCTGTATCATTTTGTCACCAGGAGGTAAGGAATCAGTGACATGGCTCAATTGTTGTAATCAAAAGAAGGTGCCAATATCTGCCCATGATTACCTTATTCTGCTGACTGACAAATAATGAATATGATAGTATTGAAACATGTCTGAAGGTGTTAATGTTCTTATTGATAGTATAATTAAGATATGCACTTAACATGCTTACATGGTTTTCATATTCATCCTACAGCCTTTAGTTCACATCTGTCGAAACATTGGTTACCAATTACAATATTGATTATACGGCAATGCTAAATATAGGTATGACAATGGAGCAGATATCTGGCCTGTGAATGCCTAGAATCTAGTGCATCTGTAATTCTTACAAGAACTTTTCTACATTCTTCAGAGAAAGTCTGTTACTAGAAGTGGTAATTGTATGCTGACTATGTGGTAGGAAAGGACATATGTGGGAGTCAAGGGGGAGAAAATTCAGAAAGGGACACAAGCAATAAAGCTTTTGCAAAGCTGTTATTTTTATGTATTCAAAGGAATTGGAAAAAAATTAAATCAGAAATAATTTGGGCATTTTGTTCAGAACTATGCCAAAAATGAAATAGCTTCTTTACATGTTTAAAATGCTACTTTAACATATCAATTAGTCTTTTTTTTCTTTACAACATTTCTAAACACTATGCACATTATTTGGAGTTTACCGGAGAGGTTTACTCCACCACAAACATGACGGATATCCCGGCCATCGTATTACAAATCCATAATATTGTGGGGAGATCATAATATGGCAGACGTTATATCAGCCAAACTCTAAATCAGTCCCCATGTATTAACCCTTGTAATATGCTTACCACAAAAGTTTATCCCAAACATTAGTAACTAAATGTCCTCAAAAGCAGGCACCGGAAGCGCTTAGCAAGTAGGTTGTAAGCTTCTCATTACATGATCATAACTTTCATACAGTTTTATGATCATGGCATGTAGTATGTCTACAACACATAGGGGCATAGTCATCATGGTTTTGTGCCCCCCTTGTGCCATGCAAGAGGGAGCAAGAGTAACCCAAAACCTACACTGGCATTTTCCAAGCCACGCAAGGCTTCCTTGAGTAACACTATGTGGTCTGGTAAATGTGAATTAACACAAGGCAGCCCAAGTCGTTGCCTTGCGTTACTATGCCAGGGGAGGATTTCCATGGGTGGTACGTGGGTGTTCCCACAAATCCACCCATGGATGTTTGGTGCATTCCCACATTTACAATTTGTGGCAGACCTGGAAATGCATTAAAATGCTACGATTCTCCAGGAGGAAAATCTTCAGTGGGGCAATGTAGGAGGTTTTAGTCAACAAGAGTTCCATGAGGCCAGATACCCCTAAGGGGAACAGTGCTTAACATGATTTGCTGCTGTGGAAAAGAACTTAGAGGGAGCTAATGTGAAGTCAGGCCAAATGGCAATGCACCTTGAGAAGCTAGATGAAAGGGTTGGTCCTGGTCTCCTCTCAGTTGTCAGTCCTTCCAGTTGCAGCAAAGCAGTCATCTGAAGTACACAACACTATATAGTAGCAGACAGTCTCCAGAGAGCCCTTCCAGAAAGTAAAAAGAAGAGAGGGTTTGAGGGTCTTACTTTTATTCCTGGTGCCTTATTTGAAGTTGAAGTTTCTAGAGTATTTCCTTCGAAGTGCTTGAAGTTTACTAACTCCCCTGCCCTGGCTTTAAGATGGCTGCGTGAACAATGCAGGTGTGACAAGTCCTTTGTATGAAGGCAGAACACAGCCTATTCATTAGCCGAGCCCCACTCTCCGTCCTGCAAGTTGATGGACCATCCAGGCGCACCTAATACCTCTAGTTGGAGGGATGTCTGGGAGGAATAATAACAAAGTACACCAGCCAACTACAACCAATCATTTGACCTAGGACACTCTGTAACACAGAATAGTTATGGCAGGAAAATGACAAATTTAGAATACTGGTGTTTTTCAAAATTGTGACTTCAAATCCAACATTACCAATTAAATGTTCACCTGTTCCCAGCCAAACGTTAGCATTTATTAAGTGTAATAAGGCAAGTCAATGTTATCCTATGGGAAAGGTAGGCTACTTAGGGCCTTTCTTAGAAGTGACTTACATTTAATAAAAGGGGAGTTTAAGGCTTGGCAAGGGGGTTATATTGCCAATTCAAATTGGCAGTTCAAAACTGCAGTCAGGCTGCAATGTCAGACCTGGAACATGGTTAAGGGACTACTTAAGTGGGTGGTACAAGAAGGTCTGAAGGCCTACTAGTAGCATTTTCTTTATATCCCCACTCACAACTAAAATGGAGTGCTCTTTCTTCACACAAACAGTGTATCACCTCCACATTGTCTGCAGCCAGAGTGTAGCCCGAGAAAGAGAGTCAAGAAATTCCATGCGCTTCAATGTCACTGTCTAGAAGCTTCTTCCACCTTTCAGAAATAGGGCACCATAGTATAAAAATAGGACCTCAGATACCAGTCCTTCATTTTACTCCTGGACGTACAGAGGGACTTTTAGAGGACTGCCTCCTGTTGTGACTTGCTGAGCACTCTGCAAAACTGTTTTGCTGTAACTGGAAGGACTGCTTTGCTGCCTGGAGCCTGCCTTGAACACTCAAAGGTCAGCCAAGATGTTGAGCCATGCATCTTCACCTGAACCCAGGACTACTAGGGTGACTCCAAGGGCTAGTTTGCTGGCCTCATGTTCAGAGCTACAGAGAAACAAAATGCTCCCACTAACACGATTCCACACTTGGACCCAGACTGAGTGAGTCCGGAGCCCTCAAGTAGTGTCCCACCTGTCCTGGACCCTTGGTTGTCTTGCTAAAGGTGCTCAGGTGGCCCAATCCTATACTGCCAGAGAAACCTGCTCATCTAGCCGCTAAAGGTGCATCAGTGGTTGGATTGACTTTGCGGCTTCTCCCGCTATGTTCTTTTCTGCAGCAGTGAATCCTATTCAGTGGTCCTTTGCCAAAATGGTATCCATGCTTATGAAAATGATTTTGGTTAAAGATCTCTGCCTTGTCTAAATGTAGAAATCTTAACTGCAGCTACGACCCAAGGCTTACTGACCATGACACCTCATGCAGCCCTGCCCTGCTGAACTTACTTTCTCAGAACATTTTTCTCAAATCTTTCATTTCTCTAATCATTCCACATAATGCATATTTGCAACACTGTAGAGTGTGTATTGCTTGTGTGGAATGTTTAGGAATTTTTCTAGCCATAAGATTTTGTACTGGAAAGTATGATTCCAGTAAAATTACTATACAATTAATTTCCTGTAGCAACTTGTATAGGCTTCCTTGGGGGCTATACATGCCTAGACTAGGCCAGCAGCTCAAGCAGGGCTACTTTCATCTCAACGGCCAGGTGAAGCATCACCACTAGAACTGCAGAAACACCACAGCAGGGACTCACTTATAGACTGAATCCAGATAGCTATGATGGAAAAGACATGGCCTTTAGCTACTGCAGGTCTCTGACTATAGGGAATAGAATGTATATATATATAATATAATTGGGTTACTGGTTGTGCGGGTGAAACACAAGGAACCCTCAAATTAAGCTGTGCTTTACGCTATGGTAGCTTGGCATAAAAGCAGTCCAGCTTATCTTAGAGGTATTGTGTAAAGTATTTACAACACAAGAAAAAAATCGCACACCAATTTAAAAAAACAGAGTGAAATGTAATAAAATGTTTGAGACCAAAAAAAAAAAAAATTCAGTCAGTAGAACCGGAGATCTGCACTTCCAAGTTTATACATAAAAACGGTGTCAACTGTGGTTATCTGGTCGCGCTCTACCAGGACAAATTCACAAGTTCAGGCTGACCATGATGGAGCGTGGGCCGGCCACAGCGAACAAGATAGGCAAACTGAGCAGAAGTACCTTAAATCCTAGTTTGTGGAGCATTGTGAGATCCCACCTCAAGCGTGCGTTGTGCAGCAGCAGTTCCAGGGAGCTGCAGGGGTGGGATACAGAGTCATACAATGCAAAGTCCTGTATGGAGGATGTGTCACGTCATGGTGGTTTCAAAGAGCTGAGCGGCTGCCTTGCAAAGTCCTGCAGCAACTTCAAGGATGCTCTTGGCAAGAGGCTTGTGATGCAAAGGCCTGCATTGAGGAGGCATCACATAGCAGTGATTCTGAGGAGACTGCAATCTGCGAAGCGGGGTCTGGCATTGGGAATGCATCATGCTGTGGCTTTTCCAATGCATATGCGAGGAGATGCCTTGGCCTGCATCAGTTCTGCTTCACAGAATCACAGCTGGGCTGGCAGAGCACCTTCACGCCCACTTCCAAGGGTTCATGGCTTGGGTGGCACCACTTGGGTTAGGACTCACAGCAGACAGAATCCAGGTGCTGGGTTAAAGTAGTTGGAACCTTTTCTGTCCCTGAGGCTCTGATCGAAAGGTCAACCAATTAGCTACTGGAGTCACTCCGGTGGTCCTGGGTTCAAGATGCGGGTGCTTTCCTTCATTCAGGCAGTAGGACAGCATGGCAACAGAGTATAATTAATTCTTGCACAGTAGTAGTATAGATATATATGTATATATATACATATATATATATATATATATATATATATATATATATATATATATATATAGAGAGAGAGAGAGAGGGCATATATAGCTTTCAGGCAGCTATAAAAATGTCAAGATAACTCTTGTGATTAAGTTGCTGCTAGAGAAAGAGATCGGTGGCAGTTTTGGTGCCATAAAGAAGTGCAGAAGGTTTATATGCCTGCTACAATGAACAGTTTGGTATTTTATGTAAATAGCTGAGTGGATTAGTAAAGCCTGACTTTACCTGTGCTTTAAAACAAATGAAATGTATGTGCAAGGAGGGCTATGGAGAGGTAAAGGGCACTTTTGCTGGGTGGTAATGTGGGAGTCCAATGAGGAGGTCATGGGAGAGGGAGCAATAAAATTGATTGTTGCACTCGGTGCCACTAGGACAGAAGGCTATGATAATGGGTATGTGGCAAGGTGAAGCAATAGTGTGTCTTGTTTTATTTTAGTGTCTTTATAGAACCTGCTGATTGAGGAAAGAAGGGAAGGTAAGGTGACTGACATTTACTGTTGCGCACATCACACACACACACACCAGCAATTTTGCGAACAACACATCTGCCTTCTACGTAGGCTATTGTTTTAGAGGGACAGTTTAGCCAGCAGCAGAGATGGTGTCTAGTTGGGTTCCTGCTGCACAAGCCCTAATCCAGTTATGGAGGACAGCACTGAGGCAGGACCAAAGACTCAGAGACTAAGACAGCAGATACTGAGACAGTATCTGAGGGAAAGGACAATGGAGCGGAATCTAGGAGTGATTTACCAGTTGGTGAGACCCATACGGTGAGTCCTCTTCCAGTGATTCTGAGGGAGATGATAAAGACAGTTGTGCTGTCCTTTCGCAAGCACAGTCTGTGCAGAGGGACAACAGCGGGTTAGCCCAACCCAGAGAGAAGGTGCATGTGGCAACACGCACAGACAGAGTGCTCTTTTGGCAGTCCCCCAACTTAGTTCAGCCCCAAATTCCACCTTTTACTGGTGGCGCTGGATGTAAAGTTGATTCTGCCAACTTCCATTTGACAATGTCCATCTCGTTTTTGATGTTCATTTCATTCAGAAAATTGTTCAGCAAACAAATTTGCATGCCAAACAATTTCTGAGGTAGCATGAAGGCAGCAGACTTCCACTTCACTGGAGGAGTTGAAGATAATTTTGGGCATGATGCTCAAAATGGGGTTAGTGCCGAAACCTACCTGCAGTTTTGGTAACTTCCATCTTCACACCATACATGAGCAGACATCTATTTTTGCTATTGCAGCACATGCTGCATTTCAATAATAATTTTTCTGCATTGCCCCCAGGACAATCCAGACCATGACGATTGTTCAAAATTTGGCCTGTCGTGGAAAATTTGTCTGCCAGGTTTCCAGAGATCTATGCTCCTGGAAAGAATATAGCAGTTGATGAGTCCTAGATCCAGTAGAAAGGGCAGCTGCTGTTCAGGCAGTACATTGCGAGCAAAAGAGCTCACTATGGCATCAAGCTGAACATACAGAGTGACAGTTCTACTGGCTATGTGTACAGCTTGAGAGTGTATACAGGGAAGGACTCCACACTAAACCCTGAAGATTGTGTGGGAGCTTGTCCTGACACTCATTCACAGTAACCTTTGTATGGCCAAATTTTTTACAGGAGTAGAGCTCTATAAAGCTGGCAGTGTGGCCTGCAGTATAGTTTGTTGTCACTGCAATAGATTCCTGCAGAA
This sequence comes from Pleurodeles waltl, assembly GCF_031143425.1. Lineage (NCBI taxonomy): Eukaryota > Metazoa > Chordata > Amphibia > Caudata > Salamandridae > Pleurodeles > Pleurodeles waltl. The sequence continues at coordinate 113,123,966 of NC_090440.1, read as the reverse complement.
GCTTGTTTGCAAGAAGCTCCAGAAATCCCGGAGTACTATGTTGAGTTTCATCTAACTGCTTGCAGTTAAGTTCTCAGATAGACATGATGTGTAACTGCTCACTAATAATGAGAGCACTTCCCCTATCATGGTTTGGGGTCAGATGGCCAAAGTCCACAAGCTCACCTGTATACTTGATTACATTAAGTGCATGGGCAAAGTGGACAAGAATGACCATGTTCTTCAATCAAACAATGCAAGTCATTGTAGGAGGCTGGCCTGGTTCGTAGTGGGGACCAAAAGTACTTACACCTTATAACAGGTCCAGTTATCCCTTATTAGTGAACTGTAGTCAGTGTCTAGAAGCCAGGCTGTCTAGAGGTACCTGTAGGCAGAGCAGCCAAGGCTGAACTAGTAGATACCACTGTAGTCACACAGTACTTGCACACATGAAAGACAATACTTAGGGGCATATTTATACTCTGTTTGCGCCAAATTTGCGTCATTTTTTTCGACGCAATTTCGGCGCAAAACTAATGCCATATTTATACTTTGGCGTTAGACGCATCTAGTGCCAAAGTATGAGGAATGAGCGTCATTTTTTTACGTGAACGCCTTCCTTGCGTTAATGAGATGCAAGGTAGGCGTTCCCGTCTAAAAAAATGACTGCGACGCAAATGCGTCGTATTTATACTCCCGGGCAAAAATCACGCCCGGGAGTGGGCGGGGCAAAAAACCCCGCATTTGCGTCTCTTTTTAACGCCTGGGTCAGGGCAGGCGTTAAGGGAACTGTGGGCTCAAAATGAGCCCACAGCTGCCCTCCCATGCCCCCAGGGACCCCCCTGCCACCCTTGCCCACCCCAGGAGGACACCCAAGGATGGAGGGACCCATCCCAGGGACATTCAGGTAAGTTCAGGTAAGTATCATTTTTTTGGCATAGGGGTGCCTGATTTGTGCCCCCCTACATGCCACAATGCCCAATGACCATGCCCAGGGGACATAAGTCCCCTGGGCATGGCCATTGGGCAAGGGGGCATGACTCCTGTCTTTACTAATTAAAAATGGTGCAAATCGGGTGGAGGCGATTTTTTTGCCTCAACCTGACTTGCCCCATTTTAAGACGCCCTAACGCCATTTTCCCCAACGCCGGCGCTGCCTGGTGTACGTGGTTTTTTTCCACGCACACCAGGCAGCGCCGGTCTGTTAGCGCCGGATAACGCCATTCAATAAATACGGCGCCCGCATGGTGCTTCAGAATGGCGTTAGCCGGCGCAAATTTTTTTGGCGCAAAACTGCGATAGCGCAGTTTTGCGTCAAAAAGTATAAATATGGCCCTTAGTGTTACAAAAATAAAGGTACTTCATTTTATTCACACAATGCCAAAAATACTTTGGAGACTATGGTGGTCATTCTGACCCTGGCGGTCAAAGACCGCCAGGGCGGAGGACCGCGGGAGCACCGCCGACAGGCCGGCGGTGCTCCAATGGGGATTCCGACCGCGGCGGTAAAGCCGCGGTCGGACCGGCACCACTGGCGGGCTCCCGCCAGTGTACCGCCGCCCCATTGAATCCTCCACGGCGGCGCAGCTTGCTGCACCGCCGCGGGGATTCCGACCCCCCCTACCGCCATCCAGATCCCGGTGGTCCGACCGCCGGGATCCGGATGGCGGTAGGGGGGGTCGCGGGGCCCCTGGGGGCCCCTGCAGTGCCCATGCCACTGGCATGGGCATTGCAGGGGCCCCCGTAAGAGGGCCCCTACATGTATTTCACTGTCTGCTGCGCAGACAGTGAAATACGCGACGGGTGCAACTGCACCCGTCGCACAGCTTCCACTCCGCCGGCTCGATTCCGAGCCGGCTTCATCGTGGAAGCCTCTTTCCCGCTGGGCTGGCGGGCGGTCTGAAGGCGACCGCCCGCCAGCCCAGCGGGAAAGTCAGAATTACCGCCGCGGTCTTTCGACCGCGGAACGGTAATCTGACGGCGGGACTTTGGCGGGCGGCCTCCGCCGCCCGCCAAGGTCAGAATGAGGGCCTATACCCCCTTATAGTCTATTATGGCTATAAAGTATATTACAATATATACACTAGTTACCAGAAACAGGTAAGTACACAGTAGGAAAACAGTCCAAATAGTGAAAATCACCATAGGTTGCCATGGGCCTGTGGGAACACATACCATATACTAAAATGGTGGAATGTAAAAGTCAGTTTCCCACCGAGGCAAGTGTAGTGTGTAGAGGGGCGCTGGGAGTGTGAGAAAACACCAAAGGTAAGTAAAAAACCTAACCCCAGAGCCCAGGAAAGTAGGAGTAAATCACAGCAAGTAAATCATAGCAAGTTTCCTAAAAAACACTAGAAGTTGTGACAGAAGATAATGCAAGAACCAGAAGAGACTGCAAGACACCAACAATGGATTCCTGGACCTGTGGAAGAAGGGGACCAAGTCCAAGAAGCACTGAAGAGTCCGGGAAGAATAGGAGCCCCTGCTCACCCGGATGAAGGTGCAGAAGTGGAACCACCCGTGAGAAGTCAAAGTCGGTATTGCACCAAAGAAGACAAATGCGGTTTCCTGGTTGGTGCAGAAGATGTCCTACACCAGAGGGATGAATGCAGTCTGGTTTGTGTCACTGGATTCCACCAACAAGCTTTGGTAAGTGCAAAGCTTGTGGTAAATGGTGATACCCGGGACCAGAAGGGAGCTGGTGGATTCTTCCCAGGAGGGGGAGACAGAGGGTGCTCTCAGCAACTCAGAGATCCCTCAGAAGACCAAGCAGCGCACACAGTAGTCCACAGTACGGGGACAAAGAAGGTGCAAATGGAGGCCCCTGCAGCACAACACAAAGGATTCCCACTCTGTCGGAGAACCACTCAGGAAGCTGTGCATCGCAGGATGAAGTGCTGGAGCCTCATCTGGGCTGTGCATGAAGAACTTCTTGGAAGGTCACACACAAGCCTTGGCAACTGCAAGTCATGCAGTGCACAAGGGTACTGTCTTGCGTCGGAGGGCAAGCTCTTACCTTCACCAAAAAGATTTGACACCTGGAAGTTGGGACTGCTGGAGTCTCTTTAGTCCACCACCTGTGTTGCTGGATCCACGGCTGTCGTCTGGAGAGGTGACTCAAAGCCACCGGCAGTCACTGCAGAGAGGTGCCTGCTGAAGCAGAGAAGTGACTCCATCACTCCACAGGAGATTCCTTCAGTTCTTCTGGTGCAGGCTGAAGACAGGCAGTCCTCAAAGAATGCATGACCTTGAAAACGTTGCAGTTGCTGGCAGGAGCTGAAGTTACAATGTTGCAGAAGTCGTCTTAGCTTCTTTTATGCAGTTTTGTAGAGTTCCTGGAGCAGTCAGTGGTTGATCTGTCAGTAGAAGATGAAGTAAAGGATGCAGAGGATTCCTGCTGAAATCTTGCAATCTGAATCTGAAGAAACTCCCAGATGACAGACCCTAAATAGCCCTAACAGGTGGATTGGCCACATAACCAGGTAAGCACCTATCAGGAGGGGTCTCTGACATCACCTGCTGGAACTGGCAACTCAGATGCTCCCAGAGTTCCCTGACCATCCTGAAAACAAGATGGCAGAACCCAGGGATACTCTGGAGGAGCTCTGGACACCCCTCCTGTGGTGATGATGGACAGGGGAGTGGTCACTCCCATTTCCTTTGTCCAGTTTCACACCAAAGCAGGGCCTGGGGTTCCCTGAACTGGTGTAGACTGGATTATGCAAGGAGGACACCATTTGTGCCCTTCAAATCATTTCCGGAGCCTCTGGGAGGATACCCCTCCCATGCCTGTATCACCTATTTCCAAAGGGAGAGGGTGTAACACCCCTCTCCTAAAGGAAATGCATTGTTCTGCCTTCCTGGGATTGAGCTGCTCAAGCCCCATGAGGGCAGAAACCTGTCTGTGAGGTGGCAGCAGCTGGGGCTGAAGTGGAAACCTCAGAAGGCTGGTATGGCAGTACTGAGGGGCCATGGTGGAGCCCCCAGAGTGCATGGGATTGTGCAACCAATACTGGAATCAGTATTGGGGTACAAGTCCCAGTTGTTAGACACCTTACATGGCCATATTCGGAGTTATCACTGTGAAGCTACATACAGGTATTGACCTATATATAGTGCACACTTATAATGGCGTCCTCACACTCTCAAAGTCTGGGAAAATGGGACAGACAATGTGGGAGCACCTCTGCTAGTGTAGGGGTGCCCTCACACACAGGTACTATGCACCTAGACTTCAGGATCTGAAGGTTATAAGTGACTTATGAGTGACCTGGTGCAGTGAAAATGGCTGTGGAGATAGTGATTGCACTATCTCACACAGGCTGCAATGGCAGTCCTGAAGAAGTCGTGTTGGTGGCAAAAGAAATGCTGCAGCCCATAAGGATTCCCTGGAACCCAAATACCCTGGGTACCTATGTACCATATACTAGGGACTTATAAGGGGGGTCCAGTATGCGAATTTGGAGTGAAATACAGATTCACTTGTATGTAGTGACAAAGAGAGCATGAGAACTGGCGTTCTGATTAGCAGGACTCCAGTGACAAAATAGAAAACAGTGAAACACACTGACAAGCAGGCCGTAAACCATAAGATGCAGTCAAAAACACACTGACATCAGGCAGAAATTGGGGGGTAACATGCCAAAAAGAGGGTACTTTCCAACACTCGTAAAACTCACACTTGATACAAGAAACAATTTACCCACCTCATCCAGATGGCAACATCCAATGCGTTTGTTGTTTATCATCCACAGGAAGATTAATGTCTTTCCTTGAATATCAGTTGTCTGTGATTGAAAGCCTCACTGCTGCTACAGAAGCAGCAGTCTCCACTTCATATGTCCTGGAAGATATGGGAAGGCTGCAGGAGTGACAATATGCTGAACCCATGCCTAAAACACCTAAAAAGGATTGACTATGTCATCAAGGTAAAGTGTGCTTGAAGCAGGGAAAGAGGCAGGAGAGTCGTCTCTACTGTCCCCAGTGCCCATCTCAGCCAGGCCTGTGTTTTCCTATCTATTTTATGTTGTATCATACTAAAGAAAACTTCTGGGAACTTGACCGAATTGGAGCCGCTGTGCATGGAAACCTAACATATATGGGCCACTACTTCGTCAGGCAAGCAGCCACAGAATTATAGTTCATCTACTTCAAGAAATCATGGACTCTCTTATGTTCTGCTCGACACCTTTATTTGCCATCAGAACGTGGTATATGTACTGTTCAATGATTAACGTGCATTATAGTCCCCACACAGCACATACTAGTGGACAGACATTATGCCACATTGTCATGGTGTACCTTGAGGGGCAAAATGTTAAAGGTGTGACTGAATTTTGAAGTGCTTGATAGGGAACTTATGTATGCTACACAAGGACCACCCTGATTGCCAACGAGAACCAGAGTAAGTGTAATAAGTCAAAATAATGTCTTATGGGACATATTCACCCACGCTTCTACTTTTTTGAAAATGTGCAAACTCAATTTGTAGCTTCACTACCAATGCAAAAGTATAAGTGTTGGTTAATGAGTCCCACTGGATATTTGTTTGCCATTTTACTTTAGAGACCTTAGGTAGTATTCACCATCATATTCACCATCATGTCTGCCTTAGATTCAAAGGTAGGTATGCTCACTCAGTTCAAGGATTAGGCCTCACAGGGTATCTTCAGACACCCCGAGCTTGCATCCACAAACTGGAAGGGGTTGGATTTAGCATAGTGAGTGTACTAAAGGTGCATGAAAAACATGTCTTCCTGAGCCTCATGTGGCTGTCATGGGAACCATTAGTAAAGGTTCCTTATGCATGCATTTCAGTACTGTTCAGGGAGAAAGAGGTCATAACTTGATGGTGGTAAAATGTGGTCAAACATATTCCGTCTTGTGGCGTATGAAAATGATGGGCCTTTGTCTGGCAGCGGTATGTTGATGTGAGTGCAATGATCGGTTGGATTGAGTTCATTGCTGGCGGTACGAAAGTGTTGTGAACTGTGCGTGAATGGTATGTAAATGGACCATAAAGCGGTTGGTGCCGTGAAGAGGCTTTGGGGCATATTTATACTCCGTTTGCGCCGAATTTGCGCCGTTTTTTTCGACGCAAATTCGACGCAAAACTAACTCCATATTTATACTTTGGCGTTAGACGCGTCTAGCGCCAAAGTTCATGGAGTAAGGGTCATTTTTTTGCGTGAACACCTTCCTTGCGTTAATGATATGCAAGGTAGGCGTTCCCGTCTTAAAAAATGACTCCGATGCATATGCGTCGTATTTATACTCCCGGGCAAAAATGACGCCCGGGAGTGGGCGGGTCTAAAAAACCTGCATTAGCGCCGGATTTTAGCGCCTGGGTCAGGGCAGGCGTTAAGGGACCTGTGGGCTCAGAAGGAGCCCAGAGGTGCCCTCCCCTGCCCCCAGGGACACCCCCTGCCACCCTTGCCCACCCCAGGAGGACACCCAAGGATGGAGGGACCCACCCCAGGGACATTAAGGTAAGTCCAGGTAAGTATTTTTTCTTAATTTTTTTTGTGGCATAGGGGGGCCTGATTTGTGCCCCCCTACATGCCACTATGCCCAATGACCATGCCCAGGGGACAGAAGTCCCCTGGGCATGGCCATTGGGCAAGGGGGCATGACTCCTGTCTTTGCTAAGACAGGAGTCATTTCAATGGGGGTTGGGCGTCGTAAAAAAATGGCGCAAATCGGGTTGAGGCGATTTTTTTGCCTCAGCCTGACTTGCACCATTTGTGGACGCCCATACGCCATTTTCCCCCTACGCCGGCGCTGCCTGGTGTACGTCGTTTTTTTTAACGCACACCAGACAGCGCCAGCAGCTAACGCCAGCTAACGTCATTGAATAAATACGGCGCCCGCATGGAGCTTCAGAATGGCGTTAGCCAGCGCAAATTTTTTTGGCGCAAAACTGCGTTAGCGCAGTTTTGCGTCAAAAAGTATAAATATGGCCCTTTATGTCTCACCTTCAGAAGGCTTGGTTACGATATTCAGATACTTTCATAAGTAATTATGCCTTGAAACCAGAATTTCTGGAGGTGCTAAAACCAACCAGTGTGAGTGGTGGATTACCTTTAGCATACTAGTAGGAGGGGAGTCCAAGGGTGCAGGACTTGCATGGTTCTCACCAGTTTTCCTGCACCCAGAATCCCCTACAAATCTCAAACATTGCTTAAAAAACACATTTCTTTTGCATTGCTGTGAGGGAAAGTCCTGGAATCTGCAGGCAGCCACGAATTTCCTACCACCCAGCGTTCCCCTAAGTCTCCTGAAAAAAATTAGGCCTCACTTGTATGGGTGGGCAAGTGGCCTCAGTAGAGAAGGGCTGAAAACATATTGCGGGAACATCAAAATTATCTATCATAAAACAACCTGGTTTTGAAAGGGAGGCACCTGCATTGTTGGTCCTGGGCTCAGCGGCCACATAGGGAAACCTACCAAACCCAGACATTTCTGAAAACTAGACACACAGGGCGTGCACGGAGGTGTGGCTTGTGTGGATGTCTCAAAGTTTTCTTACCCAACATACCTTACAAATGTGAAACGTTTAATAAAAACTATTTTTCCTTGCATTTCTCCCATGTAAATAACAGGAATGTGCAGGGAACCACAAACTTCCTACCATCCAGAGTTTCACCAGTTGTCCTGATAAAAACACTACCCCGCTTGTGTGCCTGTGCCTAGTGCCCGCATCAGGAATGGACCACCCGAGGGTAACAGTAGCCCTCATGTAAGGACTACCATTGACACATGTGTAATAATAACCACTGCTTCTAATCTCCATAAATTGTGCCAAAATCGGAAATACATAGGTTTCCTTGAAACCTATTTTTCACCCTTTATATTTTACCAGATGAATTGCTGTATAGCCAATAAGCAATGAAACCCCATTGCAGGGTGCAGCTCATATACTTGCTCTGGGTACCTTAGGTTCTTGGTGAACCTACAAGCCCTATATATCCCCACAACCAAAAGTGTACAGTGGACATAACAGTATATTGCTTTTGAAAATCTGCATTGTTGGAAGAAGTTACAGATGCAAACATGTACAGAAATGGCTGTTTTTTAACTCAATTTCGATTTTATTTATTTAAACTGTTACTTTCTGCAGGAACAACTTGAAGGATCTACACAAATGACTGCTTGCTGAATTCAGAATTTTGTCTACAGAGATGTATAGCTTTCCAGGATGATTCACCATTGGTTTCAAACCCATTTCTGTCACTAATTGGAAGGAGGTTAAAAGCACAAAAAATAGGAAACAATGGGTATGTCCAAGAGAAATGCCAAAACTGTGTTTTGTTGAAAAAGTTGGTTTTCTCATTCTAGTCTGCGTGTTCCTGAAAGCTGGGAAAGGACCCTTCATTGATGTCATTTTCAAGAAGAAAAAAAACAGATGCCTTCTTCTGCAGCACTTTTTTCCCATTTTTCCCAAAAACACAACATTTTAGCTCTATCTAATTTCTCGGTCCCCACCAGGGAAATCCACAAACCCTGGGTACCTTTAGAATCCCAGGATGTTGTAAAAAAAGGCACAAATGTGGCGTGGATAGCTTATGTTATGAGCCTTAAGCTTGAACTACCCCAAAAAAATAAAAAAGGGCTCTGTACTGGAGGGGGAGGGAAATGCCCAGCAGCTAAGGGGTTAATATAATAAGGTAGCCCAATGCTATCTGTTGAGGAGGGTATGCCGGTTGGTGCATCAGTACATTGGGGTCCCGCGCACCCAGCTGCAGTTGACACACCATTAGCCAGACGTACTGGACCACGAGCAGTATCTGCTCGATCTCCTAGCTGGCCATTTTGTTTTCTCTGCCTCTCTGTGCACAGTGCTGGGCCCAACATTAATTCTCTGTAAATCTGTGCAATCCCACTCTTTTTAAATTTTCCACCCCACACTTTCCTTTACTTCATCAGTGAGGGTCTTTGTGAACAGGAAACAGTTGGAACAGTTGGAAGTACAGTACCTCAAATTCCATCATGCAGTTTGCCACATTGCATTGTGGTAAATGCAGTACTAATTCCCGCTTACTTCATCTGTAGTCTGTAGTATTTTACCTTAGTGGGTGCAGCTAGTGCTGTATATATCTAGACACGTGTTTCTGGATTTAGCCCTTCATCAGTAGAGAGCAACAGTCTTTTTTCCAGGGTTGCTGGAAATGCTACCAAAGTAATTCCGGATGTCGGTACCACTCACTGGCACCCAGTTACATCAACCAAAGCTCATCAACTTGCTGGCTCAAGGGAGCCTTTTTAAACATGAAACAATTTGGAGCACACTGCATCACACTCCAGCATGCAGTTTTTTCTGTTGCATTATGGTAAATGCAGTACAAATTTGTGATTACTTCATTTGTAGTCTGCAGTATTTCACCTTAGTGGGTTCAGCTAGTGCTGTATATCTCTAGACATGTGTTTCTGGGATTAGACTTTCATCAGTAGAGAGCAGTAGCATTTTTTCTGGGGTTGCTGGAAAAGCTGCCAAAGTCCTCTCAGGTCTCAGTACCACTCAGTGGCACACAGGTGCGTCACCAAAGCGTGTCAACTTACTGGCTCAAGGGAGCCTTTTTTAAACAGGCAACAGTTGGGAGCACACTGCCTCACACTCCAGCATGCAGTTTGCCCTATTGCATTTTGGGAAATGCAGTACAAATTCATGCTAGTGGGTGCAGCTAGTGCTGTATATCTCTAGACTTGTTTCTGCATTTGATCCTTCATGAGTAGAGGGCAGCAGCCTTTTTTTCTGGGACTCCTGGAAATGCTGCCAAAGTCATCTCAGGTCTCAGTACCACTAAATGGCACACAAGCTCATCAACCTATGCTCATCAACTTGCTGGTTTATGAGAGCTTTTTTAAAGAGGAAACAGTTGGGAGCACACTGCCTCATACGCTAGCATGCAGTTTGCCCCACTGCATTATGATAAATGCAGTTCAAATTTATGCTCAATTCATTTGTAGTTTGTAGCTTTTCACTGTAGTGGGTGCAGCTAGTACTGTATATCTAGGCGAGTGTTTCTTGGTTTAGCCCTTTATCAGTAGACAGTAGCAGGCTTTTTTTCTTGGGTTTCTGAAAATACTGCCAAAGTCCCCTCAGGTCTCAGTACCACTCACTGGCATGCAGGCGCATCAACAAAGCTCAGCTACTTGCTGTCTCAGGGAGTTTTTTTTAAAGAGGACACATTTGGGAGCACACTGCTTCACACTTGAGCATGCAGCTTGCCTCATTGTAATATGGTAAATGCAGTACAAATTTGCACTTACTTCATTTATAGTCAGTAGTTGTTCATCTTAGTGGTGCAGCTAGTTCTGTATATTGCTAGACATGTGTTTCTTGGTTTAGCCATTCAACAGTAGAGAGCAGCATGCTTGTACTGGGATTGCTGTAAATGCTGCCAAAGTCCTCTCACGTCTCAGAATCACTCACTTGCACACAGGTGCTTCAACCAAACCTCACCAAGTTGCTGGCTCAAGGGAGCCTTTTTAAACAGTTGGTGGCACACTGCCTCACACTCCAGCATGCAGTGTGCTCATTGCATTATGGCAAATGCAGTACAAAGCTGCGCTTACTTCATATATGGTCTGTACTTTCACACCTTAATGGGTACAACTAGTCCTGTATATCTCTAGACACTTGTTTCTGGTTTTAGCCCTTCATCAAGAGAGAGCAGCATCTTTTTTCTGGGGTTACCATGATGCAATTGGGTGAAATGAGTGCTGGAATGTGATGCAGTGTGCTCTCACTCACTTTTTTGTTTGAAAAGGCCTCCTTGAGCTGACGAGCTTTGGCTGATGCACTTGCACCTAGGGAGTGGTACAGAGACCTGAGGAGACTATCCTGAAACAAGTGTCTAGAGATACAAAGCACTGGCTGCACCAATAAGGGTGAAACATGAAGGCCCAGATTTAAGAGGGCCTAGCGCCATTCTTACGACACATTAGCATCATTTTTTTATGGTAATGTGGCGTTAGATGGGCAAAAATGCCACACTATATTTACAAAGCGGCGTAATGCATGGATTGTGCCACTTTGTAACCCTTCGTGTTACATTATGCCTGCACCAGAGAGCCAAAGAAATGGTGCACAGAAATCTAAGCGTTTTCTTTGCATCATTTTTTTCAGCACTTTTAAGGCCTGCTCTGAGCAGGAGTTAAAAGGAGGCTCCCTTTGGTTACAATGGGCCTCTGGGTTCTTTGCCGAATCAGCATCCAGAAAGAGCTGAACTAGTGTCAAAAATGCTGTTGCTAGTTCCGTAACTTCTGCCATGGTGTGCCGCATATTAAATATGGTGCACACATGGTGGCGTTAGGGGGGGCGCTAAAGGGCGCAAGAAAAGTGGCGCTTCCCTAGGTGCAGAAATTTTTCAGAAATATGCCCCCATCACTGAAGTAAATGTTGTCATGCACTGCGTTTAACATGATGCATTGGGTGACCTGAGTGCTGCGATGTGAGGCAGTGTGCTTCCACCCTCTTTTAGTGTGTGTCTTTGTGTTTGTGTATTTTATATTTTTGTCATTTGTTTGGAGTGTTTTTGGTGACTTTTTGAATACGTTATTTTTCTTTTCCCTTCTTTGTATTTTTTTCTTTCTTCCTTCCTTCTGTTCTTCCCTTTTCTTTTTTCTACCCAGCACCATGGCAAAGCAGGGCGGCAGAGGAAGTGGTCACACAATGCAGCAGTTAGCCGCTTACCTTACAGATACGGCCAAGCAGTGCAGCCCCACCACATTTTTACCAAGGAGGGGGTGGTAGCACCGGTGATTTTTGTGCACTGCCACCTCCCCTTCATGCTTGCAGCAGGCAGCAGACAGCAGGCCTGGGAGTGGTTATGCCTTTTGGGAGCCTTTGCTGCTGTTGAGGATGGTATGCCGGTTTGGTGCGTAAGCACACTGGGGTTCAGCGCACCCAGCAGCAGTTGACATACCATTGGCCGGACGTACTGGACCACGAGCAGGACCTGATCGACCTGCTTGGCATCAAGGTGTCAGTCCTTATTGAGTAAATATTTCTTTATTTGTTGTGTGTGTTCCACAATGTTATTGTTTTTCTAATAGTAGTGCTGGCTCTCAGAGGTAAGTTAAGCTTACGTCACAACAAATAATATGTGATCCAGTTTGAACTAGCCAGGTGGTCAGTCAGTGTTTCCTAATTGTACTCATTGGCATTGCGTTTGGGCTGATTATTTAAGAAGCCATGCAGACTGAGGGGGTCATTCTGACCCCCGCGGGCGGCGGAAGCCGCCCGCCTGGCGGGAACCGCCAGAAGACCGTACCGCGGTCAGAAGACCGCGGCGGTCATTCTGACTTTCCCGCTGGGCTGGCGGGCGACCGCCAAAAGGCCGTTCGCCCGCCCAGCGGGAAAGCCCCAGCAACGAGGAAGCCGGCTCCGAATGGAGCCGGCGGAGTTGCTGGTGTGCGACAGGTGCAGTTGCACCCGTCGCGATTTTCAGTGTCTGCCAAGCAGGGGTTAGGGGGCCCCACAACACCCGTTCCCGCCATCCTGTTTCTGGCGGTGAAAACCGCCAGAAACAGGATGGCGGGAAGGGGGTCGGAATCCCCATGGCGGCGCTGCTTGCAGCGCCGCCGTGGCGGATTCCCTGGGGCAGCGGGAAACCGCCGGTTTGCCTTTTCTGACTGCGGCTTTACCGCCGCGGTCAGAATGGCCCCAGAAGCACCGCCAGCCTGTTGGCGGTGCTTCCGCGGTCGTTGGCCCTGGTGGTCCATGACCGCCAGGGTCAGAATGACCCCCTGAGACTCTTCCTGTCACCAAGAATAAGATAGTGGTAGTAGTAGTAAGTAATATCAATGAGTTAGCATTCCTTTCTCTGTGACTTTCTTTATGTCGCTTATGCAGTCCCTACAAATTGCAATCTCCTGTTGATGTGTAGGATCACAGTATGAATCTATGGACTAGATTTAAGAAAAGTGGCGGTGCACCCAGTGGAGCGCCAATTTTCTTGCGCTCATTAGCACCCTCCTAATGCCACCATAGGAGCGCCATATCTAAGATACAGCGCACCATGGTGATAGTTAGGGGAACTAGCGTCAAAAGTGTTTACGCTAGTTTGGAGCTTTGACGCTAATCCTGCAAAGCCCATTGAGGCCCATAATGAATAATGGTGTGCCTCCTTTTATCCTCCCCTTTGCAAACATTATGCCTGGTGCAGGCATAATGTAATGCAAAGGGTGATAAAGTGGTGCAATGCATGCATTGTGCCACTTTGTAAATTTGCGGCAGCGATTTTGGCCTCAATGGGCCACATTAGTGCCAAAACAATGATGCAAATGTGGCACAAGGAGGCACTAGGGGCTCTTAAATCAGCCCCCATGTATTAAAAAAAGGGTGCTTGAGTTGGCCTATAAAAGGTGGCTTAGAATCAAAGATCATTTGTTGCAAAAAGAATGCATTAGTAGTGGTACGTAGTTGCAAATCTAGTTTAGGAAATTTGGATTAAGGTTTAGGTGTAGAAAATTAATAGGTCAGCTCGAGTCAAGTTGATGCTAGTACTATAGGCGATCTGATTTAGAAATGTGAAATTGTACTGTGTTTGCCTTTGCCTGTCAAATTATTTTTGGGACATTAACTCTACCACTAATCTAATGTTTCATCTTCTTTATTTCTTACCTCAGCACCCAAGGGAAAGAAGAGGGCAACATCTCCGGTGGGTCCAAGGGACAAGGGTGCCTGGGCCACCACCAGTGTCACCACCAGTATGCCAGCAGGCACATCTGCTGGCCCCAGAAAGTCTTTGTGTTATATTATTATTTTTCTAACTTTCACCTCGCCTAATTTTGAATAATTTTCTTTTATTTTTACTGTGCTTGTCTACTTTTTTTTGTACTAATGTTTATTCTATCTATGTTTTGTTAAATTCTTGTTATTCCTGCATTTGTTTGTGTTTTATGTTTCTGTACCTGCCTTCCTTTTGTTTGTGCAAGTATGTAGCTTTCTTCTGCTTTGTTACTGAGCTTAGCTTTCCCTTCTCCCCTTTTATATCTTGTGGACTGGTATTGAAATAGTAAGAGGACAGATTTTTAGGACAGGTACTCTACCGACAAGATTGCATGCCCTACTCAGCTTTTTTACGCATGTTCGTGAAGATTTTCTTTTCCTTGCTCATGCCCATTGCATTTGCCAACCAAGACCTCACCATATATCTTCCTAGACTGAGCAAAATGTTCCACCCCTTCTTTGAACTTCAGTGACTTAGCTCTGTCCCTCCATTACAAAACATTTGTGGTTGATTTGACTACCTGGCATTCTTAAAGTGAATGATAGAAGAAGATCAAACTGTAGTGATCTATTGTGGTTGTATTTTGTTTAATTAATTCTTAAAAAATAACAAGGGGAGGCCTATCTGACATCTAAAATGTGTAACGTTTTTTTGCAGCTGCACCGACAACTAGTGCAGGGGCTAGAGGCAGCGGCAGCACCAGTGCACAGGGGGAGAACCAGGGGCAGCAGAGATGGGCATTGGTAAGTCATATTGCTCTTGCTTATTTTCAATTACTAGTATACTCACTGCAAGGGAGTTGCTTGTGAACCCCCTGCTTTAGAAGTTACAGCAGGGGATGTGTCCTTAATGGCTTTTTTCTATTTGCAACTCAGCAGACAAAAGGTCATAATGAATGGACGCTACATATGATGGGTTGATGGAAAATCGAGCAAAGGATGGATGGCTGATAGAAAGAATGGGTGAAATCTTACATGATTGAAAGGATGTGTGGGTGGGTGAAAGGAAAGGATGCTTAGTGAGTGATAAAAGATGAATGGGTGAAAGAATGAATGAAAGGGGTGAAAGGATGCCTCAATGGGTGAAGTGTGGATGGGTAAAAGGATGCTCAGGTAGGGATAAGTGGATTGTAATGAAGAATGCAAGGGTAAATGGGTGGATAAGTGAAAGAGTGGATACTGGAAAGCTGAGTGTATTGATGGAAGGGAGGATATATAGATGGCTGGAATTGAACGGTGAAAGATTGATTGAGAGAGAGTATATAGCTTCAATGGTGGTATCAAAGGGTGAATCAATGAATGAAAAGATGAATGGATAATTGCTTGGATCAAGACGTAAGGGAGCTTTTCTGGGGAATGAAGGACGTGTCCGTTTACCTACTTTGCTTGGTTTGCATGGTTATCACAGCTTTGGTTCAAAGTGGGTATTTTAATTTTCTGTCTACTCCCTTAACTTACTGTAGTTGTGAAGCAAGGCTGATATGTGTCCTCCCACTCATCCTCATACCTCCCTCCCCATAAGTCACCCATTCTTCTATGGCATAATTGCAGCATGGTTCAATTCAGCAGTACAATACTGTTGTCTGTGCAATGTGCATCTGCTTCGGTTAATGCAACATTTACAAAGTTGTCAACGCATTCAAAACTTAAAACAAGGTGTGTTTTCCTTCTCTCCCAGTGCCCACTCTGTCACCTCCTACTACTTCAGTCCTTGATTATTTCCAAAATTCTGTCCCAGCCATTCAAAAAAATAGAAAAGTTCCTTTTGGCATGCATCATATTTCTGCACAAGTCATTAATATTTCTAGCTCCCATAACAGATTCATGCCACTTCAAATTTTAACCTTTGATATTTGTCAACTATAGTGGCATGTGTGGGTACAAAAATGGTCATGTGACTTGTAATCCGCCACATCAAATTCCAATGGCATAGGAGACCAGCAACTTACTGCTACTGTGCCATTTTATTTTATTAAAAAATGGTTTGCTCAAAGTACTGTTTATAATTTGTCATTTTCCTTTTTCTTTCTTGCTTTAGCTATTCCTGGTGGACATCCTCCTACTAACCAGGAGTTAGCAGCCCAGCTGCGGAGGAAGAGGCTGGAGGCCATCTGCACTAAAAATCCGCAGCTGGTGGCTCTTTAGGAAGAGGACAAGGGCCAGGCAGCTGTCAACAGACCCCTGGTTTGAGCTCCTCCAACTAGCCACCAGGGCCTCCAGCACTATCAGTGCTGACACTAGCTGTCATCAGCCCATTCGGGTCCCACCATTGCTGCACCTCCCATGCTCGGAATGCACTTTCCAGAACCACCATCTGCAATGATTTGCGCACCTGGGCTGCTGCTTTGCACACATTGAGGCACCCTTGATGATCTCTGGACCAATGTGGTCCATGTTTTAATTTTTTGTTTCGGTGGTGTGAGGAGAGGGTGGGAAAGGGAGTTAGAACTGGGTTTTTTGCACTTTGGAGTTTTTCTTTGGACTTTCGTTGTGGACTTTTGTTGGCCTTTGGTTTTGGAGTTTGGGGAGCGGGGTGGGCCTGTTGTGGGTAAAAAGGAGGAGATTTCTACTTATGCACTTTGGACTTTTTCTTTGGACTTTCGTTGTGGACTTTCGTTGGCCTTTGGTTTTGGAGTTTGGGGAAAGGGGTGGGCCTGTTGTGGGTGAAAAGGGGGACATTTCTATTCTATAAAAGGGGATAATATATTATACTCCATTTATGCCTTAAATCTTTATGTTGGTATTTTAGTTTTCACTGCTGTATTCTAGTGTAGCCTATTTTTAAAAAAAAATTAAAAAAGTATTTGTGGGTTACTTATACACTTGTTCTGCTCAGATAATATTCACCATTATCTGGTGATTGCCATTACCTATTTTGCCTACAAAAACCTATATACACACAAACAACATCTACTTCAGTAGAAGTTAATTACTAACTAAACAAGTTCACTTCAATCCATAGTTCTTCTATTACCTGTATAGATGAAATGAGGGTTGCTACCTCAGTCTTCATACAGCAGGGGTTTCCCAAGGTGGCATCCTATCTTAAGGTGGTATTAGTAGTAGTAGCAGGCTAGTGTGCTAACAAGGAAGATAGAAGGTGCCACTCTCACCTATGGAAACTCCAACTGCAGGATTAATCAAAGGGTTATCCGTCATTGTCAAGTAGATTTGAAGAAAACAGAGAATCAGTGCGTTATATTATGTTATAACTTTAGAAAGACTGAGACCAGACTACCACAATGACAGTATAATTGATGACACACAACAAAGAAGACCAGATAAGATAATAAAAACTAACAATGTCAACTTCTTCTGGGCAATGGGGAGCTAGTATTTTATTAAAACTAAACTTATGAAATAAAATCCTTGAGTAAGGGGAGATGTGGGCTCAGTCATGAGTGGTGTGGACAAGGTTAGGCATTTACGCAACACACAAAACAAGGCCTGAATGATGATCTTGACGAATTATGTGGCGGTGTGTAAATGGGGCCGGTGTGGGCTTTTGCTCTGATAATAGAATATCATGCAGTGAGTTGGTGTCACTTTCACCACATCTGCCTCAGCATTTATGGTGTACAACTAAGTCACACCTCAATAACAATCACATAGCCTGGGGGAAAAGGGTTAGGGACTCGATGAATGGATGGGAAAGGGGATTTGGTGAAAGGTGAGGCAAAGACAAACACTGCACATAAGAAACAAGAACAATATTTATTGGAGCGTTGAGCATCACAACAATCTGTTGTAGAAGGAAATGAAGGAAAGAGTATTACACAGATCAGTTAAATTCATTGCAACCGTCTTGCAGCCCCAGAAAGTATAGTACATCTCTAAATGTTCTGTATTCTAGGTTTGAGAAAATACATATTATGGAGGATTGAAGTCAACACACCCAGTTATAAAGATTATAATTGTTAAACGGAAAATGTTACTGTGTTGCCAAATTGGGCAGTGTATCTCCATTCTTTTTGGAATGCCTGTCACTCTTGGGTTCCTGACTGAACCTGTGTGGTAGGTAAGCCAGAGTGTTGAGTTTTCACCAAGTTTTCTTTGTTCAAGAGAGGAGAAGGAGAGGGCCTGTGAATCGAAAAACAGTAGCTGTATTACAGAGTAAAGGAGAAGGACAGTAGGGATTGAGGTAAGCTTCATGAGGAATCAGGAGTGTACCAAGAAGGTTCAGAGGCAAAGAAAGAACACAATGAGGAGTTTCACGTTTGAGCCAGCAATGCAGCAAACACACACTCAGCAGCCTTTCCCAAATATGCACCTCTCTCTAGTTCACAGAGTTGAGGGAATAGTGGGCCTCAGAGTCTTCATCAGCATCACGTTTTCTCTTTGAAGTCAATAACTTTTTCCTTCAAGCTGTTAAGGTAGACCTGTCATGAGTCCTTCCATGCTTCTCCTCCTGATGCAGAGTAACTCTGTCCCAGGCACAAACTGAGCGAGGTAGACCTGTGTAGTAAACTGCTGTTCAAGAACAACTAGATAAATAGGATTGGAGTATTTTATGGAAATTTGTGTTTTGTAACTAAAGCAACTGACCTGCTGTTAGACCTGAAAGCCATAGGGTGGTCACCCCTAAAGTTTTGCCTGCCTCCCTCCACTTTTTGGAACCTGTTTTTGCTGGCTTTTAGACTCTGCGCACTTTACCACTGCTAACCAGTACTAAAGTGCATATGCTCTCTCCCTTTAAACATGGTAACCTTGGATCACACCAAATTGGACTATTTGATTTACTTGTAAGCCCCCAGTATAGTGAACTATGGGCCATATTTATACTTTTTGACGCAAAATTGCGCTAACGCAATTTTGCGCCAAAAAAATTTGCGCCGTCTAACGCCATTTGGATGCGCCATGCGGGCGTCAAATTTATACTTTGACGTACGGCGGCGCAACCAACAGGTGGGAGTCATTATTTCGTGACGCAGACAGCGTCGGTCTGTCGTAAAGGAAACCAATGTAAATGCGACGCACATCACTGTGGGTCGATTTACGACAGCGCAATCGTGAAAACGCCATTTTTTTTCACGCAGTTGCATCATATTTTTGCACGAAAACTGCCCTTTCAGGAGAGGAGACCCAAAATGGATCCTAGATGCCCCAACAGACCCCAGGAGAATGAGAGCAGACCAGGAACCAGCCAGGAGGAAGCATACAGGAACCAGGACATTTTTTAAAAAAAAAGAAAGTGTCGCTTCAGTGCAGAGGAGCAGGAAATCCTGGTGAAAGAGGTGACGGAACACCAGCACCAACTTTTCATCACCTCCAAATTGCCACTCAGTAGGAGAGAGGCCATCTGGAAACAAATTGTGGACAAGATTAACAGTGTGGCTGAAGAACGCCGGACAGTCACCGAGTGTAAGAAACGCTGGCATGACTGCAAACGTAGGACCAAAGAGAAAATGGCCAGGAACAGGAAGGCAGCAATGCAGACTGGAGGGGGGAGTCCAGCACAACAGGAGGCCCTGGACCACATGGAGGAATGGTCGCAGCCGTCATCCCGGAGGAGATCGTCACAGGGATTCAAGGACTGGACAGCGCAGACTACCACGACACTACGCACATGCAGGGTAAGTCGCATGGGGAATCATGATACAATAATGGGGACTGTAAGCAGGGGGGGATACCTACTACACAATGCATGTAAGTCAGCACATATATGAAGTGGCATGGGGAAAGGGGCACGGCAGGGGGGCATGCCCAGTACTGACCGAAGCTGGGGCACGACAAAATACAGCAACAACAACAGTCCCACGGGGACATCCTGTAATTACAACAAGAGAGCCAAGGGAAAGCAGTGACAGGTGGGAAGGACACTACCTCAAATCCACATCCAGGCACTTGTATTGCAAAATCTATTCTACATCAACTAGGTCCCTATCTGTAATGCAGTAGCAAATACAACAACTGTAACTTAACTGCAAACACAGTTGACAATAACACCTCTCATCTCTGTGCAGCTATAGTACCAAATGGCAGAAACCCCACCCTGGAACATACATACCTAAATTAGGGGGTGAGGGTGACATCTGCAATTACTCCTAGAAATAAGACAAAGGTACCAGTACACTCAAATGCCGAATGTCCATAACTGACACATACATAAGCCTAAGTAAACAGCAATAGGAGCCACACAGCACTAACGATACACACATGCTGCATACGTCAGGGTCCCTCACGTGCCTGCCTAACAAGGCTACATCACTAATGTCATACTGCTCAGACAACAACATTGAGGAGGGGACACAGGCAACTGGTCACTGAAACACACCTGCAAAGTCGGACAAACAAATAGGACCTTCATACGATAAACAGGCCAATCCAATTCAAAACACATCACCCAACATCATATCAAAACATCAAGAATGTTTACATCCATACCACATCCTAACATTGACATGCATAGGTAATGCCACGTTACATGTACAGATCATGCAATGTGAATAAAAAGTGTATGGGGCAGGGCCTGAGAGGCAAGTGTGCTGGCAGGGCAGTCACAACACCCACAGTCAGTCAAAGTGTAGTGTGGCAAGTGAAACGTATACTTTGCGCATTAGCCTCAGGCTGGAGGCCTTTGTGCATCTTACCCTGAATGTACTTATACTCATTTGCTCACATCTAAGTGCCTCAGAGCAATTTGCACTAAATGATTCTCATTGCCCTTCCTATCAGTTAATGTAGCAAATAGTCAGTCCTAAGGTGTTGTCAATTAGTCAAATCACACTGTTTTGCCTACTTCTGCACTGGAGTTTGCCAGAACATATTCACTCTGTGCCCCAGTCAAGGATACCATCTGGTACGTTGCTGATAGATGTGGTAGGGGTCAAGGTTTTGCATTCCTGCGTAGGGAAACTTTGTCATCACCATGACATATGTCTTTTACATTCACTCCCTTGTCCCAAGACACGCATGGGGGAGTTTCCAAACAGAAAATAACAACTAGATGCTGCCTGCCTTGCTGCTGATGCACAACCAGATCCTAGCCCATTTCTCTGATATGAGGGATGATGTCTCCCCTGTGATTCTGACAGGCAACCTCCAAACTTAACAAGCTGTGCTATACATAGAACATGCAGGGGGAGAGTAGAAACAGTTAGGCACCATGAAAGCTGTGTACTAATGTATTACTCTCCTGCGGACTATTTCAATTCTAACAGTGTGTATTGTTTGTGTAATTGGGGCTCACACCTAAATTCCTACAAGTCAGTTGTACAATGAAACTTCATATCAAACTAATACTGTCTATGTCATTTGTGTATGGGAACATACCGGAAAAGATACAAATGTGTAGGACCTGAGTGACCACCACTTCCCTGAGAAGTTCCAAGGATGTCATGCGCTCGGATGTCTAAACATTCCTTTGATGTGGGAGACCAGAGGCACTGCTAGTTAGTCTTAGCTAAATTGAATATCTGGGTGACAGAGTTATTTTCAAGTGGGTCAAACTTAGTCCTCCACACCATTAGCTATCCTGCTGCCTAGAAAGCCAAGAATCACATGTTGGATAATGAGAGCCCACCCTACAAAATGTCCCTCCATAACAATAGTGAAACACCGAGTGAGGAGTAGGAGAAAAAAACTCCTATTCCTAAATAATTACAAAGCAACACCTAGAGGCGACCTGGCAGACATGTCTGAAAGATCCATATCAAACATGTGACACACAGGTGGGCCATAGGTCTACAACAATGCCCTATGACGGACAGCAGATACCTAGACAAACACAGAGTACAATGTTAAGGCATCCAAAGGCTTGTATCTTACTGAAAAATTGTCACAACACAGACACACTAATTGTACCCTGTTTCATTGCAGAGGAACACGGATCTCCTGCTGATCTGCCTGTCCATGAGTTCCCTGATGACATGGATGACGACACCATCAACCTCCCACAAGAGACCATTGACATGGTCCTTGAAAGCCTCCAAACCCCACCTTCAGTCACAAGGAGGAGCACAGAAGAAGCAGCCACCACAGTAGAACCACCCGCCACCCCAATTGTAAGACCTGCCAGCTCCAACACAGCTGAGGACTCTGACTGGCACCAGCTTCGAAAGAACTGTCGTTGGGGTCCAGCGGGAGCTGGCCAAGGAGGTGCGGGTGGGGATGCAAAATATGGCAGCCAGCCTTGAGGGGGTGCGTTCGTGCATGTTGTCAACTGCTGATCAGGCAGCTGCAATGCAAGCCAGAAATTTTCTCTTGGAGGACATTTCAAAAACACTGAAGGAAATTGGCACAGCTGTTATCCAGTTGACACAACAACTCAAACTGCAAGCCACTCAACGTGTGCACGAATGCAACATAGAACCCCTCAGGGCCGACCTGGCTGCCTACCATCGGGATGTGGCTGCCATTCTGAAAAACCAGCAGGCCCTCCTTGCTGCAGTACTGCCCTTCCTTACTCAACAGGGATCAGCCCCCGGGATGTCTGCCTCCATGTCTTCTAACACTGAGGTGTGTGTTGCCCCTTCACAACCAACAACAACAAGGACACACCAGGCAACACACACATCAGAAGAAGAAGACATGGAACAGATAACATTCACACACAAGAGTACCCGGAAGCCCTAGTCCCTGCACCATGCCCTACTCTGACCAAGGTCCTACGTTTTGACACATGCCAGTCTCACTACAACTAACCTCAATGACTGTTCGGCAATCCACTGTATGACTTGTCCACCTTGCCAGTGAATGTTTCTCTCCTACCATTTGGCATTTCATGTTCCTCTGCACTGTCTGTGACATCACCCCAGCATGTCAGGAGCATCATCCACACCCCTTCTGTAGGATCACCATGTAATAATGCACCAGAAAGGAGTCAGCAAACATGGTGAATGGACATTTTGCACAACACCACTTATAAATAAATATCACTTGCACACCTATTGTGTCTCTGTGTCATTTCAAAATTCAACTGTGCAGTAGATAACTCCAAAGTGGCTGTGTGGAAACCATGTCGATTCTCTATACTACTGTCCTGATTTCATGTATACTGAATCATCTGTGCAGTGGCCAGGATTGCATCATAGCTTTACTATACTGAGGAAAATAACTGATGAAGGGACTAAGCACACACAATCATGCTGTGTTGGACAGAATGATGCACCATCTATAGCTATTCTACACAACTAATGGTGGCTGAGAAATGTAGGCACCATGCAATACTAAAATTTGAAATTATGCTGTAGAATGAAAGGAATGATAAACAAATTACACTGCATCAATCACCCTTACGGCGTATACTTCCATGAAGGAAAGTCATGCTGAATCAGTACACACATGATGTAGGTCAGCAATGATAGCAACAAGACAAGAGTGTGAACAAATCATCATCTATAAAGCTCTCCCTGAACTTCACAATGCTGTCCGACCTATCTATTTACCTACAATAACAAGTCTGGAAGCACTCTTTGTGAAGTAGGATACATACCAACCCCAAACCTTGATGATCAATGCACACTACCAATGGTGGCTCTCCAACATGGTGGATACTTACCAAGTTAGCACACGGGTAGCTGGCATGTTAAACCTCATAAGCCTGGGGATAGGGAGCATGGAACACAAATGTCATACTTAACATTTCTGCTACACTGATGTCAAGGCCATGAAAAGGTAGCACCTAACGCATCAGGTAAAGGGTTAAAAAATGTTTTATTTAAAAGTAGTAATAAAAGAGGCAACTAAGGGAAAGGTAAACCTACACTAATCTAACCTGACTACTACTAACCCACAACTGTCCCTAACTAACCTAAGCTAAACTTACTCTACACATGTAACAAAACGATCTAAACATCAATCCCCCACCCACCATTAAGAGACAAGACACATGCAGGACAACACTTACTAACCTACACACATACTATACTATCCTAAACAAACATATATTTTTTTGTATTTTTTATTTTTTATATATATATTTTTATTTTTTATTTTTATAAAACAGGAATCCCAACATTGCCCCCCACCCACCCACCCACACAAAAATATTAGATAGAAAGTATAAGGACCCCCCACCCTCTTACCTAACACTAACTAAGCTAATTACCTATACTTATCCTATAACTAACCCCCCAAACCCAACTAACAGTATGAAAAGAGGAAAGAGGGGAGAGGGGAGGGGTAAAAGTTCAGGAGGGCAAAATAACTAAAGATTTGCCCTCTGAAGTGTGCGCCGGATGGAGCGCACCTTCTTTTTAACCTCCGCCATGTCCTCCGTCAGGTTGTCCACCTTTTGAATTAACCTGTCCAGTTTCCTAGACAATGCCTGGAAGGCTGCAGGGTCAATTGGAGGGTCACTGCTGGTCTGCGTGCCGGTGGAGGTGGAGATTGTCGCTGGAGTGGAGTGGCCACGGGACAGCCCTACTCCCAAAACACGGCTGGGTCCAGGTCTTGAGGAAGATGGCTGGTCCGTCGCTGGGTCCCCTTGGGCAGACCTGGTGGTTGTAGGTGGTACCGTTGGTGGAGCCTGTGGTGTGGCATACCACGCCCCGGAGGCCCGATCGGAATTGTATCTGCGGGCCATCCTCCGATACCCACACTGCACCTGCAGGATGTGCCTGTACCTCATTGCCCTGCGCTCAAAATGGTTGCGCTCTGCGGCACTCAGGTTTGCAGCTGTGAAGAGAAAAGGGAAATATTGAGCATTGAATTTACAGTGGGTTGAATCCCACAATGGCTCATTTGTCCATTACTAGAAATATATTGTATGCAGCAATTGTTACAACATAGTTCACGGAAATGCTCAGAGGAAGTACATGTGAATCATGCATCCCTAAGGTCATATCACACCTAGCATATCCATGTCTCTACATGATGGATGACATCACCCTAAACTACTCATCCAAATCATACCTAAGGCATTTGACATTATGGCACCAGCTCTTCCGCATACTGACTTCAGTACATATGTCATTCTATGTGATTACACTCACACTCCTCACTCAATAGCATTTTTAATTAGTTGTGTGCTAAGATTGAACCCCAGGCCCAGAATCATGTGTCCACACTAGGTGTCAGATGTAGGAATTTAGGAAAATCAACTAGCAAATTGCAAAGCAGAACGGTGTCTCTGACACCGTCTGCGAGTCGCTATGGGGTCCCTAAAACCCACCTCATGAGCATCAATGATGTGGGTTCCAAGTTGCCCCACCTTAGCAACATGGGCACTCACGGGGATGGTGGCCTGCTGGGACCAGCAGAACTCCATAGACGTGACTGTTTTTAAATTAAGCAAGTTATTTCTCCCCAAGTGTAGGCCGTTTACCGGAAAGAAAAATGAGCTGCAATTATTTTTAAATCACAACAATTCTACTTGGAAATGTTCACGGTAATTATTGGTCCCTTAGACCACTGGCTTTTTTGCGCAGGATTTTTTTAGTCCACTCACAAAGGCTGAAGCTTTACAATGAGGACCCCTTCCAGTCAGCAAGGTGGTTACCATCCACTTCCAGTGGATGATAACAGCTACTCACTTTGCAACCACGTACTCGGTTGCAAATGGGATTGCCTACCACTGTGATTTGCAAGTAGGTCTGGTAAAACCCTTCATTATATCAATTTTGAAAAGCATTTTACTCATATGTACATGACCACCAAAGACATTTTGGATTAGGAAACAGACGTTTGCAAATCCCACACAGATATTTATGCCATTTGCAACGTGTAGACATTTTTCTCACTCTGGCCCAAGGTACTAACTCAAGTCACAAAAGGTGTTAATTACGTGTAACATACTGGTTGCTACAGTCCTAGGTACCCTGTTTCACAGTAACATCCCAGTCTTTGTGGGTGGTGTGGGAAGAACAACCAACAATCCCATGTTCAATGCACACCCAGGAGTGTACAGAAAGTTCAACAATTATGTGCCTTCACACACAACACCTATGAAGGGCTAGCAACACGTTGTAGTCAGCCCAACCTTGTCACATCCCAGGTCAACACATGTCAAAATGTTATGACTTAGCCCAACATAACATACTATTAGTGAGGCATGTTTAACAACACACACAGGGGAGGTAGTACACCCATTCACATGATTCAACTGAACACCTAGGGCATTGCACTCAAGTCACACACACTTCGAGTTCACCTTGTGGAAGTACATGCCCATGGAAGATCCAACCTACAGTGTACACAGTCCATCCTCAACTAGGAAGAAGCACTTGTCATCAATGCCATGTGCCTAAGCTATCTGGGAGACTGTCAGTCTGATATGCAGACTCAGTTCATGGCAAGTCCCTGACCAAGTCTAACATTGACCAGTCTATTCAAAATGAGTCATACCATTCCCAATTGCCGCCATAATTGAATGGGCTACAGCCCCTCAATCTGAGAGATGACTACGTATTGCTTTGCAGAAACATAATTCTAATTTGATATCACACTAAAAGAACAAAGCCAATGAACGGCCAGCACATCAAATCATGAATTCTCTTGAACACACAGTAATCCATCATGCGTCATTACCAAACAATGTAAATAGCACTCAGGCGACACTCACTGTAGGTATCGGGGTCGTCAAAATGGGCCACCTCTCCCACGGTGTACGGGGCTGGTCCACCTGTAAAGCATGAAACAAAGATTAGACTGGGTGAACGGACAAAAGATTACTGTTACAATGACACTGTGTGAAAATGACATGGTAATGATAGACTTTCACACATGCTCATCCTGCATGGATCACTTTGTATTCAACATTAACATTGGATGAGTCTCCTGCTCCAGTGTCACACCCTACTACACTCATGCAGTGGTCAGGACAGTCAGGTGTCGTCCAAGTTAATCCTCCATTAGTATGCCCCAACAATAATGTTATCCATAAATCTCAGCATGTGCATCCCCGAGAGACATTCCAAAACTGGTTCCATGAGGACTGCATGACCACTCACAACTAAACAGGCTATTTGGACAGGGTCAACAGACAGCAAACAGACACACATGTGACATATGTGTGAACAACATGACTAACTTCATGTGACGTAACGGCAACACACATGTATAGCATCATCATGTGTTTCCAATTTTCTGTCTAGCTATGGCGTCTGCATATGTAGGTATGTTGTTTCTACATGACGTACTCACTGGCCATTATGACCAGTGGAGTACAAATAGAGCCGTTCACGTGTTGCTTTTCTGACACAAAGGCAACACTACATTACATGCAGCTACAGGCATCTGGTATGTGTTGCAAAAATGATCCATCGGACTGGTAGCATAGGTCTTCATACACATTCTGCAACAAATACACATTAGGACACATATGTATACCTTTGTAGCGCAGCATTTGAAACATTTTGGGACGCAGAGAGGGGGCGACTTAGCATAATACAAATAGATGTTGAATTTATAAAGCTGTCATTGCGTGTAAATGTGTTGCAAGAATGGGGATTAATGTGTATAACCATGGGCCTAGGTTTCCCTGGCATTACACACACTCAGCTACTTATTTTGCAGATTCGCTAACAATCATCACATGTTCACACACCGATTTCTGTCATTCCCATGTAATTGTTTTTTACTCACCAACATGGCCACCAATCTGGAGTCCCAGGTGGTCCAGCAGGTCCTGTTCCCTGGTGATCAGATCTGCCCAGCGGTGCTTGAGTTGGTGTACATTCCTGAGACTCCCATAGACCCGGACCAGGTGATGGCGCACCTTCTCCCACCGGATTTTCCTGGCCTCCGTGTGATACCCCTGTATCACACGGCCCCCAGCTTCCAGCATTAGTGGGAGGAAATGGCTTACGAGCCATATGAACCCCCCCAATTCGTCTTCCCCCATCCTGGACAGGCGAGGCCTACCTGACATATTGAGAGGGATAAGAATGTACCAACAAAATATAAAATATAAAGGGGGAAATGGGGAAAGGTAGAGGTGTGAAAGAAAAAGGAGAAGTAGAAAAATAGCCCAACTAACCCCCCAAACTATGCTACCCACAACAGACTCCCACAGACAATACAAACTATCACAGGTATAGACAAAATAACACTAAACAGACTGAGACAATGTGATACAACAATAATAGATTGACACTAAGACAAAATACAACGCACACAGGACACTAGAGCAGTAAAACACAGGACAACACCTTTCACACAACCACACAGTCTAGAGAAATCTGAGACTGCAAAGTGAAAGTGGAAGTTACCTCCCAGTACAGATTTTGTAAACAGGATATCCTATTACATCACTTCCTGCATAAAATGGCCGCCGTTTTTATTTTCCCGTTATGCGTCATATTTTCACGCATACACAGTTGTGCGTCAATTTTTTATGACACATTACAGTGCACATGATGCGGAGTGAAAAAATATGATATGAATATTATTAATTAATACTGTACATGAAATGACCAATATATTGTGCATGTAGCGTCAATTTTACCACGCATACATCATGGGCGTCGTTTTTTTTACACGTACAGTGGTGCACATGATGCGGAGTGAAAAAATATGTTATGAATATTAATAATTAATACTGTACATGAAATGACCAACATATTGTGCATGTAGCGTCAATTTCACCACGCATACATCATGGGCGTCGTTTTTTTTACACGTACAGTGGTGCACATGATGCGGAGTGAAAAAATATGATATGAATATTAATAATTAATACTGTACATGAAATGACCAATATATTGTGCATGTAGCGTCAATTTCACCACGCATACATCATGGGCGCCGTTTTTTTTACACGTACAGTGGTGCACATGATGCGGAGTGAAAAAATATGATATGAATATTAATAATTAATACTGTACATGAAATGACCAACATATTGTCCATGTAGCGTCAAATTCACCACGCATACATCATGGGCGTGTTTTTTTTTACACGTACAGTAGTGCACATGATGCAGAGTCAAAAATATTGTGGATGTAAATAATATTTTGAAGGCGAAATATCAAGACACTTTTGGATACATTTGTATCTGACTCTGCATTGTGTGCACTCATGTACGTGAACAAATTATGACGGCCATTCTGTATGCGTAGAATATGGAGCAAATTTATCCAAATGTCTTCATGTGTTTAGCTTTGGAAAGGTGATTTGTCATGGTCAAACGGTGCGATGTGAGACACATTTGTGTTTGTATATGACAAATGTCCGTACTTTTATGTATAGACGGCCTTCACACTGTGATGTTTGGGATACGTTAACTAATGTATTGACCAT